>NC_140165.1:200618015-200768015 GCF_963971535.1 Notolepis coatsorum
CGCTCACCGATGTGCCAGTCATCCATGGCATCGTACCTCGGCACACCGACGTTTCCAGACTTCACCCATGAGAACCGAGCACAGTACACGGAGCTACGGATGTGCTTAGAGACAATGATGGTTGATGTAGCTGATGAACGCCACAAGTATGCTACCCTATTGAAGCACCTCAAGGTGCCCCGAGCGCACAATATAGCGCTGGCCTATGCCAACTCTACTACCCCATACACAGCGGCTCTAGCAGCACTCGACCAACGGTATGGACGCGTATGGGACTACGTGATACAGGAGATAAGAGACATTGACCGTCTCCCCCCAGCCAGAGACAACAGAGCATTAGATGACCTGTCTATCAAGGTACAGTCCCTGGTAGGGATGCTGGGGTCCCAAAAGGAAAAGGGTATCTACGAACTGTACGCTAACTCTAACGTAGAGAGGATATTAGAGAAGCTCCCTCCCGCCCGACAAGAGCGCTTCAGGCGGCAGAGAGACTACCGCGACCCCAACGGTCCAGAGGCATCCCTCCTAGACCTATCTGAGTTCCTCGCCAGGGAGGTCAGTAGCCTACGACTCGACACGTTCGTATGGAGTGGACCAAGCCCAAGACTCGGACCTCGGGGACAAACGGATAACCGCCGGTTGGTGACCGTTATGCACCAAGCCGAATCAGTACCACACAAGAACCACAACACCCCCTCGACGAAAGAGGACCAGTGGAAGATTGAGTGCCAGTACTGTAAGGGAGAACATCGGCTGTATCAGTGCGAAGATTTCAAGAAGCTGACCACGGATGATGTGAGTCAGTGGGTCAAGGACCACCGCCGCTGCTTCCGCTGCGCGTGCAGCCACCTAGCAGCTGAGTGCCGCTTGAAGAAGAAGTGCAGCAGGTGCGGTGGCACCCACCTGGAGGTCCTGCATGACATCAACAGGCGTCAGCCAGGACAACAGAGTGGGCCCGTCGCGGTAATGTACCATGCCGAGGCGGTGGCACCAGCACCAAAGTTCCACCAGACCGCTCCCTGGTGTCCCGACTGCTACAGCAGACACTGGGAGCCACGGTGCGACTCGCACCATATAGATTCTACGTCACCACCAACAGGAGTGCTCCACATTGACCAGCATAGCGGGACCCCCCGTGTGCTCCTCAAAGTGGTCAGAGTGCTCCTGAGCTACGAGGACAAGGTCCTGGACACTTACGCCGTCCTGGACGATGGGTCTGAAAAGACTCTCCTCCTCGCTTCCGCAGCAGCCCAGTTGGGCCTGCGAGGTGTCAAAGATACAATGACCATACGCACCATCAGAAGGGACCAGAAGACCATAAAGGGTGAAAGGGTCTCCTTCAAGATAGCAGCGGTGGACCAGCCCGAGAAGCAGTATAGTATAACTAACGTCTTCACCAGCCACGACATAGGCCTGTCTCAGTACACCTACCCCATCCCACAGCTGATGGCTAAGTATGTGCACCTACGTCAACTACCTATACCGCTTATCGACGGCGCCACACCGACCCTGCTCATCGGCTCCGACCACGCGGACCTCATTCTCCCAATTGAGGCGGCCCACGTCGGACCCAAAGGATGCCCAGTCGCGGTTCAGACCCGACTGGGATGGACGCTCCAGGGCCCCCTCTACGGACTTGACAGTCAACCCACGTCTACACGCTGCCTACACACAGAGGCGAGCGACACCGGCCTCTCCCCCGTACAGCAGAGGCTATTGACATTAAGCGAGAGGCCCGTGAGAGAACCGTGGGTACCAGAGGGAGTTCGGAATTCCACCCCCCTCAGCTGCGCTCCAGACGTAGCTGACCTCGAACCCAGCACCCCAAGCGACTCCTTGACGGGGCGGCCGGGACCGGCCCCTCCTCAGATGGGGTACAGAGCAAACAAGAGAAACAGACGGAGGAGGAGAAAGCACAGCCAAGCACAGATCAAAGCAGTCTCAGGCCCGCTTCCTCCTAAGCCCCCCTTCATCCCGTCCAGTCGTCATGACCATAGACCAGTCACTACCCCGAGCTGCGTGGCCGGCCGGCCGCGTAAGCAAAGTGACCACTGGTGCCGACGGAAAGGTCAGAGTGGCAGAAGTGCTCGGCCAAGGGCGGACCTACAACCGACCCGTGGCGAGGCTGATAGAGTCGCCAAGGCTCCCCGACTCGCTTAATGACGACCATGACCCCTGACTTTGTGACCTGCCTACCCTCACAACGGACATTGAGTAGTGGACAGTGCGGTTAATCTGTCTCTGCTTAGCTAATTAGGTGGGACTAATTAGGGGGCGGCTGTTACGAAGGATCAGATTAAACCGAATATATATATTTATTTATGGATATATATTGAATAGTATTTGTATGTCGTTTGATATCCCTTGTATATTCTTTGTACATATACACGGAATATCCCTTTAGCCTACTATAGCCCATAATATTTCATTCTCCTATTGGATGGCGTGCCACCAGCGCCAGTGCCGAGCCCCTAGAGCCGACTTGAAAGCTACCGACATGACTTGTCTCAACATGCCCGCTTCTGCCCAGGGCTACGAGACAGTGAGCAGGCTGGCACTTGATTATTCCCCGTACATATAAATATGGCGTAGGTGAATACTGAGTTAGTTCGCCCCTTTTCAGTTCGCCTTTTCAGTTCGAGTTGGAGTTCAGTCTTGTTCAGTTACCCAAGTGACGTCTCACCCACTATGCAACGTGCGGCAGAGTAGGGCTCGTATTGCCCCAAAATAGAGTCGTGTTATCCTAATACGTTTGTTCAACGTATCGTTCGCTATTTACTAGTAAGCCTTCATTACGAGTCAAAGACCACGTGAAGTGAGTAATTGTGCGTCTACATAGAGCACTTATTGCCGCGTGCTAATAGGATAGTAACGTCAAGTTCAACCGTGGACCACCGCGCACCGGAGGATCTCCCCGGCGCCAGCAGAGCCACTTTCCGGCAGGATTATTATTATTATTCTTCATTGCTTTGACCAAGCTGCTGGAGCAGAGAACCGTCTACCCCGCTGCTGTGTGGGATCTACACATGCCCGTGAGGACATCACTCGAGCCCGTCTCTGTCGGAGCAGAGACTCCACGGCTTCACCTGTGCGGCGCGCACACTGGGAGTACCGCTGCCTTTCCCTGCTGAGCCAGGGAGCAATATACCGTCTCCAGGTGCCTATTGAAGCTCCCTGTGGAACCATTGACTTTGCATAGAGCATTGCCTCCCCCTGCTGGCTTACAACCGGTAGTAACCTACCTACCATTATTCCCTAGATAATTCCTAATATTCAGTATTGACTTGCCTACGCACATTCTTTGCCTTATAAGCGCATCTAAGTAATGTAATAAATATTCTAAACGAGTATTTGTGTGGAAACCGTTTCATTGTGGAGGTGTTCTCATCTGATATACTTGTGTACGGTATGGCCAGTAATGTACATAAGACGGTAGTGGTTTAATGATACCATACTTGATTAATACAGTCAGGGAATTGTACCCCTCAGTTACACAATAAGTTACTAAACTCCAACCCACATGTCAAACCAAAACAAAAAGGTTAACAAAGCACAATACCAAGCAGGGCTCTTTTGCCTAAAGGTTGCTGTTTGACGGCATTACAAATGATGTCCTTAATTCATTATAAACAATATGCTGTGAACTAATCATTTTGTGTCAAGTAATTGCATATAAAATGATGGCCGTCTGAATCACTCTCGACTTTCAATACATTTGTAGCCTATACATATTACAATTTCAAAACGTTTAAAGATTTAATTTGGACTGTCAAAATGTAAGATTTTACGAGGCGACAAATCTTTGCCTAAAGAATCGCAATTGAATGGATTGTTACAGCCCTACTGTGTGTGTATACTTGTGCGTGTGTGAGTGTGTGCGTGTGTGTGAGGGTGTGAGTGTGAGCATGTGCGTGTGTGTGAGGGTGTGAGTGTGAGCATGTGCGTGTGTGTGAGGGTGTGAGTGTGAGTGTGAGCGTGTGTGTGTGTGTGTGTGTGTGTGTGTGTGTGTGTGTGTGTGTGTGTGTGTGTGTGTGTGTGTGTGTGTGTGTGAGGGTGTGAGTGTGAGCATGTGCGTGTGTGTGAGGGTGTGAGTGTGAGCGCGTGCGTGTGTGTGAGGGTGTGAGGGTGTGAGTGTGAGTGTGAGCGTGTGCGTGTGTGTGAGGGTGTGAGTGTGAGTGTGAGCATGTGCGTGTGTGTAGGTGCGTGTGACTTATATTACAGTTGTAGGTAAAATGGTCTAGACTAGAGAATGGAGTTGTGGCCAGAACCAATAATGAGATCAGTGGGTTGTTCTCATTCTACCATCAATATCCTCTACAAGCAGCTCCACAGCCACATAATATAGGATGGGACATCCCTTCAGCCCACCTTGTCCATCCATCTCTGTCCAGTCCTTTGTCCTCTCCATCTCTCTATCCCTCTCTCTATATAATTTGTTGTCTTTCAGCTATCCAATTCCTCTGTTCTGTTTGTGAAGTGGAGTATATTATTTTTCCATCTCTGTTATTATCCCCTCAAACTCTCTTTTGTGTTCTCTCTTCACTCCCTCTCTCTGTCTCTGTCTCTCTCTCTCTGTATCTCGTGTCAGTCTCTCTCACAGTCTGTTAAAAGCTTTCCACAAGTTAACTAAATCTGGACCCCCGGTCCACCCTCATCTTGTCCCTTGTGGCTCTCGTCCGTTGCAATTAGTCTTGTACAGGTCTTATTACACAGAGGAGAGGAGGAGAGCAGAGGAGAGGAGATGGGGAGAGAAGAGCGGAGGAGAATAGAGGGGGAGAGTGACTGATGGAAGGCTGGAGGGAAAAAGGTCCCACAGGGGAAGATGGGGGAGGGGGGGGCTGTGGATGGATGTGATTGGAAGAGACAGGGCGAGGGATGAGAGGAGATGAGAGAAGAGAGGAGATGAGAGAAGAGAGGAGAAAATAACATGAGAGGAGAGGAGAGGAGATCAGTGTCCAAAGGGCTGGGTGTGTTGGTTGGTGAGAGGAGCCTTACACACTATACAAGCAGAGAATAGGAGAGGAGAGGAGAGGAGAGGAGAGGAGAGGAGAGGAGAGGAGAGGAGAGGAGAGGATTGATTGATTGATTGATTGATTGATTGATTGATTGATTGATTGATTGATTGATTGATTGATTGAAAACTTTATTAACAGATTGCAGAATGGGTACAATACAGTACAGCTCAATACACACAATTGTTAAGGGGATGCAGACCAGAGAAAGACTTTCGTCTTGTTTACATCAGGGTCCCCCATTTTCAATTCATCATAACATATGACATACAGATAGACAGTACTGCTACATTTATATGTAGCAGCCTGAATATTCTACAAAGTATTCAGTAGTGCTAACTAACTGTTACTTTCCCTGTGTGTGTATAACGTGTGATTTACAGTGTTCCTTTGGATAGCTCGCCCAGTCTAACGACGAGGTGAGGTGCTACTCTTCTCCGGCTGCAGTATGGACTACTAACAATAACATTGAGCCCTTTTTCCCTTTCTGTAGCGGTCCTTGAGTGGGACCAGTGGAGGTTGCCAGCAGGGGGCGGAGTGGCAGTGGTGGCAGGTGGAGCAGTGGAGAGAAGCAAGCAACGAGGAAGAGGGAGTTACCTGGAGGCAAGGGGAGCAGGAAGCTCTCTTCGGCATTGGACTTGGCCGTGAACAGTCGCAGCCACAACGGGCGTGTGCTTTGGAATAGCCCCGTTGAAGAAGTTAATGAAGGAGAGCCCCGTCGGAGCAAGCGGCGGGTGATGAGAAATACTTGCTAGTGACGGGTTATCCTAGAAGTATCAGCGATAGTGTGTGAGTAAGAGAAACCAAACCAAAGGACTAACGTCTAGAGTTAACGAGACTAACGTCTAACGTTATCGGGTTATAGTAGTTACTGTGTGCGGTATAGTAGTATGCTGCTAACGGCTCCGTCTGACTTGAGTAGACTACCGGGCGCGCGGCGCAGAAGAGACCGGTGGTATAGCCAGCCACGTTGCATTAGCAGTGTAACCGATATAGCAGGAGGGAGCTCGCATGACAGAAGCAAGCCAGCAACAGCAGCGGTGGACGTTTCCCAGACGGTACAGAGGACGCCTCTTCCCACCAGCAGAGGACGCCAAACAGCACGCTCCTCCAGTTAACCACTGCCTGCTGTCCGCCCAGCCTGCTGGCTGTGCTCGCGGGATCGCCGACGCCATCTTGTCACCCGGACGAGCGGTGACAAGAGTGGGTCCGCCATCTTGGCTAAGTATTAAGGAATAACAGTGTAATGGATAACATGCCCAGGCTTCTATATAAAGTAGACATAATCGGGATCATTGTGTGTGTCTGTTTCTTCAAGTTCCATTTGCTATTCTAACCTCTGGGTAAATATTGTGACTGCATAATTATTTAACCCTTACACCCCATTTACAGAATAGCATTTGAAGGGTCTATACAGGTGGTCAAGGAAGGGTACTGCTTAAAGGGAAGCCCAATAATACTATTGAACTGACAGTCACTGGGTGTGGGAGGGCTGTCGGAGGTACTGGGGGAAGTGAGGGCGTGTGAGGAGCTACTGCTGACCGCCTTGGAAGGCGAGGGAGACCAGAGTACCAGTCCCCAGGTTAGTAAATCCTGGGCCCCATCTACTCCAGCTGCAAGCCCTCCAGAACGACGTTCCGGGTCAAAGACGGGGGTACTTATAGGTCCAATACTATAGTATCCTACTACCCAGTGTCTGTGTACTACTACTCCCACAAGCAGGGATAATCCACCCTTCTACATATACATTTATGACATACCAGATTTTCATACAGTACGAAAAGAGTCTAAAAAAGAGAGTATACATTTGACAAAAAAACTGTACATTGGAGGAGGTTGGCTGGTGGGGTGGGGGGGATATAGTACACATTATATATATATATATATATATATATATATATATATATATATATATATATATATATATATATATATATATATATATGCAGCATTATTGCACATGCTATCATACAGACGTATATGCAGAATATAGATTGAGGTAGGTGTGTAAGGCAGTTGTAGACAGTGAAATGCAGGAGTTTGAACAGTATGGACAACAGATCCTAGAGTATAGGCAATCAGGTATAGGCACTATTAACTTTTAACTATTATTTAACTGACTAGAAGTTTTCCCAATATGAAGTACTTCATGTATAAGAATGACTCACTTTCTAAATTCTAACAGAACTACAAGACAGCAATGGAGTTCTGGACTAAATCACAGTCATTAAAAAAATAATACAGTGATGCTTCCTGTTACAACCTGCTTTTCTAGATAGAATATTGATATTGAAACCAAAATTGTATTATGTCTGATTAGCACTAGTACTCATTTATACATGTCCTCCAGTTTAATCACTTATACATTGTATATTGCACTTTACTTTTGTATTTGCACTCAAGAGAGAGAGGAGAGGAGAGGAGAGGAGAGGAGAGGAGAGGAGAGGAGAGGAGAGGAGAGGAGAGGAGAGGAGAGGAGAGGAGAGAGAGAGAAGAGAAGAGAAGAGAAGAGAAGAGAAGAGAAGAGAAGAGAAGAGAAGAGAAGAGAAGAGAAGAGAAGAGAAGAGAAGAGAAGAGAAGAGAAGAGAAGAGAAGAGAAGAGAAGAGAAGAGAAGAGAAGAGAAGAGAAGAGAAGAGAAGAGAAGAGAAGAGAAGAGAAGAGAAGAGAAGAGAAGAGAAGAGAAGAGAAGGGTGTGTGTTGGTTGGTAGGAGAGGGTTTATCAGAGAGCAGACAGCAGATGGTGATGGTGTGAGTAGTGAGACAGGCACTGACTGAGGGGGAAGAACGCTCTCAGTTTGATTTATGGCACCAGCTAGAAGGCCAACACACCAGCATAAGATTGTACATTGATGACTGTTTATGTAATATAATTTGTGGAACCAAATAAGGTATTCAAATGTGTGTGTGTGTGTGTGTGTGTGTGTGTGTGTGTGTGTGTGTGTGTGTGTGTGTGTGTGTGTGTGTGTGTGTGTGTGTGTGTGTGTGAGAGAGAGAGAGAGAGAGAGAGAGAGAGAGAGAGAGAGAGAGAGAGAGAGAGAGAGAGAGAGAGAGATTGATTGATTGATTGAAAAGTTTATTAACAGATTGCAGAATGGGTACAGTACAGTACAGCTCAATACATACAATTGTTAAGGGGATGCAGACCAGAGAAAGACTTTCGTCTTGTTTACATCAGGGTCCCCCATTTTCAATTCATCATAACATATATGACATACATGACATACAGATAGACAGTACTGCTACATCTATACATTTATGACATATCAGATTTGCAAATACAGTACTGTTTGTGATACAAAAGTGTCCAGAAAAGGAGTGTATATACATTTGGCATAGAAACTGTACATTGGAGGAGGTTGGTTGGGTGGGGTGGGGTTGGGTGGGTTGGGTGAGGGCTGTACATTGGAGGTGGGGGGGGGTTGGGAAGGGGACACACACACATTTTACACTGTACATTGGAATATTGACAAAGCCTTACTTGGTCATTTACTGTACAACTAGGTTAGGACATTTGTAGGGGCCAGTTTCGAATTGCAGTCTCACGTAGGTGTTTTTTGAGAGTGTTTTTGAAGGTGGGTAGTGATTCACATTCCTTTACAGCTTTAGGCAGGGCGTTCCACATTGATGTGGCATAATTGCGAAACGTGTTTAGTCCCTTGTTTGAGCCGAATCTGGGTTTTACATGATTTGTGGAGCTCCCTCTGGTGTTGTGATCGTGGTATTCACTGACCTTTGGGAAGTATTTTGACATGTACATGGGTACCTTGGTCGCGTAGTGTATCTTGTAGACCAGGCCCATTGCAAGTTGCTGTACTCTGTCGTCTACTCTAAGCCATCCTAGGTTGTCAAAGTGGGCAGGGGTGAGGTGGGTTCTAGGAGTCAGGTCAAGTAGTAGTCTGACTAGCTTGTTTTGAGATGTTTGTAATTTGTTTTTTAGTGCCTTTGAGGTGCTTTGGTACCATGAGGTGCAAGCATAGTCGTAGTACCCTTGAATGAGTGCTCCTGCTAGAGTCTTCAGGGTATTCTTGTTTACCAGAGAGGAGATCCGGTACAAGAAACGCGTTCGTTGGTTGACTTTTTTTATTACATTGGATGCCATTTTGTCACAGGAAATATTAGCCTCTAGGATGGAACCCAGGTAGGTAATTTCATCTTTCCTTGTGATAATATTGTCACCCACTGTAACCGAGAAGCCGTCGGTCTTGCTGAGTTTGTTATTTGAACCGAAGAGAATGGACTCTGTTTTGCCCATGTGTAATGATAGCTTGTTGTCGGCGAGCCATATGCAGATTTTGCCTAGTTCCGAGCTGAGGGCTTTTTCAACCTGTAACTTGTTCTTGTCAGAGACCAGCAGGGCTGAGTCGTCCGCAAACAGGAACAAGTTGCAGTCACAAGCTGACGATTTTTTTTTATTTAATTCTTTTTATTTGAGATATTGGATGGAAAATGTAGCTAGTGAGATGGTTTTGAAATAACAAGAGGAAGGAAACGGAGTGATGGAGTGAAGTGAACGAGGGAAGAAGAGGGGGACAGAGAGAGAGAGAAAAGATGGGAGTTAAGCTGAAGCAGTGTGTGCTGCAGAAAACAAACATTACAGAGGGGAGATTAGATTGAAGGGGAACAGAACCCTTTTAAAGAGATCGGCGGGACAACTTGGAACATGAGGAAATTAAATCAAGAGCTCTCTCTCTCTTTCTCGCTCTTTCTCTCTCTCAGAGAGAGAGAGACAGACAGACAGACAGACAGACAGACAGACAGACAGACAGACAGACAGACAGACAGACAGACAGACAGACAGACAGACAGACAGATGACATGAGGTAGACATAAAGAGAGAAATAAAGGGGAAAAGTGATAGTTTGAAGATTAAGAAGAAGTCTTTATTTGTCATGCAGATTAACACACACACACACATGCAAGATGGGCGACCCACAGGAACACACACACACACACACACATGCACTGAGTCGCAGATGCGAGACAGACAAACACAACACACATGGAGAGGGAAGGCAAGAGACAGAGTGAGAGAAAAGAGAAAGATGGAGAGAGATGAAGATGGGCAGAAACAGAAACAGAGAAAGAGCGAGAAAGAGAGAGAGAGCTCTTGATTTAATTTCCTCATGTTCCAAGTTGTCCCGCCGATCTCTTTAAAAGGGTTCTGTTCCCCTTCAATCTAATCTCCCCTCTGTAATGTTTGTTTTCTGCAGCACACACTGCTTCAGCTTAACTCCCATCTTTTCTCTCTCTCTCTGTCCCCCTCTTCTTCCCTCGTTCACTTCACTCCATCACTCCGTTTCCTTCCTCTTGTTATTTCAAAACCATCTCACTAGCTACATTTTCCATCCAATATCTCAAATAAAAAGAATTAAATAAAAAAAAATCGAACCCCAACTAACCTTACTGTCATGCACTGTCAAACTAACCCACACTGTAGCACTCAACACTTTGATGAACATTGTTACTCAGCTGCAGGGGTGTAAAGTACTTGAGTAATTGTACTTCGTTACAATACTTAAGTACTGTTTTGGGGGATTTGTACTTTACTCGAGTATTATTAGGTTTGTATACTTTGTACTTTTACTCCATTACATTTCAGAGATAAAAAACATACTTTTTACTCCTTACATTTAAAATGCAGACCTACAAAGTACAAAGTACAAATCTCGCAGGTCCAACCATTTTAATTAGTATATTTGAATTGTTTATCTCGCCAAACTAACGTTAACGTTATTAATCCTGCGACCGCAGGTAAACAGCCAATCAAATCCCCATCAATGTCAAATGAACCCGCCCATACCCATGCTGATTGGTCCTTGAGCAAGACTAGAAAGCGGGGATCTTTGATTAAACACCTGTTATCAGAAGAATAGACAGTCAGAGTGACAAGCCATAGAAGATGGCCACAATGAGTGATGAAGAGGACGAAACGGTCGGCGACAGCGTGGACGGACAAGACGAGCATCCATGGCCCTATCTACATAAAAAATACATAGTTCAAGGACTCCAACCTTATAGTGTTGTTGAGTTGCCATCATTCAAAAACCTGATAAATGGTTTGCGACCAAGCACTAACATCATTACGAGGCCCACTGGCCGCTCGAAGATCAGCAAAGCTGGTCAAACCATGAAAGAGAAAGTCACTGCTGAGTGAAGTATTCTGTCTTTAATATTGTGATATTATTCAGTGTACTCCAGTATGCTGTCTTTAATATTGTGATATTATTCAGGGTACTCCAGTATTCTGCCTTTAATATTGTGATATTATTCAGGGTACTCCAGTATTCTGCCTTTAATATTGTGATATTATTCAGGATAATCCAGTATGCTGTGGTTAATATTGTGATATTATTCAGGATACACCATTCTGTTTTTAATATTGTCATATTATTCAGGATACTACAGTATTCTGTCTTTAATATTGTGATATTATTCATGCTGTGATGTGAATGCCGTCCATGTTAGTTTACCTTCAATGGAGAAGTGCATAATTTTAATGCAAAAAAAGTGTCCTCTGTTCTTTCATTTCAGCATTGTCTATTGCAGAACACATTCCATTGTGGGCTGAGTGTATGCTTGGTTTCATTTCAGCCTTGCCTAAACACCAGCTGATAATTTCACTAATTGGCTCACCTCTTCAACTAACTCACCTGGTGCAATGTGTAGTTAAAATGAAAACTTGGCTCTGTGTAATCTGTACCTGAAAAGCCAAACGGTGGAAGATTGACAATCAAAGATGTTACTATTTGTATGTTTGTGAATATAAATGCAAATAAAAATTGAGTTTAAAAAGAAAAAATGAAAACTTGGCCCACGATGGAATGAGTTTGAGACCCCTGGTCTATACCTTTCAAAAAACATTTACTTTTACTTTTTAGTACTTAAGTACATTTAAAAGTAGGACTTTTTTTACTTTTACTCAAGTGTGTTTTTAGCCAGATACTTTGACTTTTACTTGAGTCAGATTTTGAGACAGTACCCATACTTTCACTTAAGTATAATTTCTGGGTACTTTTTACACCCCTGCTCAGCTGATAGAGTTGTGCCCTTCCTCAGAAGTCGCTTTGGATAAAAGCGTCAGCTAAATGACTAAATGTAAAATGTAAATGTAATGTAATTGCAAGGTGAATTTTAAGTTAAAGTTTGACATGAAATAGAATGCAAATTTCTACCTGAACAGGGAAGGCAGCTAAAAACATCAGTTGGAAAAATTATTAATTGACTAAAGTCTCCCTACCTAGGTGTCGTCCCTCACTCACTCTCGTTCAAATCCACCTTGCTTTCATGATGCTGGGGAACAGAGCTGATAATTGATCCCAGACTCCCAGACCTCTCTTGTCTCCCTCTCTTCATACCCCCTTCATATAGTTTCATTCCCCCCCCCCCCCCCCCCCCCACCACTCTTCTCTCTCTCTCTCGCTCTCATCTGGCCTATGTTTTTACAGAACTGGTATTGTCCTCCCTCCATTCATTCCCTTTCTGTGTGTGGTTTCTACTGTGGGTGTGCTTGGCATTGATAGCCGATATACCAATTACACTTTCCCCCTAGTCTGCTGTAGCAAGCATTTTCTCTTCTCTCTTTACAAAAATACCCGGTGCCTCGCTCTGTGCCAAGTTCCCCTCTGGTGTCGTCTACTTCCTCACTGTGTTCCCCTCAGAACTATCAATCACATACCATCTGCTGAGCAGTAGGCCTACACTGGATACACAACAGCCATAAATTACACACACACACACAGTCACAGTCAACACTCACACATTGAAAGTATAGAGTAGGAGTGTGGGATCGGGCTATTGGTCAAGGGACTTTATTGTCTAATCTGTAAAATTGTGCAGAAGGCCCTCTTAAAATATAACGGAACGTAAACCAAATGCGTCCACATTTTTATAGGATTCTATCACATTTTCATAACAATAGCACCCTGCGCCGTTTTCATTGAGGTTTCTTACAAATTAACAATGCTCTGAATGAATGAAAACTTTATTTAACAGATTGCAGAATGGGTACAATACAGTACGGCTCACTACACACAATTGTTAAGGGGATGCAGACCTGAAAAAGACGTTTGTCTTGTTTCCATCAGGGTCCCCCATTTTCAATTCATATAGACATTTATGACATACACAACATACATGACATTTATGGCATAGGGACATATAGGTATTTAGTACTGATACATTTGTGACATAAACGGTATTCAAATATACAGTACTGTTACCCCTAGATCCTGACAGAGTATATACATATGATGGGGAGGGGACTGTACATTAGGAGGGGGTGGGTGGGTGGGAGGGAAATATCCATACGGCGCGGAGGGAATATATACATGTGGTGGGGAGGAGACTGTCTATTAGGAGGTGGTGGTTTTTTTTGGCATTTACGGTGGCCAGTTTCGAATTGCAGCCTCCCGTAGGTGCTCTTTAAGAGCAGTTTTGAATGTGGGTAGGGATTCACATTCCTTTACAGCTTTGGGTAGGGCGTTCCACATTGATGTGGCATAATTGCGAAACGTGTTTAGTCCCTTGTTTGAGCCGAATCTGGGTTTAACATGATTTGTTGAGCTTCCTCTGGTGTAGTGGTTGTGGTATTCACTGACCTTTGGGAAGTATTTTGACATGTACATGGGTACCTTAGTCGTATAGTGTATCTTGTAGACCAGGCCCATTGCAAGTTGCTGTACTCTGTCGTCTACTCTAAGCCATCCTAGGTTGTCAAAGTGGGCAGGGGTGAGGTGGGTTCTGGGGGTAAGGTCAAGTAGTAGTCTGACCAGTTTGTTTTGTGATGTTTGTAATGTAATGTATGTTGTCAGGGCCGGACTGGGGAAATAATTCATACCGGGAGATATAGAGCGAAATATAGCCCAAATCAGGCCACTTTTTAAGCGGGGGGTCTGGGGGTCCCCCACCAGGAAATTTTTTGTTACAAAGACTTAATTTCCTGCATTCTGGTGAATTTTAGTGCATGTGAATCACAAACTAATGAGCCAACAATTGCTTAGTACAATGTACTGTTATGGACCTCAAATAAAACTGTTGTGGCACTAGCAATGCTACTCTCTCCACCTTCAAAAAGAAAAAAGCAAGAGCACAACATATTTTTCTATTTACTATTATAATACAGTTAACCACTCTCTCCTGTAAGGGCCTTTCTTTTTCTTTTTTTATCCCTCTCTCCTCCACCCTTTCTCTTTCTTCCACTGTCCATCTTGACATCAACGTTAATTGACTTTCGCTCTCTGATCTCTCCCGAGTCCCTCACAACCTGGCTCACTGCCTGGCTGTTATTCTGCATCTGAGTGCCGTCTGCCATTCCATTCGCCGCCTCCGCTGTCAATCAGTTGTATCGCCTGGTCCCGCCTCCACCAATCACAAGTGGCAGCACGGCTCCATGTGTGTGTTATCCGCGTGAGGGAGAGAGTCAGATAGTTCTCCAACTCTGTGGCAGACAGTGAAATCCTGGTTGTTCCCCACCCATCTAGCTTATCTAACTATCGCGCCGCGCCGCCGCCACAACTAGAAACAATGGCCTGGCAAAAAATAAAAAAATTATAATATTTTTTTTTTTTTTTTTTTTTTTTATATATATATATTTTTTTTTAATCTGTGCAGGCCAGGCCACCGGGAAAACTCCCGGTGCTCCCGATGGCCAGTCCGGGCCTGTATGTTGTCCTTTATATGCCGATTATCATTAGAATCTTAAATTGTACCATATGTCCCCCCTTTAGACAACATATGTAACACTACCAGCGCACTTTTGGTAAGATAATTAGTTGACCATTCGCGGTCGCTATACCGAGGTCGCAGTATTAATTTACCGCTGTTCAGATCACGTCGAAGAATATAGACACATCCCAGTGACCTGCGACCTGTGCTAACGCTCTTGGGAAATGCAGTGTTGTAGTTTTCAACATTTTCACCTTTTAATTTTAAACCAATGCTGCCATCTACTGACGCCATAAAGTGTTGTCTAATCGTCACCTTGAGAGCCACTTCCGTATACTAGCGTCGCCCCAAACCCATTCTAGAGATTCCCACTTTTTACTGGGAGTGGGGCGTGGCCGTATTTGGTCCCAGACAATAAGAGTGACTGCAATTGGTCACCGTGACGTTAGTGTTTGCCAGAGAAATAACTTTTTCAGCATGGAAAGAAAAAGTATTACAAGTATTTTAAAAATAATAACACTTCAGGTGGCAGCCCTAGTGGTTGAATTAAATATGCCTGTTCATCCTCTTTTAGTGGGATGATATTATGATGAAGCTATGATATTTTAACGGGGGTATAGTGTAACAACCACGGATGCCTAGACATGCTAGCCCTTGGCTAACAGGTCAGACCATTTAGTTGATTAGGGCTGTTGCCTGTGGTCTGGGCATGCAACCAGGGTTTCGCTACGATATTGTAATTGTATAGGTTAGCCCTACAGTGGGTGCACACCGTGGTGCGGAGCTACTGGCTCATGATCTCAGTGATAGTTTCAACTGGCTCATGATCTTAGTGATAGTTTGAGTGGAGCTCATGATCTCAGTGATAGTTTGAGTGGAGCTCATGATCTCAGTGATAGTTTGAGTGGAGCTCATGATCTCAGTGATAGTTTGAGTGGAGCTCATGATCTCAGTGATAGTTTGAGTGGAGCTCATGATCTCAGTGATAGTTTGAGTGGAGCTCATGATCTCAGTGATAGTTTGAGTGGAGCTCATGATCTCAGTGATAGTTTGAGTGGAGCTCATGATCTCAGTGATAGTTTGAGTGGAGCTCATGATCTCAGTGATAGTTTGAGTGGAGCTCATGATCTCAGTGATAGTTTGAGTGGAGCTCATGATCTCAGTGATAGTTTCGGAGTCCGGTCTATTTTCTCTGCACGCCATGAGTGCATTTACGTGTTGATGGTGTGGAGAAATGGCTTATGGTTATGAACAACCAGGCTCCTGTTCGCACAAGAATGACGCTTCACGCCACTTCAGCATCCGGTGAATCTGCATCTGGCATTAGTCTCCCTCTGGACTATAATTAGTAGTTAAAATAATGTTGTTACTGAGTAAGTCGAGTGTGCAGGATTCTGTTTATTTTAAAGCAAATATCAAGTAAAATGTTGTATAAAGAAAAGTTTGAAGTTTGATGTCACATGTGGAATAATATATTGTGAGGGACCCCTAACTATCATATAACATCCCCCTCCCCCCTTCCTTTGTTCCCTATTCTCAACCAAGTTATTGCTGCTATTTTGTGAAATAAAACAAGCCCTAGTTTTTGGCAACTCTGAAACAACTCTCTTTGTGTCGTTAGCATTTGGGGTTGGTGTCAAACCATAACAGCCTCAGCCATTCTCTCTAACTACTTGTACATATATTTGATCTGGCTAATAAACCTTGTTATTAACCGGATCCACAGAGTGAGTAAGTAATTTGACTCAATTCCTACTATTGATATATCCTACACACACCATGCAGTTTGATGAGATTATTTAACATAATATTATTTTGCATACGTATGCAGATATTTTTACACAAAGTATACTGTAACAAAGGTAGCAGACAGGGGTAGGTGGAAGGTGCAATATGGTTGTACAAGTAATCAAACACACAGTGAAATAGCTCTAGCTCCCCGTTGGACAATGGTCAGGGAATTTTTTTTGTCTTCTTTTTTTTACGATTTATTTTTGCGCTTTTCTGGCTTTTTCTGGTCAGACCGACAGAGGAGAGGGTGAACGGAAGGAGAGTGGGGAAGACAAATTATCCCCCGGGAGCGGGGAGCGGGAAGCGAACCCGGGATGGCCGCGTATGTGCCACGAGGGCGCCCCTAGGGGCGGGGGGCATTTATTTAAGTAAAACAGAAAATTAAGCAAACAACAAAATCATACCGGCTCCCACTGGAGCACCTAACTGCAGTCCAGTCCCTAACTAGGCCAGGCCGCTGTCCGGCTTACCGGGGGTCAACTCACGGTTGTGTATGTCTCCCAACAGCTCTCTCACTCTCCATTCCAAGACACCCTCTGATGTTCTTTGTCTGTTCTCTCTGAGAGGCATGCTGATTGCTGATTGAGAGACAGCTGTGTGTGTGGGTCTGCCTGTGTGAAGCTGTCAGTCCTCTTCTCTCCATTGGGAGGAGCCAACAGGCAGGAACATAGAATCCATCAATCACCATTCCCCTCAGCCCCTTACAATACAAATATTGGAAAGGTATGGTTTATATACACTCAATATTGAAAAAGCAACAAAAAAACAGTAACCTTGTTATTGTGATATTGATTTCTTCCATATTACCCAGGGAGTGAAAAAACAGTACTTGACAACTTCCATCACGGCTATGTAAATGTAGGTTTTTTTTGGGGGGGGGGGGTAATTAATTAATGGAGGTCTGCAGTCATAAACAGCACTGAATATTTGATTAATCCACACTATAAAACATGCCTTGTCATGGTGCAACCCGCTGAACAGGCTTTAAATGGATTCTGCTGAGGACCACCTGCTCCTAACAGCCAAATGACAATTAATGAAAGTTACAGTTTTCCTCAATTAAATTGGGACTGCACCAATGGGATAGGAACAATTTATGTTAATGTTATAATTACAACACAATATCAGTGCACAATACTACCATTCTTCTATGGGCTGTACCCCTAATGTAATTTCATGGTGTCTATCCTATGACATCATTATCATAGCAACTATGTTTTGTAGTCATATTTGGTTAATACAAAATGTAGTAATATTTGGTTACAACGAAGCAACCACCTTCATTTTATTATGTTTCCACATATTATACGTTTACTCTGTCTCCATCTCGCGCACACAGGCATTTCTCTCTCTCTAAAAGTGGACCATAAAGCCAGTAAGCCAGTGTGCCAAGTGAGGGCAGGTTATATCTGTCATCTCCCAGTAAATCACATCAACTCCAGAGGCTTTATATAGCAATAAAGGGTCTCTCAGGTCCTCTGACCAGGGGCTATTGGCTGTTCCCCGGTCAGTTAAAGTCTATGGGGGATTGTGCTTTTGCTGTTGCTACCCTGGTTATGTGGAATAACTGGAGTATTATTTCAGGTGGAGGCTCTCTCTTCCTATCTCTTGGTCCTGCTTATATCCATCTCTCATTGGTTGCGCCTACAGGTATGTATCAGAACTGAACCAATCCATCCTATCCACCGTGCAGCTCCTCCCCGGCCACACTGCTGCCGGCTTGCCATTCGCCCCATCTCCCCTTCAAATACCCCTCTTCTCCTACCTTCTGTCTCTTATTTCTTCCAGGAGTGAGGTCTCCAGGTTGTATCCTGAAGGTTATATATTCTCACTGTAAATGCTGGCATATGCGACCGTTGATTTTGGACAAAGATATTTTCAAATCCAAATCCCAAAGCCACGCCCTGCTAGGTAGTAGTGTTGTTCCAATCATTTGACTTGGTCATTTGTTTGATTGGATGTTGTTGTTTTAGCTCCTGCCCCTTACCGGAACAACAGATATTTTTAATTTCGGTGGCAAAGGTCTTATTTTTTTGTACTATTGATTACTGATCTAAAATGTTGCCAAAAATTGGCAGCCGCCAATTGATCCTTTAACCATTGCTGGGTCCTTCCCCCATCCTTTTTGCCGCCAAGTGCACCTGCCCGGGAAGCGTATCCTCCACAAGCTACCTGGCTATTGCAATATTGCATAAATAAATAATCGGTTTCTATTAAATCTGTTGTTAAATCTATTTCCTGCAGGCAACCCTGCTCTCTGACCTCTCTGAGGTGGATTTTGTTTAAAATGTAAATTGCCTTGTGTACATTGATAATAAAGTAAGCTTCTTCTTCTTCATACCCTTAGATGCTCTCTAGTTCCTCACACTGAGTGGTAAACTGAGTAGTGCTCTTCCCAGTAACGAGTAGTGTAATGAATTACTACTTAAACTTCTGAAATAATATTACAGTTACCCCATCAAAAGATAAGTCCACTCCACTGGCATTGTGAGGAGCGCTACCCACACTGAGACAGTGAGGAGGAAGAAAACAACCAGGGAGGTGACTGATACCTCAGGTGGCGGAGGCAGCTGCCACCAGAGAGAGAAAAACATTTTGTCTGCATAAGAAACAGAGAAAAACCTCTCAGTAAGTGTGATTGTAGACCCTAGATAGATGATTTTGCTGGTTTGAGCCAGGCTGCAAAACCAGTGTGTGCCTATTTATGACTATAAGTAGATAATTTAAGACATACTGTATGCACTGCTGTATGCAAAGATTACGGGGACACCTCCCCCACACGGAAATACATGCATAATAGCAGGTACATACTCCTGCCATTGCCCTTGACCAAGATACTGGTATTAGAACTGAAGTTGGTCCTTGCACGACAGGCTGTGGCTGCACACTGCTCCTAAATAGTTAGAATGGGTTAAATGTAAAGGATACATTGTTGGTATATGTAAATGTACATGGAAAATAAAGTTTCTAATTCTATGTCTTAAATGTTGTACACATTCAATATGTGTCATCTGGCATTGGGGAAGAGGGGGTAAGGCAGACCATGGGGACCAGCCTTAATTTAGATGCCTGGGTCTGGTGGTTCGGCTGTGATGGCCTGAGGTGATATCAACTCCTCTCCTTCCTCCACCAGTCGCTCAGAGGAAGAGCAGCCCCGGACGTCGTGCTAATTCACTGCGGTAGCAACGACTTTGTCCAGATCCAGAGTCTGGAGCTCGTCGCTGAGATGCAGCCGGAGCTCCAGCAGCAGTTCCCTGAGATGAAGATCATCTTCCCTGAAGTTGCCAGGCAGTACAGTGCGCGCACGTGCGACACTGACGTCAGTCTGTGCGATGAATGAATTGACTTTAGTAGCACTGGTGCGATGGCCTGTGGCGCAAGCAAAAAAAAAAGAAAGTGTGACGGTAAATTGAATGGACCACTGCGCCACGCTATCCACTTGGTACTTGTAGTCTCGTGCGATTAAAAACAATGTCCCGTCTCGCGTAGAGTCCATAATCAAACACCAAATCCCATAATCCCTAGCGAACAATATCCCCGCGACTAGTTGCGAGCTCAATGTACAGTGACTGGGTGACTTCGACAAGATGAAGCGCTTTTAAAGAAGTACAAGATCAAAACCCCAAACGAGCCCGAGAGGGACCACCGTTAATAGAAACGAGACAAAAGGAGAAGATTAACAAGATGTACAGATATAACGCAGAGTGGAAAAATGATTTTCCGTGGATATTTTTTAATGAGGAAGCGCAGCTATTCTTCTTCTGTCACTGGTGCCGGGAGACTCCGGAAAAGATCCGATCAGAGAATCCCTATGTCGCGGGTAACAATATCCTAAAAAGGGATAACATTAATAAACACAATACGTCCCATCGACACATTCTTGCCCGGGATGCCTTCAACGCTAAACAAACACCGGCACCCTCTTGCACTCGCTGAGTAAACAGGCGACCAGAGCGGATGATGCTGATCTCCGCGAGGTAAAGTTTAAGATGAATGTGACATATTGCATCGCCAAGGAAGAAATGCTGTTCACTAAATTTAAGCCGCTAATTTTACTCTGTAAAAAGAACTCCATCGTATGGCTACTTAAATTCCCCTCCGGGATCAATAAAGTATTAATTATCTATCTATCAATCAATCTATCTATCTATCTAATAACGAGACAATATGCAAATAAGGTAATAATAATAATAATAATAATTCATTTTATTTATAAAGCACTTTTCATTCATGCAGAGTTCCTTGTACTTCTGATTAATGCAATAGTGTGTGTGTGTGTGTGTGTGTGTGTGTGTGTGTGTGTGGATCTGAAAAAGTGGCCAGCAGACATGATGCTGGAACTGTGACACGTGTGCAGTGCACACACACACACACACACACACGCACGCACACACACACACACACTAATAACAATAATAATAATAATAATAATAATAATAATAATAATAATAATAATAATAATAATAATAATAATAATAATAATAATAATAATAATAATAATACATTTATTTATTTGGTTCCACAAATATGTACAGGTGTTTGCATGCATTATATCTATTTGTTATGTTGGTTTCTAGGTGTTTCTAGGTTGGTTTCTAGCTTTCCCTGTAATCTGAGTCCACACCAGCGCTGCCTGGTCTCGGACTGCTTCATATCGGTTATTTGGTTATGTCCTTGTTTTTTTTTTTTTTACATTATGGGCAAATAAAGAAAGAATTTGTCTGAAAGCATTTCTTGTTAAAGTTTGGATTTTGTGTGCCCTGTATGCAAGATTCATGTCCCTTGCCAGTCACATACCTATTTAAGTAATGAACTGCACTACTTGTGGTTGTTTTTAGAGATTTTAGAGACGTTTTATACTCGTGCTACAAGATTTTGGCCTGTGCTACAAAACTATCAACCTCTGTAGCACCAGTGCTATGTGCAAAAAAAGTTAACGTACAGCCCTGCCAGAGATGCTGGAGGGCTGGTGTCAAGCCGGGGGAAGTGGAGTCTAGGACGTTTGTCAACAGTGCTATGGCTCCCTTTGTTAGGGGTCTGGGTGGGAGTGTTGTACATCATACTCATATTAGGTTCAACAGCCATTGCCAATTTCTGTGTGATTAATTTCACCCCTTTGGGAAATTCAATTTGTTTTTTAGGAAACATAAAGCCTTAATCCACTTTTTCTCCTCTTTTTCTATTTTTCACCCATCCCAATTCCAGTGTGCCAATTCTCCCCTCCCCTGTCTTGAAGGTTGCTCGCATATGCCCCCCACTGGCCGGTTGTAGGGAGGATAGAAGCCTTGCACATCACATGTCCCCTCCGATACACGAGGAGGCAGCCTGTCACATCTTTTCACCTGCCAGCACGGACTCTCATTGGCGAGGTGTAACGTGTGGGAGGCTCACAATACCCCCGCCATTTCTTGTCTCTGCTGTGCAGGCATCCCCAACCGACCTGTAGGAGTCGCTGTCCACAACGTCCAGATTACCACCCATCGACTTCCACCCGCTAACTCTGCCAATTGAGTTAGTATGACGGCTGGCCCAAGCCGGAGTCAACGCAGACAGCCGGAGTCGAACCCGGTGTCTCTTGCGTTGGTGACGAGCGCAATCTCTGCTGCGCCACCCAGCCGCCCTGCATATATTCTTTTGTAATTATTTTCTTGTAAATAGTTGAAAGCACTTCAGTTTTCAAACAACCTTTTTTATTTAATCACAGCATTAAATTATGAATACAAATAAAACGCAAGATACATGTGCCCTAATGATAAGGATAAGCGCTCTATGAAGAAACACAATCTCATTGCCAAAAGAAAGTCTAACATGACTATAAATATACTATGGAATTACACACTACAAATGTATGACGTGGCCCATAATGGCCCCCAAACAGCATTGGCAACTTCAACAGACCCGTGATGAAATAAAAATAAACCATGCTTGGGAAGATGAAAGCAGTGTGCAGGTGGTGTCTTTACAGGAAGACATGGGTACGACCTTGGGCAGACATATGGTGGTTTAAAGTCATCCTCAGCCTTCCTGCACTCTAATTTTCTCTTCGTCATTTTAACATTTAATAATTCCAGGTTAAAAAAGTCCTAAAATAAAGAAATCCATGTTCTAATTTGAATGAACATGACCAACAACACAAAGCATTTACATTTCTGTGAAGCATATTACATCAAGAGTTATGCATATTTGACAGGCTTCATTAAATACTAAATGATGTATAGCGTAGGATACTGGTGTATACAGGATGCCACCCTGGCAGTATTACATTCTGAACATGTGGTGCATGACAGAAAATAAGGGAATGGGAATTTGGATACAGTAGCTTTAAGCCATATAACCTAAATATAATCATGTGCACCTGCTAACAAATGAGTGCATACAATGATGGGCGGCAGTCATCATTACTATTTTGTATACTTTCCACATCCGTTGGTAAGATTTGTTCCAAATGAATGTGGAGATACATTTGTCCAGAAAAAAAGGCTTCGTTAGAGAAATAGGGATAATCTGAAACAAGTACAGTATAAAAACCTTGGCAACACCGTCATTTTAATCAAATGAGTGTGTTCTGCTAAAGAATCTCAAAGTATTAAGGAGCTACTCTAATAGTTCGAACAACTGTTCTATAAAGTAATTTGTAAAGAAACTCAAAGTAAAAAGGAGCTGCCCTGTTGTTCGGACTGTTCTATAAAGTCATTTAGAACGGACCTTTGTAAAGAAACTCAAAGTTGAGCTGCTCTGCTGTTCTGTAAAGTAACTCAGAACCATATCCTGTAAAGTAACTCAGGAGCCCACACAACCAGATTATTGTATTGTAAATGAGGGCTATTTTTATTTGTATTTTACTGAACTATTTTATTGCAATCTTTTTTACGCTTGTTTTATGCAATAGACCAAACCATAAAAAAAGTGGCCTATTGGGATGCTAGAGTAGAGGATTCCTAATGTGAAGATTTGGTAGCACTTTATAATAACACCCTGTTATAATACATTTATAAGGTATTTGTAGATAATGAACTAATCATGAACAAACCATTTATATACATTCATAAATGATTATTAAATAATTTATAACTATATTTGTATACCATTACAAAGTATTTATAACGCATTAGTGGATAATGAACTAATCATGAACAAACCATTTATATACATTCATAAATGATTATTAAATCATTTATAACTATATTTGTATAACATTTACAGATTAGTTCTACATTATTTATAACTCATTATCAACATTGTTTGTACTTGATTTGTTCATCATTAAATAATGTTGTTTAATGTGTAGTAACACATTTGTAGATGCTTTGAAAAATGGATATGAAAAAACGACTATACTCCATTTATTTTTCATGTTCAACAAATGATTGTTCTATAAATCATTTGCAGATGCTATCGTGGGGGCCAATCTAAAGTGAAGCCTATTCATCATTAACAAGTGTCTTCATCATTAACAAGTGTCTTGGGCGTTTTCACACCTAGCTCGTTTGGAGCTGTTGTTCCGAAACCTGGAGCGTTTACCCCCTATTTCGGTTCAGTTGGGCATATATGAACACAGCAATCACATTCTGTTGCGGAACAAAACAAGCGGGCCAAGACCACCTAGAGAGGGTGGTCTCGGCACACTTCCAAACGAACCCGACGCGACTCGTACGCTGTGAGAATTTAACCGACACAACTCACTTGCCGTACTGTATACGCGCTGCATGATGACGCAACGGCGCAACGCACACGCGCCCTGGACTGTTCGGTGGCCAGTGTAAGTGGCTACAGACCACTGCACTGAAATATAAACATTAGTCTACCTGGAGACTCAATGAGGTAATTGTAGATGTCGCCATAAGACGCGTCTGGTCATTTAGTGGGATCATTGTTTCATTATCCTGTTCGGCTGAAAGGACACTGGCCACCGAAGCTCCCCCCCTCGGATGGAACAGTCCAGGGCGGGTGTGCGTTCATCACAATCCGTGGGCAATCTGCGCATGTGCATGGGGGATGGTTCTGATCGATTAGGAATGGCTCGCGTCGTGTTCAGGAGATTCTGGCGCATACAAGTCTATTCGATCATGTCTCCAGCACCCCCACAGCCGTATCTGCAACCACTTACATCACGGCTCTCATCCACATTCATTCATTTGCTCCCCCCCGCTCTCCCCTCCCCGATTTCAATGTAACGCTGAGATTCAGGGTTAGGGGGGGGGGGGGGGGGACACCCCGAAATCTGACCAATGAGTGACAGTTTGCTCGCGCGTGCATTTGCTAATCTGTAAATGTTATACAAATATAGTTATAAATGATTTAATAATCATTTATGAATGTATATAAATGGTTTGTTCATGATTAGTTCATTATCCACTAATGCGTTATAAATACTTTGTAAATGGTATACAAATATAGTTATAAATGATTTAATAATCATTTATGAATGTATATAAATGGTTTGTTCATGATTAGTTCATTATCTACAAATACCTTATACATGTATTATAACAGGGTGTTATTATAAAGTGCTACCGAAGATTTTTGTTTTTATATGTCTGCACTTTGCCTGCCATTTTTCTGTTGTAAAGCACTTTGAGCTGCAATTCTTGTATGAAAGGTGCTATACAAATAAACGTATTATTATTATTGGTGCGGTCTAATAAAGGGGCAAAATTCTGAGTATAGAGTGTTGCAAAGGTGCATGTCACATGTATCCCCAGATACATGAGTGCCTCTAAGTACCTCTATTAGGTAAGGTATGGAATTGTCTGGGCTTGAAATATAAAGATTGAAGCAAATCATCCACGTAGAGTGACACCTATGTGTCATCTCTCTCCTTGTCACCCAGATAATTATTTTGTCAGAGTGCAGAGCTATTGCAAGTGGCTTGATGGCTAAATCAAATAAAAAGGAAGATAAACAACAGCTTTGCCTTGCCCCTCTCTGAAGAGGGAAGTAATTGGAGGTGATGTTATTAGTGTGGACAGAGGCAGTAGGAGTTGAGTAATGAGTATAACATATTGATAAGTGTGGAAAGCTGGGCCAAATCCAAATTTTTCTAACACTGTAAATAGATAATCCCAGTCAACCCTATCAAAAGCCTTTTTGGCATCAAGGGAAATAATTACTTCATGCAGTAGGGTTGAGTGGTCTGAGTATAAAATGTTAAATAGACGTTGTATATTAAAGTAGGACTGTCTCCTTGGAATAAAGCCTGTCTGATCGGGGTCAATACTAGTGGTAAAAGCAGTCTCCAATAGTCGAGAGGGCCATGATTCAAATCTTTCATGAGCAACACAACAGGCTGATTGGGCGGTATGAGCCTTTTTTGGTAGGACAGAATTGGTGGCCTCCGTGAACAATTGGGGTAGCTCCTCATTTGAGAGGATCTCATCATACATCAGTTTGAAGGAAAACTCCAACATTTTGGGAAATTAGCTTATTTGCCATCTACCCTGGGGTTAGACAAGAAGATACATACCTTTTTCTTCTCTGTGCATGCAGTAGGAGTAGGAAGACGTTGGGAACTAGGCTAATGGAGGAACCTACTTCCAGTGACTGACGCTAAGCTAGGCTAACAGTGCACGTCTTCCTACTCCTACTGCATGCACAGAGACGAAAAAGGGTATGTATCTTCTTGTCTAACTCCAGGGTAGATGCCAAATAAGCTAATTTCCCAAAATGTTGGAGTTTTCCTTTAAGAATGGGGACCAATTTTGCCCCAATTAAATGGGGAACCCATATTTGATTGCCTGGTTGATCTCATCTGTAGATAATGGACTGTCAATAGAAGTACAATTATCTGGCCTGAGACATGGGACTTCCTCCTAGAACTCAAGCTTCGTACAAACATGCTAAACTGGGCTCACTCACAACTCATAGTAAAAAGAATTTGAGATATTTCTGAGAATTTTCTTATGAAGATTGATTGATATGTTTTTAATTTTTGTGTTTTACATACAGATGTATGCCCAGCCCATATGGGCTTACAAGACACATAAACAATAAGTATATATATAGTATCAAATCAAATCAAATCAAATCAAATTTATTTATAAGGCCCGACAACACACGTTAATGTCCCCATGGGCCGTACAGGTCTTCTTTAAATAAGTAAAGAAGAAAACATAACAATAAGTCAAGAACAGAACAAGAACACCATAAGGTCCAAACATTTTTAGATTAATGCAAAAAATTAAAATAAAAAAAATTAAAGAATGCAAGCACTCCCAGACATTGTAAGGAAAAACTCACTAAAACCTAACAATAGGGAAAAAAGCTCCACAGGCAGTGTGGAGGAGAGAAACCTTAGAAGGGCCATTCAAGGGGGGATCTCCCTTCTTAGATGTCTAGTAGTGTTGCAGACTAACAGTTGGTAAGCATGCACTCAAGTGTGTAATGAAACACAGATGAGTGCGTGCATAGTATACTTGACAATAAGTATAATATATTCTTTAAACATAATATAACAAGCTGTGAACAATGGGTCTCATTCACCAACATTGCCATAATATTTCTCTTAGGACAACCACCTTGGAAGGCCATAAGAGAAACTCGACCACACCCGGATTCACCAACGCATGGAGAGACTGTCTTAAGTGGTCAAACTGATCACAGCTGCGATGGCCACAATGAGATACGTCATGACAAACTTAAACGCGCGTTCCCGTTTACTTCATTTGCATACAGACACGCCTCCGGCAGCTCCTTATAAAGTCAGCCAACAGAGCTGTGTGCAAATGAAATCCCCAAAATTATGAGTTCGAAGAGAAGAGTTAGAGGCACATCTGCAGGAAAACGTAGAGCTAATTACAGCAATGCGGAGATGGAAGTACTCCTGCTGGGAGTGGAAAGGAGGAAATTTATATTATTTAGTAGCGTCAGCACACACACACACACGTGCATACTTTATAGTCTACGTGCATAATCAATGAACGCATTAGGCTTATATTAATATTCTAATGACTTGTTTTATTATGAGATCACAGATACTGCGCTGCCCTACAGTACGTACAGTACACATCTCTGTGATATCTCCACAGAGTCGGGCGTGATCGGACCAGACTCCACAGATTCGATGTGCACCGGTGTCCCACAAAAGGGTGCTTGGCATTTTGGTTGACATCAACCTGCATTAACACATTGGTTGCCAGCCGGATATGACGATTTATCGCTTGGATGCCACCACGTTAATCAATGGGAGGACGAGCACATTTGCGAACGCATAAACTATATCTTAAATTATGGCTATGTGTCTAATACACCCGTCGCTTATCAATGACTTGCTTGCAGTCAACATGTATGAAACGGATTGTTTTTTCATCAGTACATTTCCGTTTTATACCGTTTTGAATACGAGTATAGATTCGGAGAGTTCTAGTAATTTCAGAGAAATCCCGCGAAAATAGCCATTTACTGGAATACACAAAACACGTTGTCATTTTCCGGCTGATTTATTAATCGTTTTCAAATAAACGCTAGATTATCGAGAGTATTTGTGTTCTTATGGACGATACAAAAGCGGGCTAAAATAATTTATTCGTGCCGCGCTCAGCGCCTAACGACACACACACACCTCACTAGAACCCACCTCACCCCTGCACACTTTGACAACCTAGGATGGCTTAGAGTAGACGACAGAGTACAGCAACTTGCAATGGGCCTGGTCTACAAGATACACTATATGACTAAGGTACCCATGTACATGTCAAAATACTTCCCAAAGGTCAGTGAATACCACGACCACAACACCAGAGGAAGCTCAACAAATCATGTTAAACCCAGATTCGGCTCAAACAAGGGACTAAACACGTTTTGCAATTATGCCACATCAATGTGGAACGCCCTACCCAAAGCTGTAAAGGAATGTGAATCCCTACCCACATTCAAAACTGCTCTTAAAGAGCACCTACGGGAGGCTGCAATTCTAAACTGGCCACCGTAAATGTCCAAACCCCCCACCCCCACCCCCTCCTAATAGACAGTCTCCTCCCCACCGCATGTATATATTCTCTCCCTGCCGTATATGTATATTTCTCTCCAACCCACCCACCCCCTCCTAATGTACAGTCCCCTCCCCATCATATGTATATACTCTGTCAGGATCTATGAGTAACAGTACTGTATATTTGAATACCGTATATGTCACAAATGTATCAGTACTAAATACCTATATGTCCCTATGGCATAAATGTCATGTATGTTGAGTATGTCATAAATGTCAATATGAAATTAAAATGGGGGACCCTGATGTAAACAAGACAAACGTCTTTCTCTGGTCTGCATCCCCTTAACAATTGTGTGTATTGAGCCGTACTGTATTGTACCCATTCTGCAATCTGTTAAATAAAGTTTTCATTCATTCATTCATTCACACACACCAGTGGCGGCTGCTGACCAAATTTCTTGGTGAAGCACAAAATTATTATATTATATTATATATTAAATTATATTTTTTAAACATCCCCAACGCTGCAACACCCCCATTCCTCCCAGGTGTCAGGCTCCTCATTCGCTTCCATTCATTTTGGGGACCGTGTTTAAATATCATACTTCTGAAGTATAAACAAACTATACTGCTGTGATGATTTCAATAAAACAGACCATTCTGAGTCAATGGTACAGCAAAACTGTACATTGGAATATTGGTAAACATATCGGTCAATCCCATTGTCCTGTGGGATTATGCCCCCCCCCCCCCCTCCCCGCGGCGATATTAATATTTGATTAGAAACGCAAGCAAGGCTTGCAGCGACTCATGTGGTCCTTGGGGGCTACCTGGTGCCCGCGCGAACCGTGTTGGTGTATTACGCAAGGCCACAGCGGGCCAATGAATTCATAATCACTGTAAAACTGTAAAATATATATATATATATTTTAAATGCACTCACAACAGCCAAAGCAGTGACCGATCTCATTTTCCATTGAATATTGCAGCTTCCTTCTTTCCTTCTCTATTGATATCTCCTCATCACATCTTGGGAATCATAAACATTCCTTCCTTCCTCACTTCCCTAAAGCGTCTTGTTACTCGCTCTGATCTAGTCCCCCCGCCCCCCTCCTCCTCACGAGCTCCATGTAACACGGAAGTGCAGTGGTCTATGCCATGTCTCGCAGCTCCTCTCTGATTGAGTCTCAGACCGTCGAGGGCTGTCAATCATTCAACCCACGTTCGTGAGTAGCGTGCGCAAAGTTGCACGGGCAGGGCTTAGATGACTCAAATGGCCTATTTTGATTGGATAATAGAATAAAAAGATCAACCCGTGCCGGGAAAGTTGCACTTGAGTGATTGACAACTAGCCATTACTGACTGCAGGCCTGATCAGAGAGCTCAGAGCTGTCACTTTTGGAAATTTTTGAAGAAAAAAAAATTCAATGGATTTTTTTTACAGAGGAAAACATTTCTAATACAAATAATAATAATAATAATAATAATAATAATAATAATAATAATAATAATAATAATAATAATAATAATAATAATAATAATAATAATAATAATAATAATAATAATAATAATAATAATAATAATAATAATAATAATAATAATAATTAAAAAAAAATATATATATATATGTAAATTTATAATAATTATGAATTATGAGTGAATTTGTGTTTCACGTGTTGTCATGGAATAACCTCCACTGACACACACACACACACACACACACACACACACACACACACACACACACACACACACACACACACACACACACACACACACACACACACACACACACACACACACACACACACACACACACACATTGTGAAATCTGTGAAAAAACAACTCTGAGGTGTCCGGTTCCGGGTCGAGGATGGAGTGGTCGCTCATTGCCACATGTGACTCCTGTATTTAAATATTTTGTCCTAAAAGCCTCTTTTTATATTTTCAACTCGGTTAAAACTTTTTGTATATACCCCCTTTATGTTTCTATCTATTTATTTTGGCTGCAAGAACCATAATGGCGACGAGACAACTGAGAAATGAATCCAAGAAGGACGACGCTCCCGCAGATATAACCGCCATTGCTGGGCTAATTGAAGAGCTCAGACAATCCTTAACCAACGAAATCAGAGCGTCCGCTGCCTCGCTCGAAGCCAAACTCGACAGCCTCTGGACGTCGGTTAATGACCATGCCGAGCGTCTGACCTCCGTGGAAGACGGCTTGAATACTTGGACTGGCAGGGTGGACGAGCTAGAGGCTAGGTGTACGGCGCTAGAAGAAAGCAATGATAAGCTAAAGTCTAAGCTAACCAACGTCAAGTCCCGCAGCCGCCGGGAGAGTAATCACTGAGAGAGTAATCTATTTATGGTAGGTTTGAGGGGTTTAGGCCCTATGGTAGGATACATATGGTTGTTGTGGTTGCTGTGCTCAGTCAGGCGATACCGGACAAGCATTTTGAAGGGGGGGAGGGGGGTGGGAATGGGGGATTGTGTGTTTTTTTGTTTTTCTTTCCAGGGGACTCGCTCTATTTTATGTTTGTTTTCACGCTCACGCTCAGATATCAATAGGACCTTAACAAATGGATATATATCTGTTATGTTGTGCTACTCCAAATGAATTACATTCAGTCATACTGCAGCCTTCTTAGACTGTGGCTAATTTAAACATATTGATCTGGAATACAGGGGGTCTTAATATTCCACATAAACGTACAAGTGTACTAACATGGTTGAAAAGGAAGGAGGTGGACGTGGCATCATTTAATGGCTGACAGTGCAAGACTTGCAAACAAATTTTATCATAACATAAGCTCCTCTTCTTTTAGCAATAAGTCCCGTGGAGTAGCCATAGTAGCTAAACGAAAGTTGAATATTAAACTATTAAACGTGTGGTCTGATGCAGAACGTCGAATTACTATTGCTAAGATGGAATACTCTAACAGGAAAATTGCTCTTATAGCCGCCTATGCCCCTAATGTGTATGACGCTAACTTTTATACTGTACTCACTACAGAGATGTTGAAACTACCTGAGTACTCATTTATAGTGGGTGCTGATTTCAATGCCATTTGGGATCCATTGATTGATAAGTCCAGTAATGCTGAAACCCACGATCAGATGCAAGCGACCACGGCCCTACGCGCCTGGTCTAGGGACACGGGGGTTATTGATATGTGGCGGTTACTCAACCCAACTGCCCGAGACTACTAATTTTTCTCCGCGAGACATAAAACTTTTTCCAGAATTGATTATGTTTTTTCTTCCTCTCCAGGGGTAGGCAACCCTAGGCACGTGTGCCTGCATAGGCACGCAGGGGCATTTTCATAGGCACATGGGGCAGCAGTTAAAAAAAAATAAAAAATTTGCTTTGAAATATTATAGTGAAATATTTTGCACTGTTGTCGATTTATCTTGTTGAAATCCTCCCACAGGTTCTTTTTACTACCACATATTTAATTGAGACCCTTTATTTGTTTATTATTTCAATTTAGCTGGAAATACATTGCTACATCATTCAGTAACATTTGCAGAGCCTTATAACAAAAATGATTGTGACCCGTGGGATTAATCAACAAATTTTATTATTTATTTTTCTATTTCATTAAACATTGCACGTGTTAAAAGCCATTTTTTTTACTCAAAATGTGAGTATTACCAAGTCAACTTGTGTTCTTAAAACAATGACAATAAACATAGTTTTATTAGGTGGTGTGTGATGTGTCCAAAAATGAATGGGCAAATGTGAGTGAAATGGTCGCACTGTATGCAGCTGTTTGTCTGCATTGCATCCCGCCCCCCCCCAACTCAGATTTAGGGTTAATACAACCATCATAATAATATTGTTAATAATAACAATAACAATAATGATGTAATAATACAAATTTTCATTAAAAAGACCTGATTATGAGGAAAAAAATTTACGATGCATGGAATATTGTTGAGGCACACTAGTTACAACTATATTTCAAACAGGCACTCCATGTCAAAAAGGTTGCTGACCCCGTCTAGGCTATTCGATAGCTTTGACGTTGACTTGAGGCCCATTGCACTGTCAGACCACAAATACATCCTCCTTAAGGGTTCACTCAGTAAAATAACGTCCCGTGCCCCTAGATGGTGCTTTAACTCAACGCTGCTGAAGAACGATGAATTCAACCTACAATTTAAGGAGAAGCTCATTGAATTCTTGCAGTTTAATGCTGGATCGGTACAGGACCCCAGCATTTTATGGAATTCGGTTAAATAAGGGGTTTATTAGAAGTAACACCACTCTATTTGCTTCCAATCTCCGCAAGGGTCGTCTCTCCAAGTTGGTAGAATTGGAAGAGCTTCATAAAACAATGATGTCTTCTATGCAGCACAGCTACTCTAGCCGACTGGAGCTCCAAATTAAGGTGGTGAAAAAGGAGATTAACTCCATTTTAAGACAACAGTCTGAATTTCAAATGCACAGAACAAGACAACACTACTACTTTCATGGCTCTAGACCTAGTCACCTACTAGCTATGAAGATACGGGCCAGTGAACAATTTGCGGATATCCCTTCCATTAAGAACCAACAGGGGGAGATAACCACCAACCCCAACAAAATCAACGATACATTTTGCTCGTTTTATTCCAACCTGTACGAGTCAGAGATGGTCTATGATCATACCAAGCTGGAGGACTATCTTAGTCAAATTAACTTACCACAAATCTCAGAGGATGACGCTAAACGGTTAGCTGAACCTATCACACTAGATGAGCTCAGGGAGGCGATTGCTGACATGCAGCGGGGCAAGGCTCCTGGTTGGTACGGCATTCCACCGGAACTCTATATTGCGTTCTGGGATGTACTCTGTCCCTTATTACTGATTAATGATTTTACACTCAGTCAAAGAGGGCAATTTTTCCAGGGATGTCAATATGGCACTTATATTTGTCCTACTCAAGAAAGATAAGGATCCCACCAAATGTGGCAGCTATAGACCCTTAAGTCTCCTCGGAGCCGATCTCAAGCTATATGCTAAGGTGCTAGCCATCCGACTTCAAAAGCATATGACATCTCTGGTTAACCCTGATCAGACTGGCTTTATAAGAGGCCGACTGGTCACAGATAATATCAGACGGTTACTACACGTGATTGATGCCAGCAAGGATGTCGCAACCCCTACGGCTGTCATATCCTTAGACGCGATGAAGGCCTTTGACAGATTGGAGTGGTCTTATTTGTGGGAAGTCCTTAGAAGGATGGGATTAGGTGAGGGGTTCATTCACATGATCAAAGTTCTCTACACAGGGCCCTAGGCCATGATCTTAACAGGGAAACTCTGCTCGCCACTCTGCTCGCCACTCTTCTCTGTCTCGCGCTCTTCTAGACAGGGTTGTCCTCTTAATCCCGGACTCTTTGCTTTGTCCCTCGAACCTCTAGCTCAGTACATGAAACAATCCCAGATTATATCCCCTGTTTCAATTAAGGGCACACATCACCATATCAGCTTATACGCAGATGATGTACTCCTATTTATGCAGAACCCTGCCGTCTCTCTACCGCATCTTCTCCAAGTAATAGATGATTTTGGCAGTCTATCCGGCTTTAAGATCAACTGGCCAAAATCAGCCTTCCTTCCACTCAATGAGACTGCGAAGGCAACCATCCTCCCAGCAAACATACTCATGGTAGAGCACTTTAAGTGTCTTGGGATTGAAATATTCCCCACTATTAACCAGACAATAAAGTATAACTACTCCAGCTTGGGTGACAGGATTACGAATGATTTGGTCCAATGGTCCAAATTAAAAAACTCATTACAGGCCCGTGCCTCAATAATTAAGATGAATGTTTTACCCAGAATTAACTTTATCAGCTCCATGCTACCGTTATCTCCTCCTGTTGGTTACTGGCAAAAACTGCATTCTGCTGCATATACATTCGTCTGGAACAACAAACGCCCACGCTTAAAGAGATCTACTGCACAGAGGAGTAAACTCGACAGGGTTTAGCATTTCCAGACTTCAAATATTATTTTCAAGCTTACTCTTTGAGACCTCTCATCACTTGGTTTGACGCTCAAGCAGCCGTGTCCTGGCGTCCATTGGAGGAGAAGATGGTGTCCCCACATAGACTTCAAGATATTGTGTATACCAACATTTCAATTAAGCAATGCAAATTGCGATTTGGCCTTCTTATCACACATGTGATCCAGATTTGGCGTGACACCCAGAAAGCACGCACTAACCGCCATAAATGGCACACACATTCCCCCCTATTCAATAACAATTTACTCCTTATTGGACAACAACCCATTAGATACCCTAGATGGGAGGGGAGAGGCATCCTTACATTGGGGGATATCTTCGATGACTCTGGTCTCCGATCTTTCCAGGATCTATCCAACGGATATGATCTCCCCGGAAACTCCTTTTTCTTTTATTTACAAATGAGAGCAGCTCTGAAGGCTCATGGCGTTCCATGGGATGTTCCACTAGAGCGACACCGGTTTCACAAATTATTTTATGACAGGGAGACATCGAGAGGCTTCGTCTCTGACTTTTATCGGCACTTACTTATGTCCTCATATAAGGACCTACCCCTAGATACGATTTGGAGAAAGGATATCCCTGAGTTGGATATAGATTTTGATTGGGATGCAGTCTGGGAAAATATTAGGCTATCATCATGCAACCCAGATCACCAACAGATTCATAAAAATGTTGGTCACAGGACTTATTTGACCCCCAGGCGATTGAACCTAATGGGTCTCAGACCTGACTCTCAATGTACCTTGTGTCCAAACGCTGCCATTGGAACATATATGCATATGTACTGGGAGTGCCCTCCTGTTGAGATCTTCTGGGAAAATGTTACCTCTCAGCTATCAGAGGTTTTCTCTTTGACCATACCGACCTTGCCTTCTGTATTATTGTTAAATGATGTTTCTCAATTGCCGACCTCTGTACATGTAAAGAGACTCATTTTGGCCGGCCTTACGGCTGCCAAAAAGTTGATTGCTTCACGCTGGATACAACCAGATAAGTTGTGCCCGAAGGTATGGATTCTTACCTACCTCGATGTGATATATCTGGAGATATCCACTGCACAAGTTTTAGGGGTTAACGAAGCGAATATTGCTATCTGGTTGGCAGCGGTTGCAAAACTTAAAGAGAGCATATAGCGATCAATTGCTAGACAATCTACCATATATTATGTATTTAACTCACGGTGAGGTCCTGGGGTGAGTGTGGGGGGGGGGGGGGGGGGGTGAAGAGCGAGCGAAGACCATTGTCCACTTGTTTTTTCTTTTTGTTTTCTATTGTATTTTTAATTATGTATATGTTCTGGGCCCCCTTTAGATGTGGGTCTGGTGGTTGTGGGCTCGGACTGGGGGGGGCTATGGTGTGGGGTATCTGCGGGTCGAGGCATTAAAGAGGCGTAATGCTTTGGCTCGTGGGGGCGCCGGGCTGCGGATCCCCTGGGGTCGGGGTTCGCGGCTGCCAGGCCTGTAGATGGAGGGGGTTCAGAATACCCATTATGTTTGTGTTCTGGGCCCCTTTTGATTGTGTCGGAGTGTCACAGGCAAGGGGTGGGGGGGGGCCCTTGGTTCGGGCCCTCGGCTGGTCGGGGTGTTAAAGAGGCATGACGCTCTGGCTCGCCGGGGTACCAGACTTGGGGCTCTCGAGGGTTGGGGATCGTGGCTGTGATGGGTGGTGAGGGAGGGGGCTTAGGGTGTTAATCGTACAATCTGTTTTATTTATCGTCTAGTCATTGTAGTGTTGAGTCGATGTTTTTTGTGTCTTTTTATGTATTATTATTATTGTATGTATTGTATTATTGTTATTATGTTGTGAACTGTGTTGTTTCATGTTTGAAAATGAAAAAAAATTTGATCACAAAAAAAAGAAAAACAACTCTGATTAACCCAAAACTGGTAACATAGATTCCTTACCTCAGATCAGATGTTCTGCAAAAATATGAATCCAATTCCTGATCGCCATTCCAAATATTGATCACGTTTATTGATCCAACGTTATAGTCCGAAACGCATAATCCAAGCTGCTTCCAGCCTCGCCAGTGAATCTGGTAACACGACACTGCTTGCCAGAGATAGGAAGATCCTGGACCGGAGTATTTCTCTGATGCACTTTTTCACTCAATCCAATCCAATGATGTGCATTACCATCCGGGAGACGATAGGGGGCGGTATTTGCCCTTTTCGAGCTCAGAGCCATTCCCAATGATAATGTCAGGCTGGACGGATGAAAAATGAATGGATATCGCTAATAAAAGAAATAACGATTAAATAACGAGAAATCTCGTTATGGGCAACCAACGCATGGCGGCCAACAACGAGTTTGTCGTTGTTGGCAACCAATGTGTTAAAGGTCCTGTGCATTATAAATGGCTTTTTCCAGTGTTTGGCATTGTTTTATAGCAATATGGGGTTAGTATCAATGGGTCTGTGTCTCCAATTACCATATTGGCGGATTGCTCTAATTCAGTTGAGACAATTTCCTCCTACAGTGAAGTAGGTCATTCTGATTTGACTCGCAAGGTGATGTGGCAAGGAGCTGATGGAGCTGATTGTGATCTGATTGGCTCTGTGGTTGTAGCGCATAGTGTAACCCGACACTTCCTCAAACAGGGTTTGACAGAGGCAGAGAACAAGCGAGCGAGAGAGAGGGAGAGAGATAGAGAGAGGGAGGGAGAGAGAGGCATAGTGTAACCCGACACTTCCTCAAACAGGGTTTGACAGAGGCAGAGAACAAGCGAGCGAGAGAGAGGGAGAGAGAGAGAGGGACCAGACCGCGCGTCTACTCTCACACACACACGGAGACAGGTTTTACAGGTTGTGTGTAAAATAAATGATCCGTGCCTCCGTGTGTCCCTCTCTCCCTCTCTCCCTCTCTATCTCTCTCTCTCCCTCGCAGTCGGGAGTATATCACTGTAATATCATAGCGAATGCTCCCACGTGCATGCCCGTATTCCGATCCATACAATAATAATCACAGAGGTATATATTGTCATTTGAAACAAGTTACCAATGCATTGTCCCATGGGATTATGCCCCCCCCCCCCCCCCCGCAGCGAAATTAATTAGTATCCCCCTTCTCTATCTCTCTATCTCTCTCTGTGCCAGTCGCAGACTGTGTGGATGACCGTCACTCAAAATGCTTATGGGCGGAGCCAGGCCAACACAGCCTGAAATCCAAAGGGAGAAAAATTATGGTTTTGAGTACTTGATTAGAAATAGAAAAAGAACCTTACAGATGTGTTCAATAGACTCACAGGAATTGTTTAAAGTTGCCCAAATAGTGCAAGGAATAGCAATGCACGTCCCCTTTAAATGTAGTAAACTGCCATGAGAAATGTAGGAAATGTGTAGGCGGTGGTAAGCTTGACTGAAACCTCAAACGATTGCGGACATGCATAAACAGTACTGTATATTTGTATATCTTGTATGTCATAAATGTTTGGATGTAACAGTACTGTATATCTGTATGTCGTGTATGTCATAAATGTCATGATGAATTGAAAATAGGGGACCCTGATGTAAACTAGACAAAAGTCTTTCTCTGGTCTGCATTCTATTAACAATTGTGTGTATTGAGCCATACTGTATTATACCCATTCTGCAATATGTTAATAAAGTTTTCAATCAATGCCGTCTTCACCCGGATTGTGTAAGCCTAGGGTGTAGAGTTGACCATTTAAATAGCGCGATTGCTCACTGTTAATTGGATGGCAGGGTTCAATGTACATGATTGCTGTTCAAGTCCACCTGCAAGGTCAAGGTTTTATTTGTCACACGCAACATCATACCAGTAAGATGAGCAGTGGAATGTTTATCCACTGGCTCTTACAATGTATACAATAAGCAATGTCCAAAAATATAAATAAGAACAACAATAAATAATAACAACATTTATCTGATTTATTTATTTATTCAAAGTCATTTGCAGTGTTTGTGTAGTGCTATTATTTATTTTCGGACATCAAATGTGTCGTTGAGGCATGACTTTAAATATTTTTTATCGTACAAATATTGTCATATTTATTTAAATTATGATTAATTAATTCCAAGAAGGCCTGTAGAGTTGACATGAAGGAATCACTATGATTCCTCCCAAATTGATTCCTCGCAATCCTGCTCTTAGTTAGGGCCGAATCCAAGACAAGGGATGGTTGGTGAATCCCAAAATCGGCCTGAAAATGTCTTAAGTGGCGCTAAGACCAAGATTTATCAGATATTTTGTCCTAAGTCCGTTGGTGAATGAGACCCAATGTATGTAAACAAAGAAACAAGAGGAAATCATATAAAATTATATAGGATATAAGTGCCATGCTTTCTCCAAAAATCCTGCAAAACTGAAAATCTCCTCCACAAAAAACCAACTCAACATACAACTCTCAGACTGCCAAAACAAATCCGGATTTACAAATAGAATTTTCTCAAATAAAAAATTAAGAAATAAAAGATCCAATAATTTGCATGTGCAACATTCACATAGACGAGAGTTGTGTCCTTAGCTGGACTTCTTGGAAGCCTTGGCGTGCGCATTTGCACAGTGTTCGAGAGGCATGTTTTTATTTGTCAGCTCTCTGTAAACGCTTGAATGACATTCTCTGATTCTGCAGAGCCGATGTGCCTAGAAGGGGAGTGAATGCTTTCACAGAAAAGGTTTCTCATACCTAGGAATATTATGAGCATATTCCCTGTTGTGTCAACATTTCCAAGTTGCATAAGAACAAGAAAACTATCCTATTTACACCTGCTGTCTCTGACCATCATAATTGTGATGCCCAAAATAGTCTATGCTGCATACTATCTATAACAAAATAATAATTGATCTGCATCAAGCATCTGTTTGCAGAAGGCAAGACACGCACATTTATGCAGGTACCCGACGTTGCCTTGTACTTTATTCAGTGGTTGTCATTGTGTCCCACAGGCATGTTTTTGAACAAGTATGATCAATGGTAATAATGTTCATCTGCCATTATGCTTCGCTTATACTTTTATGAGTAGCAGCTGTCTATTTTCCCACACTTGATTTGCTCAGACATATAGAAGCACAAGGGACACTTTCATCCACGACATATCACGTTTCGTATAGCCTATTGTGCGCATCAGTTAGCCTGCTATATATACTGTATATATTATGTTGTGGGTCTTGTACAGCACTTTGGTCAACTTTGTTGTTTTTAAATGTGCTTTATAAATAAAGTGGATTGGATTGGATGTATGTTTTATTTATTATTACATATTTTCAGCACATTTGTTTTTATACATTGAGCTGGTTGTAATAATGTGAGGACAGGCACTGGCTTGTTCACCCTGTCCCCATGATTTTAAAGGGGACATAAGTCTATGGAACACATCTGTAAAGTTTTTTTCCAAAAGATTCATTGTTTTGTATTTCAAGTACTCTAAAGCAGCATTTTTCCACTTCAAGATTTCAAGCTGTTTTGGGCTGGGCTCCGCCCATAAGCGCTTTGAGTGACAGTCACCCACAGAGACACAGAGAGAGATATAGAGAGATTGAGGGGGATACTAATTAATTTCGCCGCGGGGGGGGGGCATAATCCCACGAGATAATGCATTGGTAACTTGTTTCAAATGACAATATATACCCCTGTGAATATTATTGCATGGATCGGAATACGGGCACGCGCGTGGGAGTCAAAGATAGTCAAAGCTCCAGCCCCGCGTGCACACACATTTACACACACTCCCGCGCACGGTCGGGAGGTTGTGTGTGAGTGTGTGTGTGTGTTTCCCCAGAGAAGCTCCTGTCCCTCCCTCTCTCTCTCTCCCTCTCTCTCGCTCGCTCGTTCTTTGCCTCTCTCTGTCGGCACCCGCTTGAGGAAGTGTCGGTATTTCCACTCGCTCTGTTGTTGAGCGAATGGTTGCGCTATAACCATAGAGAGGGCGTTACTGCCGATCAGCTCCTTGCTACGTAGGATAGAGAGTCAAATCAGAATAGCTTAGTTCACCGGGGGAGGATATAGTCTCAACTGAATTGGAGCAATCCGCCAAAATGAGAATTAGAGACACAGACACCATTGATACAAACCCCCATTGCTAGGAAACAATGATAAACGCTGGAAAAGGCCATTTATAAGACACGGGACCTTTAAATAATTGCATATCTATGTTGTTTTGAAGACACTACCCTCCTCTTCATCTTCAACAGCACAATAGTTAACATACTGTAAGTGAGCAATTTTAATGTATAGTGGTAATCATTGGATGTGAGGCATGAATGTGCCAGATCTTGCTCTGGGGAAAAGACATTCATACACACATCTTTGTACCAATGTGCAGTTACGCGCTGTGGCAGGAAAGGGGGTGTTTGAGTGACAAAAAGATGGGAAACGTGTCTGTAACTATTTAAAAAACGTTTTTTAGAACTGTGAATGTGCTGTCATTTGAATAGGAATCATTTGGGGAAAGTAATGAAAGGAGGAGACCGTTGGATTTAATAAAATTTTTAAATCTCAACTCCCAGTGGCTTAGGCCTATGGTGCTTCTAGCTATTATCTGTGAGGGTTCGCCTGTCCTTGGACCTTTTTTCCCTGTCTCCTCTCCTCAACAGCCCCCACCCTTGCGAGGACTTTTCTCCTCTACTCTTCACCAGCCCCCACCTTTGGACATTCTTGTACTCTTGGCATTTGTATTGTCTCCCGTGTATTTTAACTTTGTTTTGTCTTTAGTCTCATTCCCTTTGTAATTGTTTTATTTGTCCCTTGTATAGTGTTCTCTCTGTAATTGTAATTTTGATTCTAGTCTAGTTTATTCCCCAGTGTGTGTTTGGCCTTTTGTTTTCCTTACCCCTGTGTGTTAGTTCAGCTTTCCCCATCAGGTGTGTCTCGTTCCCAATTACCCTCTTGTGTCAATCAGTGTGTGTATATCTGCCTCGTTTGCCATTCTCTCTTTGTCGGTTCATTGTTTGGATTCCCTACTAGTGTTTGCTGTCTAGTTCCTGTGATCCTGTTACTCCTTCCAGTATTTTTGTAGTAAGTGTTCCTAGTGTTTATTTTGTTTGTTCCTCCCTTCGTTGTTTTTTGTGGAATGTTCATTTTGTTTGTTAGGGTTTTGATTTGTAGTCAGTTGTTCATGTTTTTCCTAGCCTGCCTTGCAGTGTTTTGTTTGTGCCTTTTGGACTTGCTCTCTTTATGAGATTATTTGTTTTTCGTATTTAGCCCTCTGCCAGTTCTTCAGCTGTGCTATTCTTTGTTTTTGTATTTTTGCTGCTGCCTTTGGACGTATTTTTGTAAATATCTTTGTTGCTGCCCTCTGTTTGAATTGGATTATTTTGTCACACTTCACCCCTGGCTCGAAGTGTTCAAGATTAAAGGAGCAGTGCTCACTTTTTGACAATCCATATCTACCTCTCCCTCGTACAGTATCTGTTTGCGCCTGGGCCCTCTGCTAACACATCCGTAACATTATCATTCTTATTCTCGTTTGCATTTAATTGTATAGGCTAAAACATCTAAATCCAAATTCCTTTTCAGTCTGCATTGGTAGGCTGGCTAGATAAACAGTTCATATATCTTAGTTTAGTCAAAAAGAGATGGAAAATAAATAGAATTTTTTTATAAAACTGTGGTGGGGTTCAAACAGTTCATAAAACGTATTTTCAGTTTCTGATTGTTCAATGTCCCCCAGTTAACACATTGGGGACGAACCACGGATAAATCCGTGTTTCGAATCCATGCTTAACCCATTCTCCGCCAATCACGTGTTAAGGCGGCTTTCTCCGCCATCCGTTGTCTGCCAATAACGCCGTAAGGCGTGTTTGAGATCAATATTTCATATTTTCATCATGGTATTCATATTTCACCCACGGAGTCTTGGCTGATGCTGTAGGACTCCGCACAACTCTGCAACGCTTCAATACTGCCACCTGGTGGTCGATCGGCGAGTTGCAACCGGAAGTCGATAATTGTGACCCCGGTGTGTCTCCCTATTCCGTCCGGCCACTCGTTTATCATCCCGGGACTCAATCCACACACCGTGGACAATGGATCGTTGCCATAACTCAAACGACATGATTTGGGCGTATATTAGTATTATACAAACCGGAACTGGATCGCCTCGATCAACATCACATCACATCACAATAAATGGAAATGTATGGTTGAAACATGCACACGTTCAAACGCACACAAACTAATAAGCATTGGAGGCTTTTAACCAGGGCCGAACTGGGGAAATCATTCAGGCCAGGAAATATAGTGCAAAATATAGCCCCAGTCACTCCACTTTTTAAGCAGGGGGTCTGTCCCCCACCAGGACATTTCTTGTTACAAAGACTTAATTTCCTGCATTCTGGTGCAGGAATTTTTTTATTTGTACCCTTTAAATGCCAGTGTTTGTGATGGCATCACAAATTATTGTTAAAAAACAGGCTAGCATATGTATGATTAGCAACAACACTGATTTTGATGGATTTTCAGTTTTTTTGTAATGTCAGATTGAAAATAATACAATCTTTTATTCAACTTCAGCCCTGATCATAACACCACATATTAATTTTATAATTCTAACCCTTTAAATGCCAGTGTGTGTGATGGCATATATTTGCAATATATCAAATGCAAAGTAGATTTTTCTGGGGGGGATTATTACAGGCTAGCATGTGTCAATGATTAGCAACAACAGTTTTTTGTAAGGGTCCCGCCTCCACCAATCACATGCGGCTCCTTTTGTGTGTGTGTGAGAGCAAGAGAGAGAGAGATAGTTGTCCAACTTGTGTGAGTTGCAGTGATCTCCTGGTTGTTCCCCACCTAGGTTATCTAACTATTGCGCTGCTGCAACTAGAAACACTGTCCTGGCCTGCTTCTAAGTTCAGTGGCCTGACAGCAAAAAAAAAAAAAAAAATATATATATATATATATATTTTTTTTAATCATCTGGCGACCCTCCCGCGGCGGCTCGCGACCCTCCTGTGGGTCGCGACCCCGACTTTGGGAACCCCTGGTCTAGAGTGATATTAGACGCACCCCAATGGGCGCCAATGTGTTAAATGGGGGGGGGGGGGGGTTCAGACAGTTAATAAAACATATTTTAGGATGAAAAATACAGTAGTAGATATAACATATTTCATAATAAATCATATGCCAATATTAAATCAATTTGATGATTTGAAAGCACACCAATTGCATTGCCAATTAATGAAACATTGGCTGAACAGATGTTTGAACACACTGAAGAAAACGTTTTGTGTACAGTAGCTCGGGAGGTAGAGCAGTCGTCTGGCAATCCGGAGGTTCCCTGTTCGATTCCCGGTCCTCCCGGGCAGCGTGTCGATGTGTCCTTGAGCAAGACACTTAACCCCTAATTGCTCCCGATGAGCAGGTTGGTACCTTGCATGGTTGCCTCCGCCGCCGGTGTGTGAATGTGTGAATGGGTAAAATGTGAGTAACAAATTGTAAAGCGCTTTGGATAAAAGCGCTATATAAAAAAGCAGCCATTTACCATTTACCATAGATAGGAGCTGAAAGACATAACGGTTCCATAGCCTGAAGTCTAGTAGTACAGGTCCAAAGTTTATGACAATCCCACAGAGAATTTGAGTTTTACAAAGGTTTTTGTAATGTGTGTACCAGTGTTAATTCGGCATGATTATCCAAAATGGCCGTCCGCTTCCTTCATTCCGAGGCTCGAGTCAAAACAAAGGAAATCCCAGTCTTCTTCTGTGTCTTTCTATTGCAATTAGCGCCCGCGTGGCATAGCATTCGCTCTAGAATTTCATTGGCTACAAAGGTGGTCAATCATTTTCGCCATCAGAGGTGACTGGTCCGTTCAGGACCCGGCCAAACCGGACGTGGTCACTTGTCCGAATGGCTTGTCAAATGACGCTTTTATCAATTTATTGGTTGATCGGCAAAAACCCAGCCCGGAGCCGGCAGACGAGGGCAAACTGCAGCGGCGTGTGCTCGCGCGAGTGATGCTTAAGTGGTTAAAAACTTCAGTTATAAACCACACCCACTTCTGGTCTTCTATCCAAATACAGATTATTTTATTGGTTGGACAGTGTCAGACTTTGGCTGTTTTTTTTGGCTAACAAGGCAATTATATTTGTGCTCAAACAGGGAATGTCATCAAATTCCTTTGGACCTATACAACAGTCACCTGTTGTCAGGAGACGAGAGTCTGTGTTCTAAATTGAAGGACTGTTGAACTCAGCTGAAATTCTACATCTCTTATGTCTAAATCTATAACCTTATTTAGTCTTGTATTGGTCTTGCTCTCTGCTACTATTTTCTGAAGAAGCTATATCATTGTCTTAGAATTTACTAGTGCTGACACTGACAGCATGCCCCGGTGATAAGTCACTTGTTTTCTCTGTTCTGGGAAGAATGTAGAATGTGGATTCTGCCCGTTGCAATGTACTTTTTTCATTGCAACATATTATTTTTCCTGTTTGTTGCTTTGCTTGTTCACTTTTGAATAAACCTCAGAACCTTTCATTATTGATGATTATCAGATAAACGTAACAACAGATACAGATAATTATGTCTCTGCACCCCCATGATGCGGACAGTTTGAGGCCCTCTGAGAGGTGGGAAAGATGCCGGCAAGACATAAATGAGAGCTGTGCCGAGAGAAAATGCTACCAGAGACCGGAAGAAACCGAGACATGAAACTCCCTAGCTACTTCCATCACCAGCTCTGGAAAATAAGGGACTCTACAAAATGTATAGAATGCATTGTAAAATTAGTTATACCAGCAAAACCGAATTGCTTCACCAGCACAAATCCGCTTCAAGGCCCTCGACTAGAGCCATATGAAATCCGCGTTCACGGAATCGTGGACGGAATTTGCGGAATTGACCAATAAAAATGGAATCAACTGCAAAACGTGGAATATTGCAGAATTTGGCCTAATCTGGACTGAAATTCCGTTTTTGGGTGGAACGTTTGGTGCAAAGCAAACATGACCGGGGACCGCTGCGTGTTACACACAACACAGTCCAAGCGTCTGCCATCTGGCTGCTTTGATGTTAACATCGTCAAGAAGCTAAGAAATTCCGCAATAAGCCCTAAATTCAGAGCAGAGCAGTATCCTAATGACTTTTATGCCTCTGGCGATAAGGTGTTTTGGAAATTCTGTCAACGTTCCGTGGACTGGACAGGCAAAAACATGTGCGACACTATTGTGATTAAATAGCTAACGTTACAGTACATACAACTATAGATGGAAATGATAGCTTCTTGCTAAATCTGGTGCACCCATCCATTTGTTTAATGCAAACGATTGTCATTACACACTGTCCTTTATAAACTAAATAAACTTAAATAGCTATGTAACGTTACAGTACATAGGACTATAGATGGAAATGACAGCTTCTTGCTAAATCTGGTGCACCCATCCATTTGTTTAATGCAAACGATTGTCATTACACACTGTCCTTTATAAACTAAATAAACTTAAATAGCTATGTAACGTTACAGTACATAGGACTATAGATGGAAATGATAGCTTCTTGCTAAATCTGGTGCACCCATCCATTTGTTTAATGCAAATGACTGTCAGTACACACTGCCCTTTATAAACAATTAACTTATATAATAATTATAATTGTTAGACTAGAAGTCTTTATTTGTCATGCAGTTTTAACACACACACGGGAGATGGGCGACCCACAGGAACACACACACACATGCACTGAGTCGCTGATGAAATGTCTCTCTGCACTTTTCCCATCCCGTTGTCCTTCCCCCCATGGGCAGCCGGGAGCAGATAGGGCGTCAACGTGAGCCGCGCCCCGGGGGCGTCTTCTTTTAAGGCAGCCCAAGAGTCCTTCCGCGTTTCTCTGATTGGCCACGACGCCCATGTGACATTTAAATAGCTATGTAACGTTACAGTACATAGGACTATAGATGGTATTGATAGCTTCTAGCTAAATCTGGTGCACCCATCCATTTGTTTAATGCAAACGATTGTCATTACACACTGTCCTTTATAAACTAAATAAACTAAACTAAATGTGCTTAAATTATGCATTACTATTTCATCACAATATAATAGATATAGCTAGGCTACTGACATTGTCATTGTGATCATGTCAGTAGTAGCTAGCTGTATCTATTGTTTACACTTGAAATGTGTATTTTTATTTTGTGTGCATTTTTATTTTGTCACAATATTATTTGAAAAATATTGTGTAAAATTGAACTGTATTTCTGAGTTGCAGCAACTCAGAAATACTCAAAAGATGGACTGTTATATCTTATTCAATTGTGGACATTTATTCATTCCCACTTATTAGACACTATTTCTGATGGTAAAATGAGCATAAAAAGCAAAATACAGAATTCTGAAATATTAAAACGGAAAAAACTGAATTTGGGAAAAAAAATTATGGAATTTGGAAAATAATAAAACGGATTTCATATGGCTCTACCCTCGACTTGGCATATCGTGTGGCGAAGGGAACGGCTCCCGCCTATCTCCGGTCAATGGTCTCTAACTACACACCCTCAAGACCCCTACGCTCTGCATCTTCTGGCCGCCTCAGACCTACTCCTATCCGAGCTCCGGGAGGGTCATCAAAGAGAAGTCGCCTATTCTCGGTCCTTGGGAACGAACTTCCCACCACAGTTAGGACAGCCGAAACCTGTCCAATCTTTCGCCGTCGACTAAAAACCTGAGCCTAAGGAATCCTGGTGAAGCTGGGCTGATTGCCGTCGTCAAGGTGTCTCATGGGCGGAACACGAGAAGAGCTCTTCATGACTGATGACAGAGACTCTGAAAGGTACGCAGAGTGCGGTGACATCGTCTGTGTTCATTGAGAGCAAAGACAAGAGTTTCTAAAGCTGCTGCAAAGCAAATTCCTCAGCTGAAAGGAATTAATTGGAGATTGGTATGTAGGCTACAGACCTAGCTTATATACTAGTTGGGGGGTGTAGCAGTGATAGGTACGTTGGTAAAATGATTTCAGCGGGTGCACTATTGGCGCACAGAGCCAGTCAAAGCAATAGGCGAAGCAAGATGTGCCTGCATGAGATATAACAAGTGTTTGACCATGTAGATAAGAGGTACTACTGGACTAACAGGTGTGTATAAATTAGGCCTACATGCAAATCATGGTGCACACAAACACACACACAGTCTGAAAGCAATTTTTTCACGAGACTTAGCAGAAGGTATAGCCACATAAACAGAGAGTACACAGTGGCAGAATACCTGAGCACTGTGACTGAAGATCCTTGACTAGGTACAGACTCAGCGAGCACAGCCTAGCCATCGAGAAAGGCCGCCATAGGCAGACTGTGTGTGTTAGAAAGAGAGAGAGAGAGAGAGAGAGCATGTGTGTTTGTCGTGTGTGTGTGTGTTAGAGAGAGAGCATGTATGAGAGAGATAAGCAAAGATGAGCCCCTAAATGATATTCAACTTTTAATGGAAGAACAAAACAGAAGGAAAAGATAACTTCACAAAGGCAACATGAATATACATAGATCCAAAAGGACAAAGATCAACACTTAAATCCAAAGAGAGGAGGGTCTATACCAGAGAAAACAAAGCAGCAAGGAGCCAATGGCCGACATCAGCTAAATAGGCTAGCCAGGTACTGACACCAGGCCACACACAGCTTTGGCCAACAGCCCAACGCTACCCAAGCTACACAAACGACCAAGACAATTCACACACAGCACATGTCGTATCTCCAAATGTTGTGAAGTAACATATGTTTTGCCTGGAAAAAAACATCGTTATTAACAAAACATTCGGGAGGGGAAGGAAGGAAGAGTGGGGTAATGTCATGACATTTTCATTCATCTTACCTGCACCAAGGAACGCAGGGCGAAAGGCCGCAACACAGGTCTCCACGTTGACGAAAGGCCTCTCGCTGGCGGGACAAAAAGAAGCTATGGCCGGAGCCTTGTCATGGTGCAGGCCCGACTACATCTTCTGTCAAAGATGATGTCGTAGTCAGAGTGCCAGAACCCCCTGCTATTCTCACGGCTAATGTCAATGGTCGTAGCACAAGCTAACAGCTAACTCTAGGCTAACTGATAGCATCAAACTAACGTTCCCAGCCGAGCGCAGCCGGCAGCTAACGTCGTAGCTAAACAGCTAACTGGCTAACAGTTAGCTCAACCCGGCTATCGCTAACCATTAGCTAACGCAGAAGCAAGCTATGCGGCTACCACTGAAAAACTGTACAACGTGAGAAAAGCAATACAGGTGCTGACACCAGGCCACACACCGTTAGCTACTAGTACTACAACAGCTAGTCGGCCAGTTTGGCTCCAGAGAGAGAGAGAGAGATCCACGGCGGGAATAGAATAGAGTGCATTAAAAACTCACCAAACGTCCAAGAGGATGGAGACAACCGCGTGAAGTTGACGAAGTTCATCTGCCGAACGACCATCCTCTTCATCTTGGCTGCATGCGCTGTCTCTAGGTTAGCTAACGCTAGTTAGCCTTTAGCTAAGCTAGCTACTAGCCGACATCATCATGGCTATATCCCGACTGAACCACACTTAATATTATAACGTAGCTAAAGCTAACTAGCTGTCCCTGTCTTTAGCCGGGATGGCTAGCCTGACTGAACTGTCTAACATGCAACAACTTTCATCTTCAGTCCATCTGCCGAACGATGTCCTCTTCATCTTGGCTGGCATAACCTCCAATGCTGCACGCGCGAAATAGTCAGACGCTAGTGATGGGTCGGTCATGAGCGACTCGTTCATAAGAGCCGATTCATTGCCGTGAGCGTGAGTCGAATCGCTCACGTCTGGCAATGAGTCGGTTCACGCCCCCCCCCCCCCCCCCCCCTTAGCAGAAGGTATAGCTACATGCACACATACACACATAGTCGCACTGTTGTGGGACTTAGCAGAAGCTTTGGTGGCCATGCATCAGCTATAAGAGGAACAAGAGAGGAAAGAGTAGACTGCAGCTTCTCCAGTGTGCTTTACTACCTCTCTCTCTCTCTCTCTCTCTCATTCTGTAATACCTCCTTTATAGGGACTACATCACCATGCTTTAGCGTCTTGAGAGTATACCTCAGGAGCTAGCGGAAAAAGCAGCTGGAATTATGTATCCTGTGAGAATACAGAAGAAGTCTGTCTCTCTTTCTCTCACTCCTTTCTGTGTGTGTGTGTGTGTGTGTGTGTGTGTGTGTGTGTGTGTGTGTCTGTGTGTCATGTTCGCAGTCTTGAATAATGTAAGAGCTTGACAGCTTGAATAATCTATTCAAAATATTGTTTCCCACAATATTAAGTATGTGTGATACAAGTTATTGGTTATGTGGTTCTTGGTTAGGTGGTGTCATGGTTCTGCTCAGAACGTTGAGCTCAAAGACTGTACTTGAGGGAGAAATAATTGTTCTAAAGGAGCGTAGTCCATTTATCTTTGTTTGAAAGATTCAGTTTGAACAGATTTAGAGATGACATACAGGTGATTCCAACGTGTGATGATGGAATAATAGACTGCAATACTGAGAACTAAATGTGCAACGTTCTTTCAAACAATATCCAAGAAAGGATTAGTTAGTCAAAACGTGAAGGAAAATACATACAAGTCCACCAATATCATCACTCAAACATGTAGACCTAATACAATGTACTGTTGCGTTATATGTGGCACAGTTTGTAATTGTAAATTAAATGATCAGAGGGTCCTATAGGTTCCAATCTAGAAGAAGAACCATCAAATTGGACACAATATTAATCGTTACAAAGGGTCCCTGCTAAATGGACGCCTAGAGGTATCTGATGCACAGCTCACAAGTCAAAAGACTCAACACATTTACAATTTCATTTCATTTCAATGTTCTGCTGCATGAGGGGTTATAGGTTGAGCCGTGCACTTAAAAAAGTTCTCCCAATAGACAAAGCAGTGAAACCCCTAACAATACTAACGTATCAATACTAACTATACTAACGTATCTCATTTTACAATGTTGCGTAAGTGCAGGATGAAAGATTGAGTAGGAGCCTCGACCATAGGGCTGGGCGATAAAACGATAACGATAACTATCGCGATAAATTATTTCCTCGAAATAAACATGAAACGTGGTCGCAAAGTTTTGATATATCGATTTTCCAAGCTTGGATATGAGCACGCACTAACAACCAATCGGTGAAGGAGATGGCCGAGAGCGAAGGAGACCCGGAAGGAGACCCAGAGGTAGGACTCACTCAACAACGAGGCTTGCTAGGCTAATTAGATTGCACAGCGATGTTTTATATATTTACGTGCCGAGTATGTGTGTGGCGTGAATTCTGAGGCCACGTTTATAGTAGTGTGGGTATACAGTGGACGTCGTTTCAATATATTGTGGCGGAAGAGAGTATTTTAGTGTCATATTTAGCACATTGTCATGGAATACACCGCTTAGAAGCAACAGGCTGGCTAGGATAACTAGCTTGCACGGCGATGTTTTATATATTTACGTGCCGAGTATGTGTGTGGCGTGAATTCTGAGGCCACGTTTATAGTAGTGTGGGTATACAGTGGACGTCGTTGCAATGTATTGTGGCGGAAGAGAGTATTTTAGTGTCATATTTAGCACATTGTCATGGAATACACCGCTTAGAAGCAACAGGCTGGCTAGGATAACTAGCTTGCACGGCGATGTTTTATATATTTACGTGGCGAGTATGTGTGTGGCGTGATTTCTGAGGCCACGTTTATAGTAGTGTGGGTATACAGTGGACGTCGTTTCAATATATTGTGGCGGAAGAGAGTATTTTAGTGTCATATTTAGCACATTGTCATGAGATATTCCGCTTGTCGGCTAACTGCTAACGTGCGCGGACTGATGACGACATCAACTCGACTCGAGACATTCGCAGCAGCATAAGAAGTTAATTAAACTTGACAGACATTATATCGACGATAATTATCGATATCGAATTATATGAAAATAATTTTATAATTTTATCGCGATAACGTTTTTGGTCATATCGCCCAGCCCTACTCGACCATCTGAAATTGTTTGTCTGTCTTCCCTGCCTCGAGCACAGCCTCCGTTACCTGCTACAGTACCTCTTTCATGAACTCAGTAAGTCACCAGTGACATTCATTTGGACACCAAAGGTCTTACTCAAATCTCACCAACTCATCAGAGGGCGTTGGCTGTAGGAGGTGGGCACTGGGTATTGTTTGCCCACTTGGTCACATTTCCGTCTTAAAGAAATATAAATTATCCATATTATTTAGTATACTACAATATGTTAGAAAAAGCCTGCACTGTACTCATGCCTGCACATTCACAGATAATGCACTTCAAAGCCTTGTAGACAGCGTCACCGGAATCTTGTCAGGCAGCTCAACAAGGAAATTCAATAACGGACGGACGAGAGAGGAAACGCTTGTAACCTAGGACAGGTATAACTTACATTTCTGAGTTTTGTAATTTTCCAAGGCATTGATTTTGTAAGCTTAGTAAGGACTACGTGGTTGGAGGACACAGGCTACATCAGATGAACAGTGCCGGCAGAGGACTATGTGGATTTTTGTTTACAAGTCAGATTCATGCTTTCCAGTGTCGTGCAGGGTTGAGTGAGAGTAGCCATGGTGATATTGGTCGCAATATTTTGTCATTTTGAATCAGGAACTGCTAAATGTATCAAGCCACGGCCGTGCAGTAAAACGAGCCCTGACTGCACTGATGCCCTGCCTGCACTGATGCCCTTACCACCATTTTGGTGGTAAGCTCACGAAATCAATGGACACTGCAAACGACAAACTCAGAAATATGAGATATATCTGCCCAAAGTTACAAGCATTTCATCTTCCAGAAAATGGTACTCTGCCTATTATTGATTATTTTCTTTAAGTTTTAATTTCACTGTAGTTTTGCACACCGTTCATTTTCTTGTTGAACTGCCTGGTGAAATTACTTTGATGACCCCCCCCCCCCCCCCCCCCCCCCCGGCGTTAAAATCTCAATGAATGCACTGGAGGGAGTCCCATGTGGGCTTCTACCATGTTGTATTACCCCCTAAATAACATACTTTCTTTTTTTAATGGCCATTGTTCCCCCTTAATTCATTTGGAATTTCCACACCACACAAACCCAATCACGGATATTTATTTTAGATCAACCACTGATGCCAGAGGTAAATCATGAGTCAAATTTGCCATTGGAAACACTGGATGTTACCTTTAATTAACAAAGGAAGGTTGTGTGTGTGCTTGTGTGAGCATGTATTACATGCATCTGCACACCAGGCAAAGGCGTTGTGTGTAAGAAAGATTACTTGAAACAGCTGCAAATCTGTTTTTGGTTGCTAACCTGCGGAGAAACTCTTGTGTAATCGCAATGTGCTTCAGAGCATTCACAAAAGATGATTGAATCCACACACACACACACATCTAGTTGTATCAGCTCTCTGTATAGTTGCTTATCGTGTCCAGCATTTGGCCCCTCATCAGTCATCTTGCACAGCAGAAATGCACCCAATTCATGTGTGGGTAAAACCATAGGCATGCATTTTGATCATTACTAATGACAGACATTTCCTAGAGGCCTAGTACGGTTGATTGATTAATTGATTGAAAATTGTATTTGCAGAATGGGACCAATACAGTACAGTTCAATACACACAATTGTTAAGGGGATGCAGACCAGAGAAAGACTTTCGTCTTGTTTACATCAGGGTCCCCCATTTTCAATTCATCATAACATATATGACATACATGACATACGGATAGACAGTACTGTTACATCTAGGCATTTATGACATACCATATCTACAAATATACAGTACTGATTATGAGTACAAAAATAGTTTACAAAGATAGTATATACATTTGAGGGGGAAGAAACTGTATATTGAAGGAGGTTGGGTAGGTGGGGTGGGGAACTGTACATTGGAGGGGGTTGGGTTTGGACATTTACAGGGGCCAGTTTCGAATTGCAGTCTCCCGTAGGTGCTCTTTGAGAGTGGTTTTGAAAGTGGGTAGTGATTCACATTCCTTTACAGCCATGGGTAGGGCGTTCCACATTGATGTGGCATAATTGCAAAACGTGTTTAGTCCCTTGTTTGAGCCGAATCTGGGTTTAACATGATTTGTGGAGCTCCCTCTGGTGTTGTGGTTGTGGTATTCACTGACCTTTGGGAAGTATTTTGACATGTACATGGGTACCTTGGTCGTGTAGTGTATCTTGTAGACCAGGCCCATTGCAAGTTGCTGTACTCTGTCGTCTACTCTAAGCCATCCTAGGTTGTCAAAGTGGGCAGGGGTGAGGTGGGTTCTAGGAGCAAGGTCAAGCAGTAGTCTGACCATGTTTTGTGATGTTTGTAATTTTGTTTTTAGCGCCTTTGAGGTGCTTTGGTACCATGAGGTGCAAGCATAGTCGTAGTACCATTGAATGAGTGCTCCTGCCAGAGTCTTCAGGGTATTCTTGTTTACCAGTGAGGAGATCCGGTACAAGAATTTAGTTTGTTGGTTGACTTTTTTTATTACATTGGATGCCATTTTGTCACAAGAAAGATTTGCCTCTAGGATGGAACCCAGGTATGTAATTTCATCTTTCCTTGTGACAATATTGTCACCCACTGTAACTGAGAAGCCGTCGGTCTTGCTGAGTTTGTTATTTGAACCGAAGAGAATGGACTCTGTTTTACCCAGGTGTAATGATAGTTTGTTATCAGCGAGTGAGGTGCAGATTTTGCCTAGTTCCGAGCTGAGGGTTTTTTCAACCTGTAACTTGTTCTTGTCAGAGACCAGCAGGGCTGAGTCGTCCGCGAACAGGAACAAGTTGCAGTCACAAGCTGACGACATGTCATTTGCATAAATTAGGAACAGTAACGGTCCTAGTATGCTTCCTTGTGGAACACCACAGCTCACTGGGAGGTGGGGGGGGGGGGGGGGGTAGGGTACCATTTACCTCCACCATCTGTTCTCTCCCCTCCAGGTAGGATTGCATCCAGCTCACTGATAGACTATCAAAACCAATTGCTTTTAGCTTGTCAATCAGAATGGAGTGATTGACAGTGTCGAAGGCCTTTTGTAGGTCCAGCATGACCATGCCGCAGTACTTGCCCGCGTCCACCTCTTGTTTGATGTGGTCGGTCAAATAGAGAAGGCATGTGTCAGTGGAGTGGGATGTTCTGAAGCCAGATTGGAATTCGTAGATTCGATTTTTTTCCGCAAGGTACTTTTCGGTGCCTAAAAGGGGAACACCACCCACATTACGAGCTCCACTTTGATATTTCCATGGCCTAAGAAAGTTCAATCAATATTTGTGTGAACATGAGCTACTCTCTCTCAAAGCAAGAAACCAGAGAAGACTCAAACCTGTGATATCATCGGGTATAGTCTGAAACTGCTCAAGGTAACAATGAATGGGAGAATGATTTTGTGGACCCATGTTTTTTGTCTTTCTTTTTAATACCAAAATTAGCTTTATTGTATAGTGTTCGTCGTTCTGAAACAGAAAATGTACCCATATACTCAGAACATTCACCCGGGTGCTCTCAGTGTCATCTTTACCATCTCTCCCAATTCATTCTCTATGGAGTAACTTTAGACATTATACCTGATAACATCACACATTTAGCCTTTTTTGGAAGAGGGTTGGGGTCACTAGTATTTCTGGACTGTCTTAGGTCCGAAGGAATAACATGTGAATTCTTAAATTGGACCATAGTTCCCCTTTAATGATTTCTTTAGGCTACAGTAGTGTAGTTATATAGTTTGTAGCCCAACGCTCGCCCACATACTCCTGATCTGCATTGTCTCTCCCACTCACACATCAGTTGGCTACTGCTGGGTTTAGAATACATCAAACAATTAAGCTGCTCCTGTACATACACCGCTGACTCTGTCACATACATACATACACACACATACACACACACACACACACACACACACACACACACACACACACACACACACACACACTGCATGCAGTGACTTGGTTATCACACAAGTTCCCAGGATTCTATAATACATTTAAAAAATATAATATATATATATATATATATATATATATATATATGTATAGAGAGAGAGAGAGCCTGGAGTGATGAACATTTCTGAACCTCACTGCAGTGAATAGCCCAAACCAGGGACTGTAAATATATAATCACTGTCACTGATGTCAAATTAATACTAATCAAGTGCAATGTGGGTGTAAAATGAATTGCCTTCCTCCTCCCACCTAGCGCTTGAATTAATCATGTTGTCTTAATTATCAGCCTATAGCTTGTGAATGAAGTGTTCAACGGATGGCACATAACCACCACCCAATTCCATTTTCAAGGCTAGTGCACGTCCCACACCCTTTAAGGCGCCTATAGCCTAATACAGAGAGACCGGCATGTAGTACGGGTGGATGGGGTGCTCTCTCACCTCCTCGTTCGTGGCAAGCTCTTTCTCCAGCTGTCGGTGTTTGTTCTGCCACACTAAATAGTGGATAGGATAACGACTCTTGTCCGGAGTTTTCTTGGCGGAAATCATCCTCGGAGCATAGTTCGCCTCCTCTTGGTCCTTTGCTGTCAGTTTTCGCTGTATATTTCAGGCTACTTTGTTATTGATTTCTCGCTATAATAACCCTACCATCCTTATCGCTCGTGATGCCAAAGGCGTATAGGTAGCCTTGTCGTCAGTCAGTCACTGCAAACACAAATATAGGCTACTGAATTATTTTTTGCTCAACAGCCTTAAGCCCTTGTCAATTATTTCGAAACAAATCGCCTGTTTGATTGTCTCATATCGCGCCACTATTCCCTAACACCTACATCTACCTTTTGCCTCCCTATACAGTAGTTCTCTTGCTCCTTGAATAGCCTACACCGGCGAGGTGGGAACTCTATTATCCTCTCCTCCCGTGCATCCGCGGCTGTGGGAGAGACTGCTGCGAGTCGCTGATGACAAGCCGCAATGAGATGTACGCAGACCAATCCGATGTCAGGGATGGTGATAAAAAAAACGCTCCCACGTATGGTGACCAAATCCATATGATCCAAATGCAGGACAGCAGGACGATTTTGCGGCACAGAAAAGTTAAACTGAATGTGTAAGAATAATGTTTACATACAGCATGAGCATTGAGCATCTGGTCTAAATATAAGCATTTCGATTAATAATGAATATATTAAAAACAGTATGCTAAGTAGGTCAAATAGGCCAAATGGCTAAGCAGCATTGTAGAACAGAACATACATATTGGGCTAATATAAAGTATGTCTTCTTCATAGTTGTTACTGGGCGCCTTAACTCTCCCAAACACAAATTGTGAGACAAGGGTTTCAGCACCATGGAGAGTGCACAGTATGACAGCGCGGAGAGCATTGTTTTTTAGAGGGACATTTGCTTTGACTTGAATCTTCGTGACCTGGTTGCATCGATTCCTCTGGCAAGTCCACGCACTGGTTATGAGAGAGAACAGCCTCTCCACAATGGCATGACATTGACATATTCGAGGGGGCCAGCTCGAAGTCCTTCAGCAACAGCATCCCCAACGTCACTCCAACAGTCGCTCCCATTCTCACCACGTCCATTTGATGTTGTAGGCTGATAGTGATAAAGAACAACTTTCCATAGAGGCATCTTAAGCTGTAGCGCAGAGGTCAATGAAACTGAAAGTGCCGTAGTTAATCAAACTGCGCGACAACAGTCTCGCAGTATAGCCAGTGTGTCCCAGCAAGGCACCGATAGACAAGGCACTGGCTACCTGTGGTGCATGGTTGGTGATTAATAACTAGACAAAAACCATAACAATTTATTTAAAGGTATCTTATCAGTTTTCTTGATTTTGTTTACATTCACATTTCCAACCAAATAGGCCTACTTTTTTTTGCTGTTGTTTTATATACACAGTCTACATGCAGAATACATTTCCAACAACCTCATAAACGTTGCTCTTGCTATCTTTATATCCCTCCAATGTTAAGTTTCACTTTCTGTTTTGGGAAGTTGTAATGAGTCTGACCTCCTTTGACCTCCTAACCCAACCCCCTCCAATGTACAGTAATTTACCTAGTATGGTTTTGTCAATATTCCAATGTACAGTTTTGCTTGTTTGTACAGTGTTTCCCCCCTCCAATGTACAGTAAATTACCTAGTATGGTTGTCAATATTCCAATGTACAGTTTTGCTTGTACAGTTGTACAGTGTTTCCCCCCCAACCCCTCCTACCCAACCCCCCCCCCCCCCCCCCCACCCAACCTCCTCCAATGTACAGTTTTTATGTCAAATGTATATACTCCATTTTCTGGACTCTTTTTGTATCACAAACCGTACTGTATTTGAAAATCTGGTATGTCATAAATGTATAGATGTAGCAGTACTGTCTATCTGTATGTCATGTATGTCATATATGTCCTGATGAATTGAAAATGGGGGACCCTGATGTAAACAAGACTTTCTCTGGTCTGCATCCCCTTAACAATTGTGTGTATTGAGCTGTACTGTATTGTACCCATTCTGCAATCTGTTAATAAAGTTTTCAATCAATCAATCAATCAATCAATCAATGATTGACAGGCAGTTAGTTTGTTAGATTTTAGGAGGATTTTATATAGACCAATCAAATTGAAGCACAAGGGCATGTTTATAAGCCTCCAGTGCACTCTTTGTTTTGCCACCCTGTGCTCATGGTGTGCATGTGTGTGTCCATAAACACACGCACAATTTTCGGGGATCTCTTTTCTCTTTTCAATCGTTCAATGACAAGTATTTTATTTTTCTTAATTTCCATAATTGTCCATTGAAAAATACATATTCAGTATGAAGTTACACCTTTTGAACAAAAGAGGGCGATACTACACAGGTTCACTGGTAATCAGCTCTCTGACTTTTTTTTTTATTATTGTGAAAAACCCAGACCGGAAGTCTTAGCAATTATGTGGCACTCAGGTTCCAAGCATGAAGCAGAGCTGGGGTAAACAAGGAAACTAAAAGAAGGAAGGGACATTACCTCACTGTGTTGCATGTGAATGCACATTTGTGCCAACATCTAAAGCTATGATCAGTTAGCATTGTGGTGAATGGACAGACCACTCCTTCATCTCTCTCCTCTCATTTTAACAGGTTATTAATCTGGGTGATGAAGGCACCGGCATTTTTTGTGTTTTCAAGGTAGAATTCACTAGCAACATTTTATGTTATGAGCATTTTAATTTGACTTGTCATGAGCCCTGTAAAATAGGTCTATAACCATCTATGGATACTATTTGGAGACCAACAGCAAATAAACTAATGCACAGATGTGACTCCCTATACAGAAACAGAATCAGCTTTCATTTGATTAGAATACGAAGAGAGTTGTCAAAGCAGTTTTCTTATCAGTCCTGGGCCCTCATTTATCAACATTGCGTAGAAAGAGTTATATTTTTTCTCCTACGCACAGACATTTGAATGTCTATGCACAAACTAATTCAGATTTATCAAACATGCTACACAGGTCATATGCACACATGCAAATACTCGTGCCCATGCACGATTATTAATTTTTTTTGCATTTTTACAGCTTTTTCTGGCCACGCAGGACCGACAGAGGAGAGAGGGAGAACGGGAGGAGAAGTAGGGAAGACATGCTGCAAATGGTCACCGGGTGTGGGAAGCGAACCCGGGACAACCGCTTCGCGACTCAGCGACTACTGGAGTGACTGAGATGCTTCCAGCTGCAGACCTTCAGACCAGCGCTTACAAGCCCTGCACATACAAGCACCGCACATAGCAACCCCTCGCTTCCATTGGCTGATTTTGGTGACGTGATTTTGGGTCACGTTGCACGTTGCACTGCGGGATTGATTGATTGATTGATTGAAAACTTTATGGTGACGTGATTTTGGGTCACGTTGCACGTTGCACTGCGGGATTGATTGATTGATTGATTGAAAACTTTATTAACAGATTGCCGTATGATTTGAGTCACGTTGCACTGCGGGATTGATTGATTGATTGATTGATTGATTCATTGATTGATTGATTGATTGATTGAAAACTTTATTAACAGATTGATTGATTGATTGAAAACTTTATTAACAGATTGCCGAATGGGTACACGTGACCACAGGCCCTGATTGATTGATTGAAAACTTTATTAACAGATTGTAGAATGGGTACACGTGACCTGACCGATTGATTGATTGATTGATTGATTGATTGAAAACTTTATTAACAGATTGCAGAATGGGTACAGTGACCGATTGATTGATTGATTGATTGATTGATTGATTGATTGATTGATTTATTGATTTATTGATTGATTGATTGAAAACTTTATTAACAGATTGCAGAATGCAGTACAGCTCAATACACACAATTGTTAAGGGGATGCAGACCATGCAGTACTGTTACATTTGTGACATACAGTAAATATATACAAGGGGGAGGGAACTGTACATTTATGATGAATTGAAAATGGGGGACCCTGATGTAAACAAGACGGAAGTCTTTCTCTGGTCTGCATCCCCTTAACAATTGTGTGTATTGAGCTGTACTGCAGATATATTTCAATTGCCTTACTTATTTACATAAGTATTATAGGCCTACAGCAGTATTGTACAGACTCTGTGTGAAGTCTGTGTGGTTATCCAGCTGCACAAAGGCAGAGCAAGAGGCTCTACAGAGGGTGGTGAAGGCGGCAGGCAGGATTGTCGGGACTCCTCTATCAAACATCACCTCCGTCTTCACCTCCCGCTGCCTCCACCGCTCCAAGTGTATCATCAAGGACCAGTCTCACCCAGCACATCACCTCTTTCAGCTCCTTCCCTCAGGGAGGAGATACCGGTCCATACATGCCAAGAGTTAAAGATTTAAGAACAGCTTTTTCCCCCAAGCAGTCAGACTGTTAAACGCTCATTGACTGTCCCCTCACGTGCACCATGCACTTACCTGGACTTGATAATCACTGTTACCACTCATCATGCACTTTATTTAAAATATTCTGTTATGTACAGTGTTATATGTGTTTCATGTATGTATATATTGTACTACGGTCTGTGGGAGCTCCCCTGAAATTTCACTCACGGTCATATAAGAGTTTTAATGTAGAAGGTTTTATTAATGAAATGTTGGGTATAAACTGGGAGGAGGTATGTTGTGAGGATGACCCAGAGGTTGCACTGGACTTATTTATGTCAGAAACAAATCAGCCCCATGGATAGATAGTAGCTTTTAATGAATTTTAATGAATGAGAGAGACATACTGTAGCCAAAAAAGCATCAGTGTGTTCCAGTTCTGCAGATGACAGACAAAAGTACCGTTCCTTACGTAATCAAGTCACAAAGTTAAATAAGGTGAGAAAAAGGGAATATTTTAAACCATGGTTATATGATGTGAGAAATGATGGTAAAAATCTATGGAATGTTTTAAATCAAATTATGGGTAGAAAATCCAATGTCTGTACACCTTTTGTTGAGTCATATGGAATTGTCCTAACCAAACCATGTGATATTGCCAACCATTTTAATGATTTTTATGCAAGTAAGATATCTCAGCTCAGGCAGGGAATGCACATCTCAAACAATACAAAATCAAATGACATAATTAAGAATATCATAATGAAAGATAAAGGGTGTACATTTGATTTTCAACAGGTTGAGGTTAGTGATATTGAAAGGTTACTCCAGGCTCTACCTGACAGCAAGTTAGCTGGCACAGACAACTTGGATAGTAAATTATTGAGAATTACTGCTACGATCATAGCAAGTCCAGTGTCATATTATTAATAGATGTATACAACGTATATGTACATTACATTTTCTATATTAGGTCTGGAGTTGCCCTCATTAAAAACTGATTTGGAGTCTTTGGGTAAAGGAGTAACCTTAGCCTCCTTCCATATCTTTGGACATAGTCCCACTTGTATACATCTATTAATAATATGACACTGGACTTGCTATGATCGTAGCAGTAATTCTCAATAATTTACTATCCAAGTTGTCTGTGCCAGCTAACTTGCTGTCAGGTAGAGCCTGGAGTAACCTTTCAATATCACTAACCTCAACCTGTTGAAAATCAAATGTACACCCTTTATCTTTCATTATGATATTCTTAATTATGTCATTTGATTTTGTATTGTTTGAGATGTGCATTCCCTGCCTGAGCTGAGATATCTTACTTGCATAAAAATCATTAAAATGGTTGGCAATATCACATGGTTTGGTTAGGACAATTCCATATGACTCAACAAAAGGTGTACAGACATTGGATTTTCTACCCATAATTTGATTTAAAACATTCCATAGATTTTTACCATCATTTCTCACATCATATAACCATGGTTTAAAATATTCCCTTTTTCTCACCTTTTTAACTTTGTGACTTGATTACGTAAGGAACGGTACTTTTGTCTGTCATCTGCAGAACTGGAACACACTGATGCTTTTTTGGCTACAGTATGTCTCTCTCATTCATTAAAATTCATTAAAAGCTACTATCTATCCATGGGGCTGATTTGTTTCTGACATAAATAAGTCCAGTGCAACCTCTGGGTCATCCTCACAACATACCTCCTCCCAGTTTATACCCAACATTTCATTAATAAAACCTTCTACATTAAAACTCTTATATGACCGTGAGTGAAATTTCAGGGGAGCTCCCACAGACCGTAGTACAATATATACATACATGAAACACATATAACACTGTACATAACAGAATATTTTAAATAAAGTGCATGATGAGTGGTAACAGTGATTATCAAGTCCAGGTAAGTGCATGGTGCACGTGAGGGGACAGTCAATGAGCGTTTAACAGTCTGACTGCTTGGGGGAAAAAGCTGTTCTTAAATCTTTAACTCTTGGCATGTATGGACCGGTATCTCCTCCCTGAGGGAAGGAGCTGAAAGAGGTGATGTGCTGGGTGAGACTGGTCCTTGATGATACACTTGGAGCGGTGGAGGCAGCGGGAGGTGAAGACGGAGGTGATGTTTGATAGAGGAGTCCCGACAATCCTGCCTGCCGCCTTCACCACCCTCTGTAGAGCCTCTTGCTCTGCCTTTGTGCAGCTGGATAACCACACAGACTTCACACAGACTGTCTGTACAATACTGCTGTAGGCCTATAATACTTATGTAAATAAGTAAGGCAATTGAAATATATCTGCAGTACAGCTCAATACACACAATTGTTAAGGGGATGCAGACCAGAGAAAGACTTCCGTCTTGTTTACATCAGGGTCCCCCATTTTCAATTCATCATAAATGTACAGTTCCCTCCCCCTTGTATATATTTACTGTATGTCACAAATGTAACAGTACTGCATGGTCTGCATCCCCTTAACAATTGTGTGTATTGAGCTGTACTGCATTCTGCAATCTGTTAATAAAGTTTTCAATCAATCAATCAATAAATCAATAAATCAATCAATCAATCAATCAATCAATCAATCAATCGGTCACTGTACCCATTCTGCAATCTGTTAATAAAGTTTTCAATCAATCAATCAATCAATCAATCAATCGGTCAGGTCACGTGTACCCATTCTACAATCTGTTAATAAAGTTTTCAATCAATCAATCAGGGCCTGTGGTCACGTGTACCCATTCGGCAATCTGTTAATAAAGTTTTCAATCAATCAATCAATCTGTTAATAAAGTTTTCAATCAATCAATCAATCAATCAATCAATCAATCAATCAATCAATCCCGCAGTGCAACGTGACCCAAATCATACGGCAATCTGTTAATAAAGTTTTCAATCAATCAATCAATCAATCCCGCAGTGCAACGTGCAACGTGACCCAAAATCACGTCACCATAAAGTTTTCAATCAATCAATCAATCAATCCCGCAGTGCAACGTGCAACGTGACCCAAAATCACGTCACCAAAATCAGCCAATGGAAGCGAGGGGTTGCTATGTGCGGTGCTTGTATGTGCGGGGCTTGTAAGCGCTGGTCTGAAGGTCTGCAGCTGGATACTATTGGAGAGACTACTGGAGTGCCCCTCCCATGCATGATTCTAAGTATTTGTATACAGAACCGCCCCCAATTAACCATATATGGAAACAAAACACCCCATGGAAACATGCTTGTTTGTGGAATGTGGAACAATGGCTAAGCAAACTAAAAAGAAAAACTTCACTGAGAGCGAGATTGACGTCATTGTCACGGAGGTCATCTAACCAACATTTGTAGAAATAATTTTGTTGTGAACAATTTTATATGGAAACATGACACACAAAACAATAGTATTTCGCTTTTTATTTTAAACAATATTTAATTGTATGATTAAATTTTTTTTTTAATAAATAAATCAAATCAATTTGTCAATTTCACAGACAACTCGGCTGAGTTTCCCATTCCCGTGGACTGGACACCCAGGAGGAGCATGGAGCATCCAGACTCTCTTCGCCATGCCAGGAGCCAACGGTGTTGACTGACGCAGTCCTACAGAACCAGAAAAACACAACACACACATTGACAGAAATAAATGACAAGCTGACCGACATTTGCACTGTAATGACTGAAATGAACGAGTCACTGAAGCAAATTGCTGCCTGTGCAACCCAATGGAGAGTAAAAACTTGTAACCACTATTTTGCGCTTGTGTTTGAGTCATTGTGATAACCATATACTGCAAAATAAATGCCTTTTTTCATTTAGGTTTTTTTAAAGTTAGATTAAGACCTTGCAAGGGTAGACTTACTTAAAACTGCTGTATGATCCTCTTGACTGAATTGCTGTGTCGTCTGGAGGTTTGTGTTGTGTGCAGGGGTGTAGCTCCAGATTCTGGGCCCCATGAAAGAATGTATTTGTAGCGAGCGAGCGAAAAAAAATTTGGCAATTTTTTTATTGATGAAAACGCATAATATGGTTTTTACCTATACATTCGGATCAGCAGTAGAGCACCTGCACTGTTGGTGGGTGAGCCTAGTATAGGATGTCGCATTGCGTTCATCTTCAATGAATGGACCAATGCAATAGTCTACCAAAGCCCCCCCTCTCTCTCTATATATCTCACACACACACACACACACTTCAGAAACAAACATAGTATCAATGAGAGCATCAATAATACACCTGAGAGATGTCTAGTAAAAAAAAAAAAAATGTTGGCCCCCCCCCCCAGTGCTGGGCCCTTGGAATCATCCTAAGCTACCCCCCCCCCCCCCCAGCTAAGCCCCTGGTTGTGTGTCTGCCCCCGTGCCAAATAGCCCGTAAGGTGAAGGCTGAGAAGTGGCTAGAAAATGATTCTCGTTCCCACCTCAGCGGACTGCGCAATTTTCACTCTGGGTGAAAGATATATTGGTGTAGATTTAGGAATAAAAAGTTCTCCATTTACAATCCTGCCCGTTTTGCGCAATCAGAATTTTAAAGTCGGGACTAGATGAAAGGTTATCCTATAACCCTAGTTACATGAGTTCTTGTGAGCGTTCTGCTCACTATGGGATATATACCACGTTATTGAAAGATTCCGCTACATGCACTCTACACTTGTCCGGCCACGCCCCTTTCTGCCTATATGCATATATGCGAGGGGTGTGACCGTACTTCCGACCTTCCCAAGTCTTGACCTTCATTAGGAAGACAGTCAGGGGTGCTCAATGAGTTGAGAGCAGAACGCTCGCAATAACTCATGTAACTAGGGTTATAGGATAACCTTTGTTATATTTCGTTACTTGCTCCCGTTCTGCTCATTATGGGACATAGGACCGGAGCAGGACGCGGATAGCCAGACAAATGCACCCGCTGAGGTCCCCTTACAACCATCAGAAGGGGGGGGGGGGGGGGGGGGGGGGGGGGCGGCAGGACACCGAGGGGGCAGCAGGACACCGAGGGGGCAGCATATTTGTCTAGTCTAGTGTGTTCATTAGATGGGTGAAATCCTCTTTCAGTGCCTCTGTGCCTGTTTTCTTAGGCAGTTAGCCTCTGGTATGCGTGCCATTATCGTTAGCCACGCTTCTAGGCCTCTTTTCTTTTGGAAAGAATGATTAAAAAATATATATATATATATATAATTTTTATATATAAAAACAAAAATTGTATTAGACTAAGAGGTTGACAGTCGACTACGGCTCCTTTCGACCAATTAGTCGACTATTCGACTAATAGGGGTCAACCCTAGTACAAATATGGCTCAATACACACAACGGGATGCAGACCAGAGGAAGATGTTTGTCTTGTTTACATCCGGGTCCCCCATTTTCAACTCATAGTGACATTTATGACACACAACATTCATGACATCAGCCTCTGTGGCGTCCGGCCCGCCCTGGCATTTCCCCCCCAGGAAAACCCAGTGCCCTTCGGGTTAACAGAACATATATCTGTGACCGGGTTGAACTGATCCGGCACGACCAGGATGAGTCCCATGTCCTTCCACACTGCCGCACCTCTTCAAAGGAGAGGGGGATAGGTACACGTTTCGATCAAAACACCACAGGAGGCGCCACCTGTATACGCGTACGCACAGCTCCCAGTGGCCCACCTAATGGGCGTGAAACCCCCCTGTCGACGCTTGATCTGCCCCGCCATTTCCCCCCGGAAATGCATGCAAGCCCTCGAGCTGGCAGTGACCTGGCGCTCTGTAGAGATAGAACTCCTTCCTGGCCGACCGCATAAAACGCAGTTATACCATTGGACAGACCAGGGCGTGCCCCAAAAAGGCTGTTTCAAATAAACACTTGAGAACATGCACAGGGCCAAGCGCTGATATCGGTCCCGTAAGACCAAACGCTGATATCGAACAGCGTTTAGGCTCGTAAGACCTGAGAACAGTGGCGGGCGGATTCTAACAAGAAAGAGCCCCCAACACAATGTCTCTCCCCCCTGTCTGGGTAAAACCGGGAGAAGACCGGTCCTCGCAAGGACACTGACACAGGGTTTACATACAGAGCCTGGGGAAAAAACCATCCGTCACCAATTCCGCTCACATGAGAGGGGAAGACGGCAGGTTTATCCTGGAGAGACCTCTCAATTGACAACGCGAGTCGGGACCTGCCACGCAGACCTCAACTCACGGACATATCTCTCAGGCCAATAAGAAAACGCGAAAGCCTGTGACATTTACAATGGAACCCCAGCCCCACCTTCTAAGCTGGTGGGTATGGGGAACCCCGGGGAACCCCTCCCGCCCCCCCCCCCCCTCCCGCCCCCCCCCCTCCCCGCGACGAGCAGGATATGCAAATATTTGCCCTGACGTCGAGGGAGCTGACGTGGCGGAATCCCACGTACTTGCGTGACGCCGCTAATGCGTAGGAGGGATACCCGAGTGAAAAAGGCACGCTCGTTTTGAGCCACATCCACCACCACCAAGGATATAACATACCCAAAGGGAAGGGTTTATCCTTACCCCCCCCCCCCCAACCAACCTCACGTAAAAACGAAACATATATGAGGTGAAACAAGGAGCGGCGCTACTATGCATTGTGTTACAAACGAAAGACTCACACATGCAAACAAACACAACAGCTAACCTGACTGTGGGTCCACCCGAAAGACCACGGCTCCGTTTCATAAGTGAAAAACGTGTCGCCCGCCATGTTTTTACCTTACCATGTAAAGCATGGGTGAAGAGAGGGGCAGTGCCCTTGGCCATGTGCTGATGTACATTGCTTTGAAAAGCCAAAGACATAATAGAAAAAAACACCAATCGCGAATTCAGGGTCTACGTTTGTTTAAAAACATGTTCACACATGAATCCCGTAGCTCTCCTCACACACAATAAATGCGGCTGATTGGCGCAGTGGGCAAGGCGCTCGCCTCTAATGCAGGAGACGCTGGGTTCGAGCCCAGCTCTCGGCGTTGCTACCGGCTGGCCGGTCGTTCATACTAACACAATTGGCAAGTGTTAGAGGGTGGGAAAGCCGGTGGGTGGGGATTTGACGTTGTGGACAGCGACTCCTACAGGTCGGTTTGGTGATGCCGGTGCGACGGAAGCAGGAAGTGACGGGGGCAGTGTGAGCCTCCCACGCGTTACTCGCCACTGAGAGTTCGAGCTGCTGCGGTGAAAAGATGCGACAGGCTGCCTCCTCGTGTACCGGAGGGGACACGTGATGCAAGGCTTCTGTTCTCACTACAACCGACCTGTGGGAGGCATAGTCTAGCAACGTTCAAGAGAGGGGAGGGAAGAATTGGATATACGAAATTGGGATGGGAGAAAAATTGAAAATGGGGAGAAAAAGTGGATAAAAAGAAAAGATAGTGGGAGCTCCAGTAGCTCACCGCGTATCTCGGCGCTATTTCGGTGTCGGGGACAACCGTGCGCGTCACGGATCTGGGGTACACGAGTTTGACTCCCGGACTCGCCGTATTTTCTCAGAGTGTCTTTCCCCCGATCTATATCCTATTCAACCTGTTTCTGTCGGTCATGCTTGACCAGAAAAGAACCAGCTGACTGGTCAAAGTTAAAAAAAAAAAAAAAAAAAAAAGAGCAGGCCCCCATTGTTTATTTCGTATGAGGCATACCCAAAATACACAGTGAATAATCACACGCTTGTTACAACAAAACTCGCCACTCTTTTAGAGGGACTTTTTATTTAAAAAACGTAGTATTTTGAGGGGGGGAAAGAATAGGGGGTTAAATGTAAATCAGGAGAGAGAGGTAGCAGGGGAACAGAGCCCAGGGTTAGACCCTCGCCCGTCACGTCCTGCCACGTGTGGCGCAACCTCGTTTGCCCCCTCGGGCAGGTGGCACAGGGGGATGGGTCGGGGGTGCAGCTTGCGCTCGCAGGGCCCTACCTTTCCCCCCGCGCGCAGGGTAGGAGGTACCAGGCCGAGGTATGCCGTCGGGTTCCCCCCCTCGGTTGCGAGCCTTCTTGCTGGCGCTGGCGCTGTAGGCTGCGCTGGCTGCAGCTCTGCGGTGCCGTGCGTTGGCGGCCCCCGTCGTTGGGGGGATGGGTCGAGGGAAGTGCTGGCAGAGGACCGACCGCTGCTCCTCCATCTCCCTGCAGGCAACCGTCACCTCGTCGATGGTGGAGCCGAAGAGACCATCCTCGGAGAGGGGGGCCAGGAGGAGGGGCAGTCTCCTCCGCTCGTCCAGCAACGCCTGCTCCTCGCGAACGGATACTTGGTCACTGCATAGTTTTATTTGACGTAATTGGTGCGAGTTCTGTCACATATCTTGCGCTCGACCAATAGCAGCTCACTTTGTTGCCAAGTTACAGACCACAAGAAATTTGTGTAAAGGTTTTTGTGTAACGTATTGTAAAAAAGAGGTAATTTCCTATCAAAGAGACTCTGACACATTGTGACAACCAACCCCATCACAGGGATGGTTGTCACACACTATGGGGTTGTTTGTGTTTTAATGGGAAAAATCTTAAAAAGAAGGCAAGAAGGCAGAACTAAATTTGAAAGTTGAATTGCATTGACAAGTTGACATATACATAAACAGAAACAGAAAACACATATTTAGGCCATCCTATAACAAAATTAGAACAAAATGGCAAATGTAGGGTCTGGGCACTCCAACTAAGCAGAGCTTGTGTGCCCACTGGTTGCACATCCAACACTTCTCCCATACCTCCCATGAACAGCTGTGGGAGAACGTTTCCATACAAACCAAACAAAAACAATCATCTTCATCTGATGAAGACTCCTCCTATTATATCTCTTTCTTTTCTGTTTCTTGTTCTGGCTGGCTGCCTTTTCCAGCTAGGGTGGAGTGCACTGGGATGCACTAGGCTTGGCAGGTGGTCTAGGCTGGGATGTACTAGGCTTGGCAGGTGGTCTAGGCTGGGATGTACTAGGCTTGGTAGGTGGGCTGGGCTGGGATGTACTAGGCTTGGCAGGTGGTCTAGGCTGGGCTAGAGTGCATTGGGCTCTGCTTGGTCTGTCCTCAGCTCATCCATCACCTCCTCCAAGTTGGTGAAGAAACGGCCCACGTTGTGCTCATTAAAAGCACTGACATGTGCTTGTCACACGTGACAACCAACCCCAAAGAGAATGTGACGACCAACCCCAACAGGAATGTCTTGCTAGTATCAAGGCTAACAACCATCTAAAAACTAGTTAGTTAGCCAACAACAATCTAAACTATAGCTTTCCCTTCACACTTTTTAAGGGTAATAATTGTTTCATTAACCACTAAGATCATTCACCACTAAGATACCCATGTACATGTCGAAATACTTCCCAAAGGTCAGTGAATTCCACGACCACAACACCAGAGGGAGTTCCACAAATCATGTTCAACCCAGATTCGGCTCAAACAAGGGACTAAATACGCTTCGCAATTATGCCACAACAATATGGAACGCCCTACCCACAGCCGTAAAATAATGTGAGTCCCTACCCTCCTTCAAAACCACTCTCAAAGAGCACCTACGGGAGACTGCAATTCGAACCCAACCCCCTCCAATGTACAGTTTCTCCCCCCTCGAAGGTATATATTTTCTTTTATGATCTCTGTCTCTTAAACAGTACTGTATATTTTTATATCTTCTATGTCATAAATGTCTGGATGTAACAGTACTGTATATCTGTATGTCGTGTATGTCATGGGGGACCCTGACAATTGTGTGTATTGAGCCATACTGTATTGTAACTATTCTGCAATCTGTTAATAAAGTTTTCAATCAATCAATCAATTATAAACCCATTGTGTAAAAGCCTAGAAGAAAAATACAGAGGAGCTGAATATTTACAATTCCACATGAAAAACACAAAAAGGCCTCTCACCTCAAGTTCAGCTGCCTTTGTTATGGTCGAACAAAGTGGTCAAATGTGCAGAGGTGCAGTGCTCATGCCACGCGGTACCACGCTGTTCCACCACTTTTCTGAGCAGAAGCACGTGCACGCAAAAATGTGTTCACAACTTTCACTTGACTCGTCGTGCCGTGCGCCAAGTACCGGTACTCACCTATCACCTAGTCTTTGCATAACAATAGCATACCGATACAGGGGCGTAACTTACGCCGGGGACATCGGAAAGTGTCCCCGGCATGTTTTCAGAATGCAGTTATTGTACCCCCCACGTTTTACCGTCCAAATACATGGATAATAAACGGACGACCGCGGCGACCGCACGGCCAGCACTAGGACCACACACAGAAAATTGCTGATTGTCTCTGAGCTGAGTCAACTACCTGTCCTATTATTATGCAAAGAGCAGTAGATGGGGGTCGCATTCTTGCCCTGCACGGCTGCACGGGCCAAGTACCCACTCGCTAGTACTCGTCTTTGCATAATAATAGCTCGGGTCGTCAGCCGAGCCAAGGTGTGTTTCCTGTTTGTTTCTCTTGAAAATAATCGTGGTTCATAAGACATGACAAATGCGTGTTTACAGAGTCCATCAGCAAGACATAATCATTTGCAAGATTTGCAAACAAGATACAAACTCATTGCAAATCAAATGCCCACTCTACTGATCTGTTCATGTGTTATAATAATAATAATACATTCGATTTATAATGCGAGCACCTGCATTACAATCAAATGACTGATCTGTTATGTGTTATGCACCCGAGTCTCGAGAGGCACTTTATAATAGAAAAAAGAACATGTATATGTCGCTTACAGTTTATTATGCCTATGCAGCTCGTTTATTTTGACAGAGTTAAAAAAAATTCACTAGTATCATTATATTAAATTAGCGGACGTGCAGCTGGACAAGCCCTGGCTCCACGATGACCACCTCTTACAAGAGGCGCCACCGCCTGGGAAAATGCGTATTGCACACCTGGTATTAGAAAAAAATATTGGGGAAGGGGGGGCGCCCCCCCTACCCCCCCCCCCCTGCGACGTCACTGACTACGCCCCCTAATATGTCCCCCCCACCGCTAGGAACAAAGTTACGCCACTGTACCGATAGCATAACAAAGAACGAGAAGAGCAAAACCAAAATACAAGCCCTGTACCAATTGGTGGGGGTTTGCTTGAGCTGTGGAACCTCTCACTATGTGACAAATGGTCCCGACTGGAAGGATGAGACATTTCTTAAATTGTGCTTCAGAAGGAAACTGTCCTTCTGTAAATTGTAAGTTACATTGTTAATTTAGTTTGTATTAACTTTTCTAGTTTAAGTTAATTCAATTAAAGAAATTGTAACTACAATATTGTATCTACAATTACATTTAAAACATTGTTTGTTTTTCAACCATATCTGTTGACAATATAATTTCTTTATATATGAATGCTACATCCTGCTACCTTTTTCAGCATCTCTATTTCAAGGCAATATTTACAAAAACTAAACTAAAACTAGTAATTTCCTATACAAAACATGTTTCCTACTATTTATGCATAATAATAATCTGTTCTGTGCGCACGCGAGGGGACATGAATGCGCACGCGTGGGAGCGCACGTGCACGTGGCGTCATTAAAACAGAGTACAACTACTTTATTTATTTTGTATCCACTTTTTCTCCTTATTTTTCTATTTTTCTCCCATCCCAATTTCGTATTGCCAATTCTCCCCTCCCCTGTCTTGAACGTTGCTAGACTATGCCTCCCACTGGTCGGCTGTAGTGAGGATAGAAGCCTTGCATCACGTGTCCCCTCCGGTACACGAGGAGGCAGCCTGTCGCATCTTTTCACCAGACAGCGCGGACTCTCAGTGGCGAGGAGTAACGCGTGGGAGGCTCACGCTGCCCCCGATACTTCCTGTCTCTGCTGTGCAGGCGTCACCCAAACGACCTGTAGGAGTCGCTGTCCACACCATCCAATCCCCACCCATCGACTTCCACCCGCTACCTCTGTCAATTGAGATAGTATGACGACTGGTCCAAGCCGCAGGCAATGCTGACACCGGGATTCGAGACCGGAGTCTCTTGCATTGGTGACGAGCGCAATCTCCGGTACGCCACCCAGCCGCCCCGAGTACAACCACTTCTGAAATTACCACAGCACCCCTGCAAATGTGGCAGCACCCCAGAACAGACAGACACAGGAGACAGATGCATAAATAAACCAGATTTAATAAAATAGAATACAGGGAGAAAAAACAAACCTATACTAATGGGACCTACGTGGGGGGAGATGCCAGCAGCAGAAATGTGAATGAGGTGTGTGTAAGACAATCTACCGTATGTGTATGGGTGCATGTGTCTAGCATGTAAAACTAATGTGGTGTAATATGTAGATGTGCAGGGCTGTTGTTCGTTTGCGTGTACTAACCAGTCCAGAATAGCAGAGGGAGACTCAGTGTTCAGGGTAACAGAACATGAGGTGAGGAGGACCTTTAAGAAAGTGAATATCAGGAAGGCAGCAGGACCGGACGGTATCCCCGGTCGCGTCCTAAAAGTCTGTGCCGACCAACTGGCCCCGGTATTCACTGACATATTTAACCTGACCTTGGAACAGGCTGTCATCCCCACCTGTCTGAAGAAGTCCACTATTATCCCTGTACCCAAAAAATCCAAGCCTGCTTGCCTCAACGACTACCGCCCTGTAGCTCTCACCTCCATAGCCATGAAGTGCTTTGAGAAGCTAGTAAAGGGCTACAGTACATCTGCTCCTCCCTCCCCATCAACCTGGACCCCCTGCAATTTGCATACCGCCCCAACAGGTCCACGGAGGACGCAATAGCCCATGTGCTGCACACAGCAGCATCACACCTGGACAAGAGGCAGGGGAACTATGTGAGAATGCTGTTCATCGACTACAGCTCAGCATTCAATACCATAGTCCCCTCCAAACTCATAGCCAAGCTCAGGGACCTGGGCTTGAACTATGACCTCTGCCAGTGGGTCTTGGACTTCCTGACGGGCAGACCCCAGGTGGTGAGAGCAGGCAACTGCACCTCCTCATCCATCACTCTCAACATAGGGGCCCCCCAGGGCTATGTTCTGAGTCCCCTCCTCTACTCCCTGTACACACACGACTGTGTGGCACAGCAGAACAACAACACAATCATCAAATTAGCTGACGAAACAGTAGTGGTGGGCCTGATCTCTGCAAACGACGAGAGGACCTACCTGGAGGAGGTCAAGGTTCTAGCGGGATGGTGTCAAAAGAACAGCCTCTCCCTGAACATCAGCAAAACAAAGGAGATGATTGTGGACTTTAGGAGGTCGGGGGTCAGGGACTACAGCCCCCTCAGCATCGACGGGGAACCGGTTGAGAGAGTGAACAGTTTTAAGTACCTCAGAGTCCACATATCTGAGGACTTGACATGGACCACACACATTGACAGTGTTGTGAAGAAGGCATGGCAATGCCTCTACTTCCTCAGCCGCTCCGATAGAGCGGCTGGTCGCAGAGACGCAAGTTGAACAAACACATCGGGAGGAGAATGAATGAATGAATAAACCTGATGTAAACAAGACAAAAGTCTTTCTCTGGTCTGCATCCCCTTAACAATTGTGTGTGTTGAGCCGTACTGTATTGTACCCATTCTGCAATCGGTTAAATAAAGTTTTCATTCATTCATTCATTCTCCTCCCGATGTGTTCGTTCAACTCGCGTCTCTGCGACCAGCCGCTCTATCGGAGATAGGATCACATTGTGTCATGTTTTGCTAGAGGGTGTATATGTTTATTATTCCGAATAGTTCTACACAGGCTTATAGCCAGTGGTGCATTATTGAAATCATCTGGGCTTGCACGCACCACGTGCACGCACGCTCCCGGCGCGTGCGCGCGCTCCCGCGAATGCGCATTTAATGTCCCCTCGCTTGAGCACAGACTAAAGACAGTGCCTAATTGCCTCTACGAATGGAATGTAACACATGTCTTCACAACAAGTTAGGTGTGAATGTATCTGAGAACGTATTTAACACACCTGACGACCGGCGCTATTGATATACAAATAGCGAGTACTTATCTGGGGTTGCACAGAGTGCAACCCCGTCCCATGAAGAACGCATGCCTGCTTATAGCCTATAATACGTGACATTTGGCACCACTGTTGTTGTAATTGTCTGGTAATAGCTGTTTCGAGTGTTTATTATTGGGTTGTTGTCGCAGACTCACTGCATGTTCAATTTGCGGCTCGTATGGTACTGCCTTCCTATACCCAGTTAAATCTGTCTTCATATCTCACGCCCCAAAGGCGATAGCGAGGGGGGCGTACACGTGTAGGTCAGTGGCCAATCAGAGCGCAAAACGGGAACCCGGAAACACAACTGAGTTGGTAAAAGCATACACGCCTCCCGTCACCTACAGTATATTTGTGGTTAAAGCTGGTGATTATTGCACAGGCGGCTGTCGTGGTTGACTTCATTGAATTAATTTGTCTATTATATATTGTACAGACACGCTCTGAACTAAACTAAACTCTATAGAGTTAGATCTATCTGACCACAATTTTATTCCAAGTTTATTACATGCCGGGCTGGAGTGCTATTCAATTCAAAACAACATTTACCTGTAACCGGCTCCTAACAGACTATTCATTATAAATGTGTGATTGCATTACAATAGTTCAAATGAATGCAAGATATATTTAACAGACCAAGGCGTTGGAGAGAGATAACTGAGAATCCCCCATTCAACGTGAGGTGAACTATTCTACTGTAACTATCGTAATACATTTTAAATGGAAAATTAAAAATACTATGTATGGCTGTCGGGCCATTTACTTCATTCAAGAATTATATAAACTTTGTATATTGTACAAACACGCTCTGAACTAACTAACTAACTAACTAACTAACTAACTAACTAACTAACTAACTAACTAACTAACTAACTAACTAACTAACTAACTAACTAACTAACTAACTAACTAACTAACTAACTAACTAACTAACTAACTAACTAACTAACTAACTAACTCACGTTTTACTAGGACCCTTTAGCTCAACTGATTGACGCGGCTGCCTGGGGAGTACAAGATCAAGAGTTCAAATCACTCGGTTACATTATTATTACTATATCATACTATTAATGATGTTAATATTGATAATGTGATTGTTGTTATCTGATCACGTAGAGCAGGCACAGGAACTCCTGTGCAGAGTGGAGACGGAGTGCGCCAAGGTTGGCCTTAGGCTAAATCCCATGAAAACCGAGGTCATAATGTATAACATCCTCCCGGATCATCTCTAACGACAACAGGAGGCACTGCTCTAAAGGAAGTCAGTGACTTCAAATACCTGGGCTCGTGGGTCAACTCGTCCGAGCAAGACCTTAAAGTGAGGAAGGCGCTTGCGTGGAGGGCTCTGAACGTCATGACCAGTGTGTGGAAATCCAACCTTCCCCGTCAAATCAAGCTCAACTTCTTTCATGCAACAGTTGAGTCTGTCCTTTTGTATGGCAGTGAATGCTGGACCCTGAAGCCCACCCTGCAGAAGTCCTTGGATGGGTCCTACACCAGAATGATGCGTGTGGTGCTCAACATCAACAGCGATGAGCATGTCACTAATGCAAACTTGTATGGGAGGGTGCTAAGGGTGAGCGAGAAAGTGGCAGTCAGGAGAATGAGGCTGGCAGGTCACTGCCAGAGATACCATGAGCTGCCAACCAGCAAACTTGTGCTGTGGGAGCCAACACACGGGCATCGATCACGAGGACGTCCCACATTAACATATGTGGACGTACTCAGGAGAGATGCTGGAACAGAAAGCACCGGCGAGCTAGCCAGATGCATGGAGGATCGGGATGACTGGAAGCACCGATGGAGGGCCTGTCCGAGGACGACCTAGATAGATAGATGATTGTTGTTATTGTGGTGTGTAATGGGCAATTCGCTTGTTACAGCCGGCTGGCTAGTCTTAACTTGCTAATCTGTGTGCCCTCCGGCGAATCATTAAAGACTCCAGTCACCCGAACAACTGCCTCTTTGAACTGCTGCGGTCAGGCAAGCGATACCGGAGTCTCAAGGCGAGCACAGAAAGACTCAGAAGAAGCTTCTATCCCCAGGCCATCAGGCTGCTAAACGAACAATGAATGAACACTACACAACAACAACCACCATAGATCCTCCCCTACACAACAACAACAACCACCAAACGCACATAGCACACACATCCACACGCACACACTCACTTTAAACAAACACACTGTAGCACCCACTCCACACACTTTATAGCACACACCCACTTTAAACAAACACACTGTAGCACCCACTCCCCACACTTTATATTTATTGATGAAGGATTGCACTACAACTCGTACACCTTACTGTAAATTGTACCTAAATTGTACCTCATCCCATTTCTGCTTTGCACTATATAGTACTGTACATTAGTACACTGCATAGTATTGTATATTATATGGTAACTCAGAACATTGTACATATGTCTATACCGAACACTGTGACCTCATTTTCTTCTTCTAAACTACATGCTATACTATGTTATTTGATACTATCTTGTCTAGCACAGTCTCTGGAGCGTAACAGTAAGAAGCATTTTGTATGAAAGTATTCTGTACTTCTGTATGACAACTATTAAAGAAACTTGAACTTGAAACTTGACTGTCACCCCCTCCTTACCGGGACGCTGATGTTATCCGTTGTCCGGATGTCTTTCCCTACCTCACTCCTATGGATATTCGTATTATTATTATGTTAAATGCGCCGAATCAGCCGAACTGGCTGTAGGCTTGTGACCTTATTTTCGTCATGTTTATTCAAGTTAGCTATATATATGGCCCCTGTGTGTGTGTGTGCGTGTGTGTGTGCGTGTGTGTGTGCGTGCGTGCGTGCGTGCGTGTGTGTGTCAAGTTTCAAGTTTCTTTATTAGTTGTCATACAGAAGTACAGAATACAAAATGCTTCTTTCTGTTACGCTCCAGAGACTGTGCTAGACAAAGGGATAAGTATTGTCGTATATTCTGGGTCAGTACTCTGCTTCTTCTGTGGCTACGTGTCTGGTTCGACCACCGGTCTAGTGCAGGTGTTTTTGTGCAGAAGAATCTGAGTCCACACAAGCCAATTGGAGTGGTATACTAGAGCTTTTATTTAAAAGAGTCCCCGAAGGTGGTAATCTTGAAGCTCTCTGAAATATCATAATACACACTCTCTCTGGATGGTTTCCAGTATTTACAAAATCATTATTTCAGCAGGTTTGGTCTTCGTTTGGCATTTTGCATAGTCGTAGTCATCATTGGCATGGCAGAGCAGAGAGGGCCTTCATCAGCGTTCAATTCTGGTCATTTCTCCTCGTCATCTTCATCTTCATCATCTCCATCTGGCCTCATCTGCCTTGTGTCTGTTGTGTGTGTGTGTTCCCCCGGGCACAGACATTTAAACCTTTTCAGGCCTGCGCCCCCCTGCATGAAGGACACCCACCCTCAACCAATCAAAACACTCCTGAGGCCGTCTCTGGCCTCTGTCCGAAAGAAGATCCTCCCTCTAGTAATTTCTCTAATATTATAGTTTTCTAATTAAAGCCTTTTTGGTATCTTAAAAACGACATAATACTTTCTAATTTATCCAAATCTCCTATTTCAGCCTTTACAAAATGTTCCTAGTACATTTTAAACATATTTTATCCTAATTGAGTCCTTAATTTAATATAAGAAGTATTTGAATATTCCAATCTATTGCTTACTTTATTTGTCCTTTTTCTAGGTGTAGGCTAAACTACTTTTGCAGTCTGTTTTAAGTTCTAAACACACTATTTTGTTTAACTTGGTTTTCTCGCTAGTAATAGTCTTAAAGGGGAACTATCTTATAAATGGCCTTTTTGAGTGTTTAGCTTTGTTTCCTAGCTATGTGAACTTATATTAATATGATCTATGTCTCTAATTCTCATATTGGCGCATTCTTCCAATTCTCCTCTCACAATATTCACCCTCACTGAACTGAGTCATCTGAAAATGTGATGATTTGTGATGTCAGAAAGACACCGCTGCATGATAATGGCGAGGTACAAGATGAGCTGCACACAGTGGTTGGAGCCCAGGCTCAAAACAGCTTAAGATCTTGAGGTAGAAAAATGCTGTTTTTGAGGACTTGATTAGAAATACAAAACAATGAATAATAAAAAAAAAAATATTACAGAGGTGTTCCATAGACGCACAGGAATTGTGTAAAAGTGCCCAAATAGTGAAAGAAATAGTAAAATAGTTCCCCTTTAATTTAGTTTAGTTCTAAATTAACTAGAATCTTATTTCTTTAACAATGATATGGTTCTCCTATTTTATTAATGTTTTTTAGTGGGTATGCCAGCGTTTGATCCAATATTCACCCTCTCTTTGTCTCCCAAAAATGGAGGGAAAATCTACATGTGGCTTTTAGCAGCGAGTCTGTTTTTTAGATTCACGTTTGAGGCTGGTCATAAACCCTCCATTCTCTGTAACTCTGCTCTTCCCAACATGTCTCCATGGCAACCGAACTTATCCATCACACTCTATCGCGGTCAGGCCGACAGAACCAATCCAAAGTGGTTCACAATCTGCTTTTAACATCTACTCTAAGTTACCTTTATCATCCAAAGTGAGTGTCCTGTTTACTTTAGACAAACCGATCTGTCCTTCAGGGTTTTCCCAGCTTTCTACTCAAGGTCTGTATCTGACCAATGTGTAACATGTTTGCATGTAGTATTAGCCTATACGATTACGGATACCAAAGTATAAAATAAAATAAGTATAGCAAGTATAAAATAGAAGTCACGTAGTCACAAGTGTTCAGTATGTACATATGTACAGTGTTCAATGCAGAGTAGAAGTAACTGAGTTACCATACAATATACTATACGATATACTAATTACAATATACTATATAGTGCAAAGCAGAAATGGGATGAGGTACAATTTAGGTACAATTTACAGTAAGGTGTACTGAGGTATGGGTTGTAGTGCAAATTATTTGCCAATGAATATAAAGTGTGTTTAAGTGTGTAGAGTGGGTGCTGCAGTGAGTTGTTTGTTTAAAGTGAGTGTGTGCGTGTGGATGTGTGTGCTGTGAGTGCTTTTGATGGTTGTTGCATAGTGTTATTGTTCGTTGAGCAACCTGATGGCCTGGGGATAGAAGCTTCTTCTGAGTCTTTCTGTGCTTGCCATGAGACTCCGGTATCGCTTGCCTGACCGCAGCAGTTCAAAGAGGCAGTTGTTTGGGTGGCTGGAGTCTTTGATAATTCTCTTAGCCTTACCCATGCACCGCTTGTTGTAAATGTTCTGGAGAGTGGGAAGCCCTCTTCCAATTGTGCGTTCGGCTGAACGGGCCACTCTCTGTAGTCTGCTGCGGTCTTGTGCGTGGTGATCAATTTGATCCCAACCCCTGTGTGTGTGCGTGCATGCGTATGTGTGTGTGGTATATGGAAAAGGCAGGTTTGGTGTCCCTATTTACTCTTGTAGAATAACATATCTTTTCACACCTGGCTTAGAACTCTAACTGGTCTAAATAGGCAGTACCTGGCCAGAGGCCACTACAGGGTCAGAGGTCATACAGTATGTGGTCACATTATATTAATCTTGTTGCCCATCAACACCACTAGATGGTCTGTGTTTCTTTGAGATGCCAATCCTCTTGAGAATGCATCTTCTTAGGTGACATGGGTCTCTCACTAATATTGCTGGTTATTGAGTTCATGGAGTATCATCAGGTGACCCTGTATAATGGGTGGTGGAGACAGGAGGGAAACGTTTTGGGCTGGTATTGTAGTTCATGGCATTGCATCGATCGCCTTCCATACAGCATATTCCACAATTTTACAGTGGCGATTATTCATGGAAGCCAATGGAAGCCAAGCTTCGCCAAAAATGTGACCAGTAAAGAATGTTTAAAGAAAAAAGATAAATGTAAATAAATGTATTATTTCTTTTTTTTTTATTATGTTTTTGTAGATTTTTATTGTTTTTACTACCGGGCAGTCCAGTAGAGAGAGAGAGAGAGGAAGAACAGGAGACAGAGCGGGGGGGAGACATTTGGCAAAGGACGCCGGGTCCGGGAATAGAACCCGGGTCGGCCGCTTCGTGACGCAGCGTGTTACATGGTTCGCCACTTGGGCGCCCCAATAAATGTATTATTATTATTATTATTATTTTTACCTGTTGACTCATCCATAGTTTACAATAATAAGAAAATCATAATTTTTCTGTTATAATAATTTTCCAATAAGAGTGCGTGGCTGGCTGAATCTATCTCCCCTCCCGGAGAAATGCGAAACTGCGCCCCCTCTCTATATCTACTGCAGGCAGGTACATACGCCTCTCTGGTAGCATTATTTTGATTGATTGAAGCGACCCTACTTTGGCATCCATTTACAAAAAATAGTAAAATGATTAGCCAATAAGATTCAAGCTTAATTCAAATGTGGATGGTCTACATACATATAAAATGTATAAAACCCAGGTATTACGTTACCATTGACTGAAATGTACATACCCCAAAGCATGATGGGGGATGAACATAAAAAGAATCCCTTAACCTATAATAAAAAAAAAAATTAAAACTAGGAGGTGTTTACGCCAGTCACAATCAGCCTAAACTCAGAACTTGGAGTGGACGAGTTCGCAGTCCAATAGGCCGCTCACGTATTCACATCATGACCTTTAGTTCCGCCTATGGCCTTTTCCTTTCCCGTTTACCAGTAATTTTGTAAAAAGAAAACAAATTGCTAAACACTAAATTACCTGGTGACCATGGGTGACCTGACCTGAATGCTCCACCTCATCAGCGAGAGAGCTGTCTATTAGAAGGCTTCGTTTACATGACAATAGCTGCATGAGTGAAGGGCTACATCTGTTCCTCCCTCCCCATCAACCTGGACCCCCTGCAATTTGCATATCGCCCCAACAGGTCCACGGAGGACGCCATAGCCCATGTTCTGCACACAGCAGCATCACACCTGGACAAGAGGCAGGGGAAATATGTGAGAAGAATGCTGTTCATCGACTACAGCTCAGCATTCAATACCATAGTCCCCTCCAAACTCATAGCCAAGCTCAGGGACCTGGGCTTGAACTATGACCTCTGCCAGTGGGTCTTGGACTTCCTGACGGGCAGACCCCAGGTGGTAAGAGCAGGCAACTGCACCTCCTCATCCATCACTCTCAACATAGGGGCCCCCCAGGGCTGTGTTCTGAGCCCCCTCCTCTACTCCCTGTACACACATGACTGCGTGGCACAGCGGAACAACAACACAATCATCAAATTTGCTGATGACACAGTAGTGGTGGGCCTGATCTCTGCCAACGACGAGAGGGCCTACCTGGAAGAGGTAGAGAATCTGTCACAGTGGTGTCAGGAGAACTGCCTCTCCCTGAACGTCAGCAAAACAAAAGAGATGATTGTGGACTTCAGGAGGTCGGGGGTCAAGGACTACAGCCCCCTCAGCATCGACGGGGCACCGGTTGAGAGAGTGAACAGTTTCAAGTACCTCGGAGCCCACATATCCGAGGACTTGACATGGACCACACACATTGACAGTGTTGTGAAGAAGGCACGACAACGCCTCTACTTCCTCAGGCGCCTAAGGAAGTTCCAAGTCAGTCAGAAGATCCTTAGGAACTTCTACTCATGTACAATAGAGAGCATCCTGACTGGCAACATCACCTCCTGGTTTGGGAACAGCACTGCACAAGACCGTAGCAGACTACAAAGAGTGACATGTTCAGCCGAACGCACAATTGGAGGGGGGCTTCCCACCCTCCAGAACATTTACAACAAGCGGTGCAGGGGGAAGGCTAAGAGAATCATCAAGGACTCCAGCCACCCGAACAACTGCCTCTTTGAACTGCTGCGGTCAGGCAAGCGATACCGGAGTCTTAAGGCAAGCACAGAAAGACTCAGAAGAAGCTTCTATCCCCAGGCCATCAGGCTGCTCAACGAACAATAAACACTATGCAACAACCATCAAATGCACACAGCACACACACCCACACGCACACACTCACTTAAACAAACAACACACTGCAGCACCCACTCTCCACACTTTAGATCACACTAACACACTTTATATTTATTGATAAAGGATTTGCACTATATAGTATTGTATATTAGTACACTGCATAGTATATTGTATGTATATGGTAACTCAGTTACGTCTATTCTGCATCGAACATTGTACATATGTCTATACTGAACACTGTGACCTCATTTTTTACTTCTAATTTACATGCCATACTATGTTATTTTATTTCATACTTATCTTGTCTTGCACAGTCTCTGGAGTCTGGAGCGTAACAGTAAGAAGCATTTTGTATAAAAGTATTCTGTACTTCTGTATGACAACTATTAAAGAAACTTGAAACTTGAAACTTGATGACCCACAGACGAACAACACACACATATTTATTTTTTAAGTAAGTGGATTCAAACTGACTGTGGATTCAGGTTAAATAATTGGCAATTTGGAAGGTGTAGCAACAAATGATTTTATGGGGACTGTGCCTAAGTCAGAGATAGTAGCTATACGAATTGTAGTCCGAACCGTTAATAGACTGCTCTGACGATTAGTGATTATCCCTAAGTTATGGCTTGTAGGTCTATTATTCATAAAGACATGTATATTTGAAACATCATTATTATTATCAATGTTATACGAGTCAACACGGATCGGACTCACCCCATCTCATGGACAGGACAGACAGGACTTCATGGCAAGGATCATGTTCCTTGCAAGGAGGAGAGAGCCAGTTCTGTTTGGATGCAGGCCGTCTGGGGCAAAGAACTTGTTTCTGTCAGACAGAGTTGTAAAATGTTCCATGAATGGGATCCCCAGCGAGCAACAGTAGCCTTTCAGCCACACATGGAGGTTTCTTATGCGGCTAAACTTCCCAGTAGCGAGGGGACGGGAAGGGTCCCGACATGATGCATGTTCTGCCTGTGTCCAGAAGAGTGTTTATGAGAGTTCTGAATACATCTTTAGCTGTTCTGATTCCTGGTTTTTGATGTAATTTGCTCCGATATGGTTTTGTTGAGGTCTAGGACTAGGACCTTAGCACCAGGGTAGCAGCAGGTTTCAGCCTTGGGGATGGCGACATGTCGGACCATGGAGGATCCCACAACGAGTACCGAGGGGTGCTCAGCGCTCTGAGATGTGGGCCTCTCCCTTTGTTGAGGACCTCCTGGAGCCCGTCGCTGTGAGGCTGAGAGGCGAGGCGACCGCTGGGACCAGAGCTGGAGTGAAGCAGTGGTTGAGGGCTGAGGTGGCGGCGGGGGCTGCAGCGAGGAAACTCCGGCTTGAGGTCGGAGTGGCGATCCGGGTCGATGCGGGGCAGCTGGAGGGTCGGGAGGAAGGGTTGTCCAGGTCTATGGCCTGGAACCTGTTTGAGAGCTGCAGGATCTCCGTTTCGAGAGGTGGCGTGGAATAACACTTGCTTCTCCGTACCGGCACCCTTGACCAGGCGTCAGCATGGACCTGTAAGGATGTGTAGTGGATGCTAGTGGTTTCAATCATAGAATCAAGCAATTGCTCGTCTTCCTTTATCTGGTAAAGGATTGAGATTCTCCCCTCCAGCTCGGATATCCTCTTGCTGCTGTTAACCATTTGGTTGCCGAAAACGTAGAACTACGTTTCGGTTGCCCGATTGTTGAGTGCCGGAAACGTAGATCTACGTTTTTCTCACGGTATTTCTTTTATTCGCTATTGCCATTCATAATTCAGCGGGGCACCTTGTGCATACTGTTCTGAGTGTGTCTGAGCTGGCAGATGGTCTTATACCGCCCTCCAACGCCTTCTGCCATTATTGCACCCCGTTAGAAACAGGTTAGTTTCTTTTCTCTACCGAGCTGTAGGGATGGTTTGGACTACTGACCCCGCCCGCCCGTTGAAGTGCAATGCCCAACAACGTCGGAGACAGGATCGCTGTGGATAACTGGAATGGCGATGAGATAATTGGATTATTTTTTTTGCATTACATCAGAGAACAGGTAAGGACACTATATATGAAAGCTTGCGTTGATCTGATATTTATTTATACCGCGATTGACGCTATCTGTGTTTTATGTGTATGGCTGTTTGCCGTTGGGTTGCAGGGGGGGGGGGTAGGGGGCGAGCCGGTCTAAACCACATTGCATGCGTGCACGAGGAAGGATAATAATTATGGTCTAGCGTTGATTTCAGGAAGATCCGATAATCAGGCGAAAAATGACAACGTGTTTATTGAATTACACAAAAACGCTGTTTTAGCGTCTTTTACCTGGAATTACTCAGAAGCAACCACACTATATTCATATTCAAAACGGTATAAAATGGAAATGTACGGATGAAAAAAGTATCTGTTTTTTGCACGTTTACCAGAAGAAACTCACTGAGACTCGACAGCGTTATAGGGAGGTGTAGTGGTTACATCATTTTCGTTTTTTCCTGTTCCACCCTCTGTTCCACTTAATGTATTTCCCCATTGACCATTTCTAAATCGGCTCCTTTTAGATAAATAAAGCATTAACGTTGGCATGGTGTACCTTTCTGTGCATATTCATCCACAATCTATAGCTCAACATGAAAATATTGGCAATTAATCATAAAGGTAGTAAAATAACAACGTTTATGTTTTCGTTCACAGAAACTACACTGCTATTTGGCGCTGCTGACTGACGTCGCCACAGCGTAGCCTCCTGCCTGTAGTCACAGACCTAGGATCAGATTTCCCTTACATTCGATAAGCTTAACAATTCGTTCAATGGGAAAATAACTGACCCTGAATCTGTGGCTAGTATCTCTCTGGTGATCATATCCATTTATCAGATGAAGCCAAACACCATTTCTAAAAGCAACAACCACGTTATCATTATTTGTATTCACTGCATATTAAATCACTGTAAATACTAATGTAAATCATTGTTTCTTTGTACATATTGTGTATAGTTTATAACGTTATTGTTTTTACAGCAGGCTCTACATGCCAGATTTTAAATGGTTATCTCCTCTTTGTATACTTTTTAGAGAATATGCTATACAGCGTTATATATATCGTTCTTATTTATTTTTGTCCTCACAGACAAAGTATTCTGCCAGGGAACTTATGGACACGACAGTAGTAGTTATAATGTTTTTGAGCTTGTAACGTTAACGTTAGTTAGCTATCGTGGTATCAGCCGACCGTGATGTGTAGCTGCTAGCCGGCATGATGCATGCAGTGCACAGGTCTGAGAAGAGGACCTGCATATTTTACTCGGTCCCGAAACGCCTCTACATGCCCCGATTTAAAATGGTTAACGACAGTAGACATTGCTAACGTCTAGTACGTTTAGCGAGGTAACGTTAACGTTAGCTAGCTAGCTTGGTATCAGCTGGCCGTGGCGTGGATCAGGCGACAGCACTGAACAGGCTGCCTAGTGAACAACTGTCTACTGGTAAATGTAGTTCTTTTTTTACGACAAATTTAAAACCTTATAACTACCTTTGTTTCAATCAAAAATGCTTAAATAATCAGTTAGTTAGTTAGTTAGTTAGTTAGTTAGAACTCATTTTGTGCAAAAATAGGAAGCTTGCCAATGTTCATGCGGCAGAATTGTTACAATAGCCGATAATCCATTTTCCCAATGATAAATCCCTATACGGTGGAACAACCAGTGATGTCAGACTACACCTCCCTATTAGACCCATAGCTATACTATAAAATATAGGTTTAGCTCTACAAACTACAACTACGTTTACATGGGGTTAATGGACGGCAAGGAAGGGGTCACTTCCCGGAAGGGGTGTGGCACTCAATGTGTTAATACAGCCCACACAGGGCAGTGGGAGAGAGCGGCTGTCATCACCATGGTAACTGGCTTGACGCTAACTTGTATGGAGCTAGTAGGCTTAGCAGGCTAGCTAGCGGCCAATTGTTTGGCAAACACTGATAAAAAGTCTGTAATCCAGAATAAAAAAATACCAGTCCAGGCCAAACTAAACTGAAATTATAGACTAGGGTACTGAATGTAGCCACTGGAGATTATTTTATGAGATACAAACCAGTGGACGACGCTAGCCGGGATAAGCCTTTGTGCTAACATGCTGGGAAGCTAACCGGCAAGCTAAAAAGCTACAAACAATCGCAAATCGGAGATTAATTTAGCAAACGGGGAAATGTATAACCCCCAGAGCAAACATGACTAACAGAAGGGTAGTTGAGATGAAAAAGGGGAAGCAGGGTAGAACAATTTTGGTTGTAGACGCCGTCAACGTTGTGGAATGTAGAGAGCCTTCCGAAACAACTCCTTCAATTACTCGGCAGAGAGCTATGTGTGTAGTTGTCTTTACACACATAGCAATAGAGAACAAGACGGTATATGGAATATGAATACAACATGGCATATATAGCCTAAATAAAAGGAATGGGATGTGCTGAGAGCAGAATGTAGACGTGTCCATTATATTCCACTATAGCTATATCCACGCGATTGAGTTTAGTTCTTATTTATTTATTCACTGTCATTTGCAGTGTTTGTGTAGTGCTTTTATTTATTTTTGGACATCATGATGCCTCGTTGAGTCATGACTATAAATGTAAAACAACGTGGGATGGACCTCCGCGACCAGTACTTGGAATGGCGATCAGATAATTGGATTCTTTTTTTGCATTACATCAGAGACAAGGTAAGGACACTATATATCCAATCTTGCGTTGATCTGATATTTTTTTCTCCCGCGATCGAAGCTGTATTTTTGCGTCTTTTCCTGGGATTACTAAGAATCACCCAAACTATACTCATATTCAAAACGGTATAAAACGGAAATGTACGGATGAAAAAACAATCTGTTTTTTGCATGTTGACCAGAAGCAACTCACTGACAATCGACGGTGTTATTAGATCCATAGCTATAATATTTCATATATTTTAAGCACTCGCAAATTTGGCTTTCTCCCCATTGAACAGAGTGCTGGCCTTCTACCCAGAAGGTAAACAATGACCCCTAGCGCTGAATGAGTTAATGATCCAAACATTGTTGTATTATTATTATTATAATTATTTAAATCTGAGGATGTCTGTAGAATCGACATGAATGCAATCACCAATAACTATTCCCAAATGAAGCCCTTAAGAACACAGGTGCACACCAGTCTGTCCTATCTTTCTACGACTGTTTTTCCACGTTCGTAAATCCTGTTCTTAGCTACGAACAAATGCCTGAAAAGAAACTGTTCGAGCATGCCAAAATCGTCCAGAGAAGTTTTTTTTATTATTATTATTAAATAATAATTAAATTAGCAAAAGTGAGTTTACCTGCCCAGCAGAAATATAGTAAGTTCTGCATCACTTTTCAAGCCCATGCTTGTGCAACAAAGGTTTTCCACAGACTCCCAGCACCAGCAGCCACCCTACTCCCATGGTATGATTTGTACATATAGATTATAGCATAGGCTAGCTACTCCATCTAATAATGCTATACATAAATCGCTGAAATCAGCCAATCCAAAAAGCAACACAATCAGCATAGCTTGAATGGTGCCACTCAATTTAAGAATATGTTATTCTTAGGTCTAGGGTGTCCAATCAGTTCTGTAAACATGAACAAACTCCAAACCCCTCCCCAAAAAAATCCAGAGAGGACACTGGTGCATCTAATGCTCTATATGAATGGGATGCTGATTTGTGAACAAATAAGCTATGTTTCTTTGTATGTACATTAGCTTGACTCAACTGTGTGTAGGCTATTGTAGGCTAATGCACTGGCACCAGGTATCCACTGGACCCAGGTGAAGGAATTTGTATGCCCTGATAACTGATAATGAAAATGTTAATGCTGTACCCATTGTATGTAGTGTATAGCAGTAGTGGAAAGTAACTAATTACATTTACTCTAGTAACTGTAATCGAATACTTTTTTACCTTCACCAAGGTTCAGCCATTATGTTTGTGTATAAGTCTGTGAGTAAATGGGTGAACAAGATATCTCAAAAGGTAATGGCCGGATTTCCATGAAATTTGCATGACCCCAAGAGGAGGAAAGCTATAGATTTAGGTGACCCCATGACCTTTCCTTGAGCAACACTATCACGGGGGTCTGGTAGACTCATGAAAATATTGGTATCATGTGAAACTAGACAACCTAAGGTATATCCATTGGTACCAAACATGTCATGTTAGGTCGTTGGGAAGGAGGCTAAGTAATGCTCCAAATTTAGGCTACTTTTTGGCAATGGAAAACTGCCATGGCCATTTTTAAAGTGGTCCCTTGACCTCTCACCTCAAGATATCTGAAAGAAAACAGGTTGTATGGGTGGTCTCCCCTTTACATACATTACAAAATACATATTGTGGTCCCTAAACAGTCTTGGAATTGCATCAATTGGGTATGACTGGAAATCTGTGCATCCAATGCGCCCAATTGTATTAATTAGGGATGCTCGATATTGGCTTTTTTACCGATACCGATATTCCGATATTGTCCAACTCTTAATTTCCGATACCGATATCAACCGATATCAACCGATACCGATATATGCAGGGGTTCCCCCCCCCCCAAAAAACCTAATAATTTCAGGTAACTAATAATTTCACTGGATATATATATAACAAATATTGTTATTGTTTTTTTCTTTTTTTAAACCGATACCGATATTTTCCGATATCACATTTTACTGCCGATATCGGCCGATAATATCGGTCGGCCGATAATATCGGACATCCCTAGTATTAATGTGTATGAATGTGTATGTATGGTAGGGCATTCAGTTTGATTGATTGATTGGTTGAAAACTTTATTATTTGATGGCAGAATGGGTACAATACAGTACGGCTCAATACACACAATTATTAAGGGGATGCAGACCAGAGAAAGACTTTCGTCTCGCTTACATCAGGGTCCCCCATTTTCAATTCATCGTAACATTTATGACATACTGTACGCAGGGACGTTGCAAGGGGGAGTGCGGGGGGGGGGGCTGCAGCACCCCCTCTCAATTATTGCAAAAAAAGAAAAAAAAAATATATAATATATATATATATATATTATTATATATATATATATTATTATTATTATTATTTTTTTTTTTTTTATGACAGTATTTATATATTTGTATATATTGTAACTGTATAACTGTAACACTGTATATTATAAGTTTATCCTGCTCAAAGCACTTCACCATTTTAATATTGCGTGTATTGAGCCGTACTGTATTGTAGCCATTCTCCAATCTGTTAAATAAAGTTTTCATTCATTCATTACACTACTGTATGTACACAATCATACGTGTAAAACCGAGTAGATTTTCGAGTGATGACAGACTGAGTGTCACAGACTGATTGAATGACAGGTGAAACAACTAATTGTATTCACCTCCCGTCTCCCGCCCTTCCCACGCGCCACGAACCACTGAGCTACTGTGATACAGTGCTTGCGCAGTCAGTCGATTTTAGCTAGTAGTCAGACTTTGCTAGCACAGAATGTCTCACTCGCAGAAAAGAAAAATATCAGATTTATTTTCGAAACGTCCCGCCGGTCCCAGTGACAGTCCCACTAAATCTGATAAACGTCAGAAAGAGACAGAGACGACAGGTTCAGCCTCAGCATCAGGTATTGAAGAGTTAACTGAGTCTGTTCCCCTATACCCCCCCTCGGGCGCCAGGGGCTTCCACTGAGGGGTGATGCAAATAGGGATGGGGTGTTATGGCAGCTCATGATGGAAAGAGTGCGCACCGAGTTTGATCCCGAGTTGAAGAATTGGCTCCAAAAGAGAGACAACTGGATGTCCAACAACATCCAAAACGAAATCTTACAGCTGTTTGCCCATGATATTCAGCGACAAATTAGAGGCAAAGCATCCAAAAGCCCATTCTTTGGCTTGAGCGCTGACGGAACCACTGATGTCACTCACTGGAAAAGAACAATTCTCGTGTAATATACAGTTCGCCGATGACAACTTGGAAGCTCAGAACTTCTTTTGGGGTTTTTACAATGCCCGGCCCAGACACAACAGCCGAGACGCTGTTTTTATGTATAAAATACTTTTACGCCTCAACCTTTTAAGCAGGGGGTCTGGGGGTCCCCCACCAGGAATTTTTTTGTTACAAAGACTTCATTTCCTGCATTCTGGTGCAGGCATTTTTTTTATTTGTACCCTTTAAATGCCAGTGTTTGTGATGGCATCACAAATTATTGTTAAAAAACAGGCTAGCATATGTATGATTAGCAACAACACAGATTTTTATGGATTTTCAGTTTTTTGTAATTGATAAATACAATATTTTATTCAACTTCAGCCCTGATCATAACACCACATATTCATTTTATAATTCTAACCCTTTAAATGCCAGTGTGTGTGATGGCATATATTTCAATATATCAAATGCAAAGTACATTTTTCTGGGGGGGATTATTACAGGCTAGCATGTGTCAATGATTAGCAGTTTTTCGTAAGGATCCCGCCTCCACCAATCACATGCGGCTCCCTTTGTGTGTGTGTGAGAGCAAGAGAGAGAGAGAGAGAGAGAGAGAGAGAGAGAGAGAGAGAGAGAGAGAGAGAGAGAGAGAGAGAGAGAGAGAGAGAGAGAGAGATAGTTCTCCAACTTGTGTGAGTTGCAGTGATCTCCTGGTTGTTCCCCACCTAGGTTATCTAACTATTGCGCTGGTGCAACTAGAAACACTGGCCTGGCTTGCTTCTAAGTTCAGTGGCCTGACCGAAAAAAAAAAAAAAAAAAAATTATCATCTGGCGACCCCCCAGCACCCCCTGCCGTTTTATAGTTCCAACGTGCCTGACTGTACACAACATACAAATATACAGTACTGTTTAAGAGACAGAGTTTCTAAAAGAGAGTATATACATTTGAGGGGGAAGAAACTGTACATTGGAGGGGGTTGGGTGGGGGGGGGGGGTGGTTGGATATTTACAGGGGCCAGTTTCAAATAGCAGCCCCCCGTAAGTGCTCTTTGAGAGCGGTTTTGAAGGTGGGTAGGGATTCACATTATTTTACGGCTGTGGGAAGGGCGTTCCACATTGATGTGGCATAATTGCGAAACGTATTTAGTCCCTTGTTTGAGCCGAATCTGGGTTGAACATGATTTGTGGAACTCCCTCTGGTGTTGTGGTCATGGTATTCACTGACCTTTGGGAAGTATTTCGACATGTACATGGGTACCTTAGTGGTGTAGTGTATCTTGTAGACCAGGCCCATTGCAAGTTGCTGTACTCTGTCGTCTATTCTAAGCCATCCTAGGTTTTCAAAATGGGCAGGGGTGAGGTGGGTTTTAGGAGTAAGGTCAAGCAGTAGTCTGACCAGTTTGTTTTGTGATGTTTGTAATCTTGTTTTTAGTGCCTTTGAGGTGCTTTTGTACCATGAGGTGCAAGCATAGTCGTAGCACCCTTGAATGAGTACTCCTGTTAGAGTCTTCAGGGTATTCTTGTTTACCATAGAGGAGATCCGGTACAAGAATCTTGTTCGTTGGTTGACTTTTTTGATTCCATTGGTTGCCATTTTGTCACAGGAGAGATTTGCCTCTAGGATGGAACCAAGGTATGTAATTTCATCTTTCCTTGTGACAATATTGTCACCCACTGTAACAGAGAAGCCGTTGGTCTTGCTGAGTTTGTTATTTGATCCAAAGAGAATGGACTCTGTTTTACCCAGGTGTAATGATAGTTTGTTATCAGCGAGCCAGGTGCAGATTCTGCCGAGTTCAGAGCTGAGGGCTTTTTAAACCTGCAACTTGTTCCTGCCAGAGACCAGCAGGGCTGAGTCGTCCGTGACCAGGAACAAGTTGCAGTCACAACTTTTCATCCAGCTCACTGATGAACTATCAAAACCAATTGCTTTTAGCTTGTCAATCAGAATGGAGTGATTGACAGTGTCGAAAGCCTTTTGGAGGTCCAGCAATAGGGAAAAACCTTCTCTCCTCCTCAAGGGGAGACTGTTCCAACCAAGATGCCTGTGAACATTGACAGCATCCTAGCCCTCCCTGCGGTTATAGCTTGCGGCTAGGTCAAAAGCTGAATAACCTCAAAACCTCACGCAATGTTTTGACGTCGGCTGGCCCTAAGGCCCCACCACCCAACACAATTTTTGACGGAAAAAACAGCAATCTGAACAATGTTGCCAGTCGCTGCTAATTCTATACAGCGGCGGCATAGGCTTTAACAGCCCACCAGCCACCTGCCGGGCCGACTCGCATCATGGCGTCGGCCGGGCGGAACACCGTTCCACCATGTTAGAGGCAAAGGACTGATGCCACCTGCTTCACAAGCACGGAACACCAGTAGTGGCTGCAGACCAAAGTCTACTACTAGTGAAGCACTGCCTCACTAGTAGGCATGCAGCAACCTCCACTGTGGTGTGCACCCATGAAGGGGTAAATTAATAAATGAACGAAAACTCCACTAACACACTGCAGAATGGGCTAGCCCATACACACAATTGTTATGGGGATGCAGACCAGAGAAAAACACCAGTCCCGTCCACACAATCCATAGATTCACAAAAAACACACCAGCCCTGAGCCTCAGCCCATCCACCCATGTAAATGGTAAACAAGCCCCCGTTAAACCCCCAACATTAGACACCGATTGACCGTCAGCATGAATGGTTAAGAGGAGGGAAGACCTTTTAGTAAAGACATCCCTCGGCGGGGAACAAGGAACGGCGTCCTAGCATTGTAGCATTAGCCGCGCGCTCTAGGATAGCTGGGAAAACACCCAAAACAGAGTCATGACGACCATGTTTTCCCAAATATCCTGCACCTTGCGCCAACACATCACTCAGCTGTCTCACGGGACAACGAGCAGTATCACTCATGCTAGTATCAATGCCTGTTAGCGCAGGCCCTACCCGTGCGCGACGTAGCTCGACTGCTAACCGTCGCGCGATGTCCCTCGATCCGCTGTCACGAGATGAGGAACCCCAGGACAGGCCCGATGCGCTGTTAGGATGTGCCGAGAAGATTCCAGGGGCTGGTGAACCTCCGGCAAGAACCCAACATTGTGTAATTTCTCCCTGCGTTTCATGAATGAATGAATGAATGAATGAATGAAAACTTTATTTAACAGATTGCAGAATGGGTACAATACAGTACGGCTCAATACACACAATTGTTAAGGGGATGCAGACCTGAGAAAGTCGTTTGTCTTGTTTACATCAGGGTCCCCCATTTTCATAACAGCTAGTTCACGGAGTGCACTGCAAAGTCCGTGTTGGAAACAAAAAAGAGGAAGGTAGAGTGTGACCATGTCCGGCGTCATATAGAAGGACGCAGGGGGCGTGGCCTGGTCACGTGCATGTGAGTGCAATTGTTTGTTTGTGAGCACAGTAGGTGCTAGGAGATAAGAGATATCTCATAATGGCGAAGAGCGAGACACGATTGGCCAGTATGATAATATAACTGATTACACATACACTCCCATCATAATGTTCTAAGTTCTAATACACTCTAATCTTTCAAAATGTGAATGGCCGCCTAACCAAAACTCAATGTTTATTACAGATGTATGACTAGAAAACCTTGACACACAGTGCTGATTAATCTTCAGGTTCCCATATTTCAGATGATGTATATAACTTATATGTGGCATCTACTGTTGACCTGCTATCTCTCCCTAAAGAAACCAATCACAGGTACTTTGTCACTTAAACCATCTTTCTCAATTCTGCATCTTCAGATATTAGGCTACATCTTGATTGACATCACAGTTCTCTGGTTTCTCCTATTGGATAAACATTTGAATAGCAAGGCTAGTGACTGAATTATTCTAGGCTATTGCTTCCATGACAATTATACCTATAAATTCCCCTCCAAGCTATGACTGTTCACAATTACGTCAGATTTCATCAATTGCATAATTGACTCAATCAATTATTTGGTAATTGCTTTGGTAATGCATTTTTTTTTTTAATACGAATAAGTAATTACAAATCCACAGGCTATGGAATCGATGACGAGATCACTTCTGCACTATGTTTTCCTATGCAATGCAAGAGGGCCAAGGGTGTGTGTGCAGAAGCTGACAGGTAGAGAGCATAGCTCAGCTGCTCTCCGTCCCTCGGTGTGTTGTTGCTGGTAATGCAGTCTAGCCTATTTTCCCTGTCGATATGAGCTCATGCAACAGACGATTAGATTAATCAACGGTATTTTAACAAAAACGTTTGGATCTGGAGTGGGAGTTTAAGAACTGAAACGGCACAGCCACAGACTACAACAAGGACAACGGGAAACTAGCTGCGGGCCGGGAAAGCCTATCACATCGCCCGGCTTCCGGGGATTCGGGGCGGCATCGGGGAAACGGCAGGCGTCGGTCTTCGGGGGAAGGGCGAGGAAGAACCGTCATTATTACCAATATCTAACGTTACTTCTTGAATTCAGCCAGTGTGCCCCGGTGGAGCTTTTCGAGATGTCCAGAAAGCTCCAAAGGACAGAAGTCTGCGCCGACTGCAGTGCGCCAGGTAGGAGAGAAGAAACAGCCTCTGTGGTTGAACAACGCGTCGGGTGGCGACATGATGGTGGAGCTGGAGGCCCGTGCTGGTGTCACTGTCAGCGGGGGAGCGGAGCAGGAACACGGCCAGGGGTTCCCCGGCGTTGTTCAGGCCCAAAATAAACACTGACAAATGCGTGTTATTATCACTAGGATATATATATCGCAAGAGCCTCGTACTTGAACGGGTTGATAAAGAGCTACTTGACTAGAAGGTGTGTGTTTGTGTGAAGGGAGGCGAGCAGCTCGTTAGCTGCAGTGATAGACTTGAGTGTCAGGTTAGTGTCGTCTTCTCTAGTAGCGACGAGAGACATTTGTTTTGATGTTCATGACCGGACAGACTCAGTTTTTGATCAAAGCTAACGTTAGTTCATACAGTGTTAGATCTAGGCTTGGCTAGCTGATGTTAGTTAGCTTTTAGCTCGCCGAGCTAACAATCAACTTACGTTAGCTATGAGCTAACAACCTGACCTGCTTTTTGTGGGCTCAACAACAACGGCTCACACTTTAGTGATGGCTAGTGAAGGTTCTAACAACGTTATATATAAATGTTTGTCTCGCTGTGTTCACAAGATAAGGCAACAGTAGCTAACGTTAATATATATATATATATATATATATATATATATATATATATATATATATATATATATATCGTTACTGATAACATAGGTGATAAAGATATCCAAGCAAAGTTCAGCTGTCATATTTGAGTGACGTGCTCATCTCCATTATGTGGAGGTCTGTCCCTTTGCACTTACGTTACTATTTGTGTGCGTGTGTTTGTGCGTCATGCCAAGTTAGTCAACCTTGGCATCCCGGTTTCCTTCCATTGCCTTGACCATGCACATGTAGCCCCACTTGCCCCCATGCTGTAGGGATGTTTGGTTTTGTATGTGTGTTTGTGTCCGTGCGTGTTACGACAGCTGCTCTCTCCCTCACAGCTGCTCTCCCTCTTAGGAATGTGTATTTTGTGTGTGTGTGTGTGTGCACTAGCATCATGATAATGCAGGTCTATGTAATAGCTTGAGTGCTCCACCACTCTGTGCTCTTTTCTTGCTGGCTGCTCTGTCCCTCCCTTCTGATTTATGATCTAAACCTATTCCCTACGATTACCCTCCTCTTACCTGCCTGCCTCAGTGGCTACCTGTCCTGCTCCATCCTATTCACTCACCCCTCCCTTATTCTCCTCTCCCCTCCTGTTCCCCTCTCCATTTTGCTTCCTAACCAACAACACCCCCATTTGTTGAAAAACCTTGCCCTTGTAAATTAAATGCCATAAATGGTGATTGGTGTGCTGTGTCGCTGCTGTCACACAAATCTAATATGAAAACGGCTGACAAAGAGTTCTCTGAGGTTGAACTCTGGGTTTGTTGCAAGAAAACGGTGTAGTGCAAGCGGGATGTGGTAATGTAGCTCTATTGGACCGTCTGGTGTTGGCTGTGTGTTATTCCACAGTCAGCTTTCTGCAGGCAGCCCCTCCTCAGGATGATATAGCCACACACACACACACACACACACACACACACACACACACACACACACACACACACACACACACACACACACACACACACACACACACACACACACACACACACATGCATGCTGTACTCTCCAAGATGCTGACCTAGCCTTTGGTGACAGCCCACCTCCCTGCCCCCCAGCTTTCTGTCATACTGGGGGATATCTAAGTGGCATGGCTACAAAGGACGCCTGATCGACCCTGCTCCCAGTCAGGCCCTTTAGGCTGCTTTCGTGTCATGCCTGCCTGTGTGATCTGTTTAGGTTATGATGTGTAATGCCCACAAGATGGTACTATTCCAGAGTAGGCTTGGGCCAGTGGAAGCATCTTTAATCTGGTTCTAAAGATGACATAGATGATATGTCAATATTTTCTACCATTAGTGTTGAGACTCGAGCATGAAACCAAAATGTTGCTGCAGTTCCACTCTTTACTGATATAAGTGTTACTGGTTCCGCCATCACTTCTCCATCATCACTTCAATCAATTATACAGTATGTCTTGGATAAATAGTCGAATCTATTCATGTAGTAATGATCATGATTCTAGCTTTTGCCGATTATGCATCGATGTGTGATATTCAATAATAGATTTTATAAGTTCAGCCTGGGTTTTGAGTGTTCTTTCTCCTGTCATTGTGTGTTGATTTAAACTCTCAATGTTAAGTGAAGTAGCCTAAATTCGATTGACCCCGTTTTTAACCATGAAGTGTAATAACAATATCTAGTGGTATTATGAAGTGACCCACCCTCTTTTCTTGATCCTCCAATCCCAACTGTTGTGAATCTATCAAGTAGTTAATCTATCGCTTGCGTTCACCCCTCTGAGCCAACCTGTGGCTTCACTTTGTAGATATTCTAGGTCTATTGTCAGGATGCACACTTTTAACACACATCTCATAATGACATATCCTGGTATATAGATAGTTGATATTAACTCCAATTGGTTGAAAACACTGCTGCCAGGCTTTTGACTAAAACTAGCCTAATCATAGGGCCCACATCACTCCGGTCTTGGCTTTCCTTGCACTACCTATCATTAGGATAATTTATATACAAATTATTTCATTTAGGCTACATAGTATAAGGCATTGCTTGATCAAGCTTGTCCTTGTATCTCAGTTATTGTGTCCCTACTACTAGGGATGGGTCATAAAAACCAAATTACTGAATAATCGTTCACAGGGATCAAAGTTGACTTTTGTAATGTGCTTCAGGGATGTTGGTTAATTAAGCAATGCTTGATTAACGCCGTTAAGAATTTGATCGATCTAACGTTGGTATCAAATAAAGATGTTAATCATAAACAACGTATATAGTGTCATCTTGAATGACTGCAAGGGAATATTTTATGTGGCATAATTACATTATGTTATTTTTTTAAGAAACTGAGAAGACTACCCTCACGCAGCCATACTCTGAATTGTAATCACATGAGCGCTCCGCTGTGCATGGATGTGTCAATCTACCTTCACCTCAGTATTGGCATGTAAGAGCTGCGACGGACAACAGGCAGAGAAAATTATTACACTTGACAGTGTCAAAAACATGTGTTTTCTGTTTTCCCCCTCTCCCTGTCTGGATAGCTAACATAGCGTCAGCTAGCTAGATCGCTATCATAGGTAATATATTACTGATTTTGTGGGATGGCAACCTAGCAACAGTGTTTGTTTACAACTCTTGTGTGCAACATGTTGTATTTAAATCTGAATACATTTAGTTACGCTGTGACTTTCTTGTTCCACTGGTAGTCTTGCATAGCCAGACCTCCCTCCACACTACTTTAGCATTGTGCCAGCATTCCACTAGATTAGGGGAACAACCATACAACTATATAAGGGAACAACATATTTTTTCTCCCTCCATTCCATCTCCCTGTGCCCCCCCCCCCTGCAGTTCGCCCCGGCCCCCCAGGGGGGCCATGTTCCACTGTTTGGGAACCACTGACCTAGGACATGGCCAGGCTGCTAGCCTGTAAGCCAGGCTCATGACTTCTAGCCGCCTAGACCCATTTCAGTGGGCTGGACTCGAGTACTTGACAAACTCCTTCAGACAATCAGCATAATTTTGCCTAGACTGACATGTAGGACTCATTAAAATAAATCGGGTTAATCTGATTTAGGCTTTGGCCCTTTTATAGGCCCTGTTTTGGCTTAAATTATATTATCCTCCACATTTGATCATTGTTTGTTTGATTGATTGAAAATTGTATTAACAGATTGCAGAATGGTACAGTACAGCTCAATACACACAATTGTTAAGGGGATGCAGACCAGAGAAAGACTTTCGTCTTGTTTACATCACGGGTCCCCCATTTTCAATTCATCATAACATATATGACATACATGACATACAGATAGACAGTACTGCTACATCTAGACATTTATGACATACAAGATATACAAATGCAGTACTGTTTGTGATACAAAAAGAGTCTAAGTAAAGAAAGAGAGAGGGGGAAGAAATGCCAGAAGGTCTCTGCCAATCATGTGTCCCGTCTAATACCTTAATGTTGTGGACTCTTATTGATCCAGCAGGCCAGGCTAATAGCCCAGTGAATTTGTATATTATACAGAATTAAATAGCTGCAGTACTACCTTTATAGGCTATGGACTTCTGTTATGTTGCCAACTAGGCTGTAGGTGTATCAAAACCATTTTCCATTTGCTGTCTCTTTCACTGTAGGCAAAAAGGCTTGCAGCAATGCAATTCATCAGATGATCGACCATTTTATCTCCATTAATGCCCTAAGCCCAGCCAGTTTTATCCCAGACCGAGCATGACTAATGCCAACAGCAGACATGTGTGTTTGTGTTTTTGTGTGTGTGATGATGATGAAGTTGATGCTACTACTGAGTGTGTTTAGTTGTTAGTGGCTCATCACATCAGGGTCCTGGGGGTGTAAACATGACCCAGACTGCATGACTAGAACTAGGCTGAGCCCTTGATTCCTCACCTCCCTCCCTTCCCACCCTCACCCCACCTCATACTCAGCAGACCTGGCTTTGCTTTCCATTGGAAACATTTATTTCTTTACCTTCTTGGAATTGGAACCAATGACAATGCCCCGCCAAACCCCACACACGCCACTCCAGTCAGGTCAGGCTAAAGCAATCACTCGAGGAAATGCTCAAAGTAGGAACAGAATGATTCAATGTTGCTGTAGCAGACTTAGCAGATCTAATTAATAAGAAGGAAACAAAACAAACACCGCGGCGCGCACTGCAAAACAAGCACGCGTGGAACATGTCTCGTGGACAGACATGGGCGAATGATGAGGAGGTAAAAGCCCTGATAGAAATATGGTCAGACGAGCTAATTAAACAGCTGCTTGTGGCCACTCACAAAAACAACGAGGTGTACAAGTTGTTTAGCGAGAGAATGATGGCAATGAGCTTCAATCGAACAATCGACCAATGTCACATCAAAGTTAAAAAACTGCGTCAGCATTTCAGCAATATATGAGAATAATGTGTTAAAAAAAAAATATATATATTATTTTAATAATTTTTTCAGGGGGGGGCGGGGGTCCCGTTAGCGGGGCGGGCCGCCCCACCAAGGCAATGGTAGCCTGGGAAACACTGTGGTGTATGTGTTTGCGCTGGGCTGCTTTGCAGAATAATGTGGTGTATGTGTGTGCGCTGGGCAAGGCCAGATTAAGAATTCAGAGGCCTCTGGGCCAGACTCTTGTGGAGGCCCCCACACACACATACACGTGCACGCACGCACAGTGGCGTTTTTATATGTAAAACATTGGTGGGGCAGCTATCAGCACCGGCGGGTCTCTGCTGTCTGTCATGATCCCAATCTGCCTCATTCGTGTCGGGGCTGGGATGTGGAGATGCAGGCGTGACAGCAGACTCTACGTCTAGTCTTCTTCTTCTTCTTCTTCTTCGTGTATATTTCCGGCGGACTACGCGTCTAGGTGTATTGCCGCCCTCCACAGGACAGAGGGAGCACTATAGATTTCCAGCCCTCCCTATACGTCTAGTCCAGGGGTCAGCAACCTTTACTATCAAAAGAGCCACTTTTCCCCCCTCCCACAAAATAAAATGCTCAGGGAGCCGCACAACCTATTTACCCATAACACTTTCTCTGCCAAGGACGCCTAAACTCGTCATTCCCCGCCATGCTCATTCTGCCAATGACGCCGTAACACGTCATTGAGATCAATATTTCAAAAATCTGTGATCGCAATCATATTTCTCCCCCAGAGACTTGAGATCTACTGTTGATCCCCTCTCAACTCTCCAACGGTTCAAGAGCGCCATCTGGTGGCCGATCGGCGGATCGCCCAAACCGGAAACGGAAGCTGGTGCTCATTCCAATTCGGTCCGATCACTCGCTAATAGTCCCGGGACTCAAGCTAGACACAATGGATAGCAATCCGTTACCAATAACTCTATAAACAACATGATTTGGACGTATATACTATTATACAACCTGGAGATGGATCGCATATTTCAACATCCCATAATAGGAATATTTTTGCTCCACGCTCATCGCCCAACGCTACGAGGAAGCTACGGTGAGTTTCAGCGTTTTTTTTTATCGTGTTCGATACAAACTGCTCCAATGATCATATCACCCACACTAGATGAATCATCTAACGTTGGCCACGGAATTATAAACGACCCCCCCCCCCCCCATCCGGTCAACATCAGATGATAAGTAGTAACTTCTAGAAGCACGTCCATTTGACATTTTTATCTCGCGCCGATCGCTATCAAACTGTATACAATCATCAATATAATGCATTTAGGGCTATAAATCACGTTCTGCAGAAAACGATAAAAACATTTATACTTTAGACCGTATTTTAGTATGAATATGTGAATGAAAAAGTATAACGTTGCTACACCCTGAACAATAGATACTTGATGTTGAATGGGCCATAGTAATGTCAATTTAGCAATACAATTTAAAAAGTTATAGCCCTGCAAAGAAGGGGAACTTCTCCATAGACAAATAGAGCTGGCAGAGGATGGTATAATGATGTACATAAGCCTGGCGAAGAAAGTGTTAAAATGAAGATAACACGGTGTATAACTTTTTATATATCCCCAAGCATACCCCACATTTAGCATAAAACGCCTGACAATTGCATACCCAAAGTAATTTGCGATTTATTATACTTTATACTTATTGCATTAATGGAATTATAAAGCAACAAAAAGAAACGTTTTGACTTTTTATTGCTGTTTTTACCTGTTATAAGGTAAACCTCAAACTCTTATGAAGAGGAGAAAAAATACTGGCTGTGTAGACCTATTTTTAAATAAAACACAGAAGAGGAGACAAAAAACTGGTGTCTGTAGACCGACTTTGAAATAAAACCCTGAACTATTCAGGTATATTTGAGTCCTTCCCTTATTTTGTGGAAAATCTATAAATAAAAAGTAATTTTTTCGTTGTTAGCTAATTTCGCACCACATATCAGGCATAGGCTACAGGTAAGCCTGCATTGTTAGTCGTGAAAGCAAATTAATCTGTCCACGCTGAATTAAACCCTCTATTTTCCTCAGACTTTCCTTTTTTTGGATTTATCCATGGTTAGCTTACTGGGGGGTCGGAAACTCAATATTAGCCACTTGCAGACAGCAGGGAGACGCACAGGGTGTGACGTACTGTATATTTTAGTTGATGATATATTTTTTACAAAATAAGATGAAAAAATAAATTAATTAAAAAAATTAAAAAAAATGTATTTTTATTTAAAAAAAATTGGAAGCCCCTCGTCACTAGAGGCCCATGGGCCACGGCCCGGTCATTAATCCGGCCCTGGCGCTGGGCTGCTTAGCAGAATAATGTGGCGTGTGTGTGTGTGTGCGCTGTAGAGCTGTCCCCGAAGCCTGTTTTTGGGATTCTATATCCAATAGACGAGCGCCCTTTTCGATTGCGTGACATTGTTCAGAAAGTTTGGTGCACTTGACAAATTGCAGTGTGAAAGCAAACCGAACCAAATGAAGAATGCAACAATGTTGCAACTTCACCCCCCGAATCGCACAGAGTCCACCAAACTATATGTGAAAGTGACTCACTGCCAATGTTAGGGGCTTGATTTCCCACCCATACTGAGAAACATGCAGTCATTCCATTGTTAAGCTCTCTGTGTCCTAGTACTAGGAAAGCTCTATAGAAATGCAGCCATTCAATCTCCACAAGACCTTTTAATAGACTCATAACTTCAGCAACTTAGATTGTGAGTGCTTTATTTTAGGATAACAGCCTGGAGGTGTATTTTATTTTAGACCTAACTGTTGTGTTGTACCTTTCGTTAATGACTCTTACAAGCCTCTAGGCTAGTTGTTCTACACAGTGTTCTGAAATGTGCTGTCATCTTGTGTGACTCCGTCAGACCCGGGCTGGACCAGCATCAACCGAGGCGTTCTGATCTGTGACGAGTGCTGCTCAGTCCACCGCAGCCTGGGCAGACACATCTCCATAGTGAAACACCTGAGGCACAGTGGATGGCCCCCCGCACTGCTGCAGGTAAGACCCACTGCCCACTCTTGGTCACTGTTGCTATGTCAGTGCTCAAGTAGATGTTCAACAATCTGCGTGGGTACATTTGTTATCATATCCGAGGAACCAGTTGTACAGCGCCGTCAATCTCTGGACCTAAAGGTTTGTCTTTGGAATTTCTCCCTACTGTATTTTATAATGTTATAGTTAGGGTATGAGCCATTTAGGCACATGGTTAACACATTGGCGCCCGACCACGAGTTTATACGTGCTTCGAATCCATGCGTTGTGGACAGAATCACGTATAAAGCCGTGGCAAGTTGTTATTGCTTTTATTCCATTTTAATAACCTGTTCAAGGTCGCCGACCGGCACGCTTGTATGCTTTCTACAACGCAGTTGGGCGATTTGCGATTCTGATTGGTCAGGCCATTTCTGGTCATGTGCAGTGTTGGGACTAACGCGTTACAAAGTAACGCGTTACAGAAACGAAGTTACTTTTTGCCGCAACTAGTACTCTAACGCATTACTTTTGAAATTCAGTAACGCTACTTACGTTACTGAATGGTTCGTCACTGCGTTATATACGGCGTAGATTGATAGCGAGCGGTAGTGATTATTATTATTATTATTATCCTCATCCCCACCCGCGTAGAATGATACGAGGCGAGTCTGGCCACTGGCCAATCAGAAGTGCGCAAGAAATGCGGCTACGGAAAGAAATAGACCCTCTCTATTGTAAACAAAACAAACGCTCGCTATGATTAATCCACATAAAAAGAACGCAGTAACAAACTAACAAACCATTTAGCAACTACTTGGAGAGATAATTAATATACAACATGGAAACGAGATAAAGAACATGTTTGAGGCGCTGCTGGAGTCAACTGGACTAACGTAACGTTACTACATCTCAACCACCGCAGCCTTTGGTGAGTCAGTGCAATGTGTTCACTGAAACTCAAGTTGATCAACGGATTTTGACTGTACGAAATCTGCCAGGGAATCTCATAATACTAATCAAACAATATAAATATAGTCCTTTCATGCACAATTGATATCCTAACTATTCTAACGTTGCAATGCTTTGATTGATATCTTAAACAACGTTGCAACTTGCAAGATGGTGAATGAATGAATGAATGAAAACTTTATTTAACAGATTGCAGAATGGGTACAATACAGTACGGCTCAATACATACAATTGTTAAGGGGATGCAGACCTGAGAAAGACGATTGTCTTGTTTCCATCAGGGTCCCCCATTTTCAATTCATATAGACATTTATGACATACACAACATACATGACATTTATGGCATAGGGACATATAGGTATTTAGTACTGATACATTTGTGACATAAACGGTATTCAAATATATTGAATTGAATTGAATTGAATATATATTGTTGTGGCATAATTGCGAAACGTGTTTAGTCCCTTGTTTGAGCCGAATCTGGGTTTTACATGATTTGTTGAGCTTCCTCTGGTGTAGTGGTTGTGGTATTCACTGACCTTTGGGAAGTATTTTGACATGTACATGGGTACCCCGGTCGTATAGTGTATCTTGTAGACCAGGCCCATTGCAAGTTGCTGTACTCTGTCGTCTACTCTAAGCCATCCTAGGTTGTCAAAGTGGGCAGGGGTGAGGTGGGTTCTGGGGTTCAGGTCAAGTAGTAGTCTGACCAGTTTGTTTTGTGATGTTTGTAATTTTGTTTTAAGCGCCTTTGAGGTGCTTTGGTACCATGAGGTGCAAGCATAGTCGTAGTACCCTTGAATTATAATGGTTATAATGAAACGCTCCGGCGACATCAAGGCTGTTCCTTCAACCGGCGCACTTCTTATTATATGACTCGGGACAACATTTGTTTGTGTCAGATTTGTGTTTGTATCTAGACCACATTGCTTAGCAGAGTTCGGTGATGTGAATGGAAACTGTCAAGTTGATCAACCGATTTTGAGTACTATAGGGCATGGGACTCGGGAGCAATCTTTTTTTTTTTATCTTTTTTTTTAAATAACTAAATAGTTACTTTTCACAGTAACTCATTACTTTTGGGTGTAAGTAACTAGTACAGTAACGAAGTTACTTTGAAATGAAGTAACTAGTAAAGTAACTGAGTTACTATTTTTCAGTAACTAGCACAACACTGGTCATGTGACATGTACGCCCAATCCTGGGACCGCAAGTGTCTACACTGGTTAACACTTTGGTTGCCTTGGGTTAAATTAATGATATACCATAGATTGCCAGCGCTATTTGTCTATGGAGAAAGTCCCCTTCTTTGCAGGGCTATAACTTTTTAAATTCTATTGCTACATTGCCATTATTAGGGCCCATTCAAAGTCCTATATGTATTGTTCATTGTGTAGCAACGTTAAACTTTTTCATTCACATATTCATAGTAAAGTATGGTCTAATGTATAAGTATGTTTTCATCTCTTTCTGCAACTTTCTCCAGAACGTGATATATAGCCCCAAATGCATTATATTGATGATGAAATACAGTTTGATGGCAATCAGCGCGATATAAAAAATTCCAACTAGACGTACTTCTAGAAGTTACTACACGTCATCTGATGTTGACCGGATGGGCGAGGGGGCGTTTATAATTCCGTGGGCAGCGTTATACCAATCATCTAATGTGGGTCAAATGTTGATAAAAGCAGTTAGTATCGAAGATGGTAACGTTACACGCTGAAACTCACCCCAGTCTCCGCGCGCCGTTGGGCGATCATCGTCGAGTAGAAATTTTATCATTATGGGATATATTATTACCCGGTCCATCTCCAGCTTGTATAATGGTATATACGTCCAAATCATGTTGTTTATCGAGTTATTGGCAATCGATCGCTATGTAGAGTGACGAGCTAGAGTGCCGGAACCTATACCGAGTGGCCGGAAGTAATAGGGCCGACCAGCAAAACCTCTACTGCGCTTCCTGTTAAGCGGTTGCGCCGATCGGCCACCAGATGGCGCTCCTGAACCGCCAGAGAGCTCAGTGGGTCCTGCTGGTGGATATCAGGCCAGCGGAGGGGGAATATGAATCCGATTCCAGATTTTTGAAATATTGATATAAGGACGCTGTACAGCGTCCCCCGGCAACTTTAGCATGGCCAGCAATGACGCTGTAAAGCGTTTTTAGGCAGTCAAAGTGTTAAGCTTAGGCGCTCTTTCGAAGTTGGTTAAGGTTAGAGCAGGGGTCGGCAATTAGGTTTGGCCACGGGCCAGATTTTCCCCAAGCCATTGCTTGGCGGGCCAGGATCAAAAACAATGGCTAATTTAATATAGTGAAAAAAGACAAACGTTTTTCTCTGGTCTGCATCCCCTTAACAATTGTGTGTATTGCGCCGTACTGTATTGTACCCATTCTGCAATCTGTTTTTTTCATTCATTCATTCATTCATGAACAGCAGATCAGCTGTTGCAGATCACCGCGGCGCGTGATGAACAGATCAGAAGACAGAATGCATGAAAACACGACTCACCATACCTTGTTTGTTGTTAAGTCCTCCAAAATCCCTGCTAATGTTTGAAACATGTCACATATCCACTCGCCGCCCTCCAATTCCAGATTGGCGTTGAATGCAGCTACTTTATCTGCCAACTTGAACACAGTTGTCATCATTTCCTCGTTGTTGTTGTTGTTGTCGCCACATATTATGCAGAGAGGACGTCGGCTCGGCACGCAAGAATCACCGACCTGTTGCGATAAACCCGTATTTTAAGTATGGCTCCTGTTTATTAAAAGAAGCGTTATATTTCCCCGTTGCAAAGAAGCTATCCAAAGATGTTTGTTTTGTTTTTTTAACACATTTTGTTACTCGCTCCATATCGAACGCGGAAGTGAAAGTGCGTTAGGGAAATATACACGCGGCCCGGTAGGACTATTGCATTGTTTCTCCCAGTCCACGTGACCATTTCTAGCATTTCAATTGGCTATAGTGACAGACATGCTTTTGATGACTACCGGTAGATAGATACAGCTTCACAATAAAAGACACCCTGGCGTCCCGAGTGAATATTTCCCACGCATAAAATAAACATCATATTCTCAAAATAATCTGACGGGCCAGAAATTATTGCTGGCGGGCCAATGTCGGCCCGCGGGCCGCCTATTGCCGATCCCTGGGTTAGAGTTTGTCTTGGAGCATGGCGATAGAACGCCTGCCCTTCTTTCGACGGTTAAGCTTAGGCACTCTTTCGAAGTTGGTTAAGGTTAGAGTTTGTCTTAGAGCATGGCGATAGAACGCCAGGTGCTTTGCAGGCTGTTCGACGCGGAAATGGGCAAAGACACAGCTCGTCACGCTATTGGGCGCACATGTCACATGACCAGAAACGTCAGTGGCCAATCAGAATCGCAAATCGCCCAACTGCGTTGTAGAAAGCATACACGCGACCGGCACTGCAGATTTTCAATACTCTATGAATTCTACAATATGCAATACCGGCCAGATCCTCTTAGGGGCGCTATCGCGCTACTGCAATGTGCCCTGTGGGCGAACAGATCACTTATTTTTTTTTCTTTCAATGGAGATTTTTAGTAGCCGGATTCTGAATCCGCATCCTGTACCTTGGATTACGTTTCGAATCGCAGATTTCACCATGCAATAAGGGGATTTATCATCAGCCAATGGACATATCGGGGAAATGCTCAGGGGTATCCCACCGGCTCATTGTAAGATCTTTTTCACGTAAATTACAGCCCGATCAGAGCTTGCTATGATACGATACAATACGATCAGCATATGTGGCTAGTTAGACGAACACTGTTATTTGTAATCAATAATAATAAACGACGTCCCCCCCCCCCCCCCTTTCATGCATACATGCTTTGGGACAGTCCCGATCATATGCAGTTTTAGTTATTTCTGTAGCATCTGTAAAACGGAAATGCCATTGGATATAACGTTAGCAGCTATTAGCCATTTATCTAGCCTTCAGGAAAATATACTAGTCCCAAATCCCATATAACGCTTATATTCACGGCGCTATAAAATGGGAACCTATTGGTGCATTTTTTTCTTCTTTAAGCCATTTTGAAGGGACGGTTTATGAACTCAATTGACAATGAGAATGGACAGATAGCAATACTATAAAGTATAGATTTAGCTCTACAAAAAGCCACAGGTTTGTTTACAAAAGCTGGTCCTCAACCATTATATTAGACTCAGCCCAGTGGTTGCGAAAGTGTTAAGGACTAGCCATATACAAGAGTTATTTACCAGCTACTGGCTTACTAGGTCAGAGCAGGGCTTGTTACCTAGTTAACACTTTGAATGCCCACATCCACTTCAATGTTAGCATTAATATCGCCTAATCTATGTTTTAAATTATGGCTATGTGTCTAATCTGCCCGTCGCATTATCAATGACCTATTTCCAGTCAACATTGTCGAAGCAGATTGTTTTTTTATCGGTTCATTTCCGTTTCATAGCATTTAGAAAACCCCTCGTTTTCACGGAAAAAAAGAGGATTCCATGCCCCGTACTGTAATATTCTAGAATGTTGTCATTTGTCGGCCTATTTATGAATCGTTTTCAAATAAACGCTAGATTATCGATAGTATATGTGTACGCCAGCGTTTCCGTTAGCCGGTAATTACCGGTATTTTACCGGCAAAATCTGTTTAAGTCCGACATATTTTATCTCTCCGGTCTTAATGTCCGGTGAAAATAATTCCCTGAGTCTAAGCACAATTTGATTATTTGAATTGTATTAAAATAGGCTAAAATTAAATAGCCTATGCGATGAACGAAACGATCATTACATTTGTTTCCTCGTTGCTTCTAATAATGACAACGACGTTGTCGGCGAGAGCTTAGTGCTGGTTGTGCGGACTTTTCTGAAGCTGTAGAGCCGCAGTACCAGCAGTACAATGCAATATTCCAGCAGTACTCCAATTCAGCCATTTTCAGCCAATGTTGGGTGGGGGGCGCTGTTGTGCGGTTCCCAGAAAAGAGCCAATAACAGCTGAACAGCTTCTCTGCAGCGCCATACTCTTTGCAAATAAGTCGTTGCGAGGTGGAGAGAGTCGTCACGCAAACCCACGATAATGTTGCCGTCTCTCTGCTTTCTCAGTTCTTCGCTTGATATAATTAATACAAATGTCCAATATAACGGAATTCGTTAGCTCATAAAAATGTGATTATAACAGACTGCTGTTTAGTGTCGGACCGACTGCGTATCGGTCTATTTTATTTCAAGTCAGCAGCAGCACGGAGTATCGAGGGACTTATTTTATTTGGAATATATTAATGACTGTATACGTGAAGTTGAACATTATGATATGTGTGACGTGTCTGATACAACGAGGTGAAGCGATGTCGACTCGAGATTCATTTGGGGGTGCGTGTGACAGAGCTGCTGCAGCGGGAGCTTGATGCTGGTAGCGTATCGCACTAACTTGTGAGGCGAGAGATAGTAATTTGATTCTGCAAATCAATTTCTCATTCTTCGCTTGATGTAATTAATACACATGTCCAATTATAACGGAATTCGTTAGCTCATAAAAATGTGATTATAATAGACTGCTGTTTAAAACTCTGACCGGAATATCTCGAATATGTCCGGTGATAGAAATCTTGCAGGACACTCAGACCGGCACGAATATGTTCTAACGGAAACGCTGGTGTACGCGCTAGTGCCGCACGCTGAAAATCGATTCTCTCAGTTCCTGATCGCTCTTAGAGTCAAACAGCCATATCACAAAAAAAAGAAAAAGCTTATATCTCCGTGAAAACGGGCATGATTATCCTAATACTGGTAAAATAGATTCCTTACCTGAGATCAGATGGTATCCAAATGGATTATTCCATTTCCTGATCGCCATTCCGAAAATCGATCCTTTTATTGATCCACCGCGTATACTGTACAACACATAATCCCCACTGCTCTGAGGGTCCAGAATGAAGCTGATCGACTCCGGTCACATGCATGAGAAGTAAAATGTGGAGTCCGGGTCTTTTTTTCTCATGCCTTTTCATTGAGTCTAATCCAAAAGGGTGAATTACCATCTGGGAGACGATAGGGGGCGCTTTTTTCACATCTGAGCGCCTGGAGTGGCTGATTTACCAACGGTAGACTCGGTTGATGAAATATGAATTCAGATCGCTAATAAAAAATGTAAATGAGAAAAAACGAATATTCTCGTTATGGGCATTCAACCCGCGGGGGGTAAACCTGAGAAAACTCGGGTTGGGCATCCAAAGTGTTAAAGGGATAGTTTAGACTTTTTGACATTAAGTTGTATGAAATACTTGCCAGTAGTGTAGTGGAAGCAAAACTATTAGCTTACTCACAGAGTCCTGTGGTCGGGAGTTCTGGCCGGGTTCCACGCGAACTGAAAGCAAACAGGGTCACAAAACCAAATAATTCCCAAATCCGTTTCACTGGTAACGTGGCTGTCGTCAAAATGCTGGATGACCGTGGTTTTGTTTTAGAGGTGGCTAACCCTTTACGTGCATGCTGTGGTTTTGTTTTAGAGGTGGCTAACCCTTTACCTGCATGTTGTTGTTTGGTTTTAGAGGTGGCTAACCCTTTACCTGCATGTTGTGGTTTTGTTTTAGAGGTGGCTAACCCTTTACCTGCATGTTGTGGTTTTGTTTTAGAGGTGGCTAACCCTTTGCCTGCATGTTGTGGTGTGAATGAACACATTTAGATTCCGTGACCCATTGCTGCCGTTTGCTGCCTTTCTTAAAGCTTCCCAGTTCACTCTGAACTTGGCCAGAACTCTGACCATGGGACTCTGTATGTAAGCTAATAGCTTTGCATCGACTAAACTACTGGCAAGTATTTCATACAACTTAATGTCCAACAACCCGAACTGTCCCTTTTTATTAATGTTGCCAAGGTTACCACTAGGTACTAGTACCCCTGTGGTAAAAGTAGCATTAGGATGTCAACACTACCGTTAGCCTTTACTGAACATCGGCTGCAGCGTTTCCGTTAGCCGGTAATTACCGGTTTTTGACCGGCAAAATCTGTTGAAGTCCGACTTATTTAATATCTCCGGTCTTAATGTCCGGTGAAAATAATTCCCTGAGTCTAAGCACAATTTGATTATTTGAATTGTATTAAAATAGGCTAAAATTAAATAGCCTATGCGATGAACGAAACGATCATTACATTTGTTTCCTCGTTGCTTCTAATAATGACAACGACGTTGTCGGCGAGAGCTTAGTGCTGGGTGTGCGAGTGCATGTGAAGCTGCAGAGCCAGAGAGGCAACGGCACAATGCAGTATTCCATCAGTACTCCAATTCGGCCATTTTCAGCCAATGTTGGGTGGGGGGCGCTGTTGTGCGGTTCCCAGAAAAGAGCCAATAACAGCTAAATCAGCTTCTCTGCAGCGCCATACTCTTTGCAAATAAGTCGTTGCGAGGTGGAGAGAGTCGTCACGCAAACCACGATAATGTTGCCGTCTCTCTGCTTTCTCAGTTCTTCGCTTGATATAATTAATACAAATGTCCAATATAACGGAATTCGTTAGCTCATAAAAATGTGATTATAACAGACTGCTGTTTAGTGTCGGACCGACTGCCCACATACGCGGTCTATTTTAGTTCAAGTCAGCAGCAGCACGGAGTATCGAGGGACTTATTTTATTTGGAATATATTAATTAATGACTGTATACGCAAAAGTAGCCTAGTTTTAAGTAATAATATTATAAATCTACATGCCTTGAGGATGACATTCTTTATTCTAAACTATGACCGGAATTAATCTCATTTGTCCGGTAGATTGAAATCTTGCAGGTCACGGAGACCGACAACAATTTTTTCTAACGGAAACCCTGATCGGCTGTTCAGTGTTATTGTTGATAGCAAAAATGTCAGCTGCTCCTAATCTGCAGATAGTTCAGCAAAGGCACATTTTCTAAAGTTAGCTTTACTTGAATTAATTAATAATTGAATAATTTATTTTGAGCCACTCAAAGCACTCATACAAATGAACTGTATTGAGCAAAACATTCTATTCAACTGCCAGCACCTGTTGTGTTGCTCGTACCTAATGTCACATCAGTGGTTACACGGTTGCGTCAGCAAAGCATTGTGAGCAGTAGGGTTGTCACAATACCAAAATTTGTTTCCATACTATACCAATATGAATTTCGATACTTTTCCTCAAAATCAGGGAAACGCTCTCGGATGTCATTATTGTTCTTTATTTTAAAACACAACAATGAACAATGACAAGAATAAATAAATTAAATTAAAAGCAATCGCATTCAAAATGCTGGAGAACCTTTTTTGCACTCAAAACAGTTGCTGTACAAGGTTTCTGAACCCAACTTTCTCAACTGTATATATATTGGAACTTGGTCCATACAGATGAACTCTGCGACTGCCCTGTTGAACCTTTTATCATCTTTGGACTAATTTGTGTACTTAATATGCTGCTCAAAAAAAGCGGAGGTTAGGTTGCTTCTGAGTGGGGGGAGTCACTATGTGAGCCAAATGCAGCAGACTTCTGTAGTTAAAAAAAATTCAAGGGGTAGAAAAAGTATGGAATTATACATTTGTCATAGCAGAGGGCCTAATTAGTTTGAGATACCATAACCTAGAAAACATTTTGATGAGTGAGACTGATTATAGCCTATCATAATCTAGAACTAGGTTATGTCATATTGTAGGCTGTTTAACAAAAATAAAATAGATTTCCGTTGTCTTTATACAGTATGTATGAACCATTAACCATTAATGGGCAATTGTCAAATGTCTCTGTATAAATCACGTTTGTGACTAAGCCATTGAAATGAGATGCACGTGTGCATCAATTAATTTATGTTGTGGGTAGGCAACAGGGGACGAAAGTCTTTCTCTGGTCTGCATCCAGGGTACAAAATAAGTACACGCCCAGCGCCATTGGCTTGTAGATTTATTGTTTGGCGATTTGAATTTAAGGTCTGCCCGCCACCTGGTGGCTAACAAAATACACTGCATCTACGTAATGGGTCGGCTGTGCTCGGCGTCAATATGATGAGGCGGTGGTGAGTTGAAAGTGTGTGTGTGTGTGTGTGTGTGTGTGTGTGTGTGTGTGTGTGTGTGTGTGTGTGTGTGTGTGTGTGTGTGTGTGTGTGTGTGTGTGTGTGTGTGTGTGTGTGTGTGTGTGTGTGTGTGTGTGTGTGTGTGTGTGTGTGTGTGTGTGTGTGTGTCACACGTGTCCGTTCTAATGTTTACAAACAATGAACCTTTAAATGTAAATGAGATGCGCTCTGCTCACGAGGTCAAGTTTGTAACATGAGACGCACATGAGGTCTTACATCACCCGTTCTTTAGCCTACAAGAAAACCCTGCAATCGCGTTTTTGATTGTGCTCTGATATTTTACTATTTCGCATTTGATTTGACCAAATATGTGGAGGCATATTCCCTGCAACAGGTTCAAAGATAACTTCACATTTATTGGCAATTCGTTTCCTTATATCGCTTCCTCCAGGGTTCCAACTTGTGTTGACAAAATGCAACCCTGCTCAGCTACGGAGAATCAGCGCTCTCTCTCTAGACTAGAAAGGTGCACTCAGTAGAGCACAGATGTCCGCCAGGGCGGCAGCCACACATAATAATAATAATAATAGATTGGATTTGTAATGCACTTTTTATTCACTGGGATCCCAAAGTTCTACACTAAAACAGTTAAAAAAAATAGAAATAAAATAGTTATTAGTAAAACAAATAAAATAAAATACAGAATAAAAATAAGATAAAAATAGAACATAGTTAATTAAAAACATAATATAAACAGACAATTTAAAAACAAGCGCAATAAAATTAAAATAAAAAGCTAACAGTCAAAGGCCTTTTTGAACAGGTAGGTTTTCAGGCCTGCCTTCTCTCTCTATCTATCTATCTACCTCTCTCTCTCTCTGTTCAATGATTTAAAGTGGCCAAACGTTACAATATAAATACTAATTGGATTTTTGGCTGGTAAAAAATCTGCCCGGCTGGTAGTTTTTAAAATCTACCAGCCAAATGGCTGGTAAGTTAAAAAGTTAAGTTTTTTCCCTGTCTGCATCCCCTTAACAATTGTATGTATTGAGCTGTACTGTACTGTACCCATTCTGCAATCTGTTAATAAAGTTTTCAATCAATCAATCAATGCTGTGTTTACTAGCTTTCAGCACGGCAGTTTAGGCTATGTATAGCTTATTATTAGGCTTTTCAATTTATTTTCTATTCTTGCGAATAGCATTGTGGACATTTTCTAATACTTGTATAAAGGAACTGTAGTCACGAGAGCTAGCATAGCTCGTCCAACGAATGTTGACATCAATGGCATGACTACAGTACTGATAGGAGCTACTGTAGCACGTAACGTTAGTTATCACAACCATCGGCAATCGCAGTGAGGATCTTTATTGATTAACGTTAGCTAGCTAGCTTTAACTAGAATTATAGTTCGCTAGCTATATAAGCTAACGTTAGCCGAGTTTATTCTATGCAAAATGTGCTAGCTAGCTAACGTTAATCAATAAAGATCCTTACTGCGATTGCCGATGGTTGTGATAACTAACGTTACGTGCTACAGTAGCTCCTATCAGTACTGTAGTCATGCCATTGATGCCAACATTCGTTGGACGAGCTATGCTAGCTCTCGTGACTAGTTTGTTGTTCTTCATTCCAGAAGGTTGCTTCCGGTAAACTAGCGCAACGTCACCACTGACAGCAGCGCTGTGCTCCAATAGGAAGGCATTCGCATGCATAAATGAATAAATAAAAAAATAAAAGAATAGTTTTTTTCCAAACGCAGTATAGTATCATTTCGAACACTCGAGTACCGCGGTACTATACTAATACCGGTATACCGTGAAACCCTAGTGAGCAGAGACTTGTTATTTGCCTGAGCTTCACAAAAAAGATGGAATACAACAAAACGCATTACTTGCAGCAAGAGTATTTCATGCAAGCAAGAAAGCACCTCGAATATGACAAAGCATTTCTTTCAACCCTCCATGCACCGTTTTCAATGTGTTGAGGTCCAGTCATATCCCTAGATAGACCACTGCACTTCCACGTTACATTGGGCTCATGGAGGAGAGAGCGGGTGGAGAAAATTAATGAATGTGGATGAGAGCCTTGACATTAAGTGGTTGTAGCTACAGCTGTGGGGATGCTGGAGACATGATCCAATAGACTTTTATACGCCCGAGTCCCCTGAACACGGAGAGACTAATCCCAAGTCGATCGGCACTTTCTCGGCCAAGCTATAGTCACTTTTGCACACCTACTCCTGAACTCTGCATGCGCAGATTGATAAACCTAGATCTCTGGACAATCCAGAGAGACTCCCGTGGGCAATCAGTAGGGGTGTAACGATGCATCGATTAATCGAAATGTATCGATTCTAGGGGTGGGAATCACCAGAGGCCTCACGATACGATACTTGAGTCACAATACTAAATATATTGCGATATGCTGAGTATTGCGATATTAATTTTGCGATATATTGTGATTTATTACCTTTTTTCAACTGCAAAGTAAAACTGTCAACATGTTTTATCTAATAAAGTTCAGTCTGTTCATCTCACTTCAATAATTTTTATTGCAGAACATGGTATTTATACCATATAATATATATATATATATATATATATATATATATATATATATATATATATATATATATATATATATATAACAAGCAGACAGATGTAAACACTGTAATCCATCTGTGTTGCATGTACCTGACAAACTGAACTGTTTGTATTACAGTCATATTCCAACTTAACTGAATGCACACGTGCGTGTGTGTGGACTACTGTACTATTACAGGTATTGAAATGAACAATGCAACTTCCTTATACAACAACAAAATACAAATAACAAAATAAAATAAATAAGTTACCCTTCAGCAACTGGGGGGTTTGAAATTAAATTACTGTTAAATTGAAATTATATAAAACATGTACTTTATTTAACAGATTGCAGAATGGGTACAATACAGTACGGCTCAATACACACAATTGTTAAGGGGATGCAGACCAGAGAAAGATGTTTGTCTTGTTTACATCAGGGTCCCCCATTTTAAATTCATAGTGAACATTGCTGCGATTGAGTAGTAGTACCTACTTACTGGTCACGGGAGGCTTCAATAACGTTTGAATGATAATCCATTTTGTGAATACATTTGTTGAAACAACTTTGTTGGCCGACGGCTCCTGCTACCTTAACGGGGGGGGGGGGGGTTCATTTGTATTTGCATAATAAAATATCGATACTTGGCATCCTTGTATCGATACAGTATCGCCACGCAAAGTATCGCGATACTACTACGTATCAATTTTTTCCCCCACCCATAATCGATTCTAATGTGACGATTCAACGGCATCGATTTTTATATGTTAGAATCTATTATAAATGTTATAATTGAACATTTGTGTGTTCAAAATGTTTTGGGGAATTAACTGATACAAGATGTATCGAAAATTAATCGAATCGAATCGTGGTCAAATTAAGAGATTTCATGATGCATTGAATCGTTGCCTGAATAATCGTAATCGAAATTAATCGTTGTGAGGTTGCATCGTTACACCCCTAGCAATCAGAGTTCGGGAGTAGGTGTGGAAAAGTGACTATAGCTCGGCCGAGAAAGTGCAGATACATTTTGGGATTGGTCTCTCCGTGTTCACTGTTCAGGAGACTCAAGCGTATAAAGTCCAGGGGTGCATTCGTGCACACACGCGGTTACATGGCGTGTTATTAGTAGGTCACTCAGGGCAGAAGTGCGCGCAATGATAAGTACCCGGCCGTTGTAGAAAGCTACCCGGCCGGTGGCCGGCACTTCTCACCTAGACTTTGCATAATAATAGGAACCTACGAGAAGGTGGGGGGGCTACTTGATCTCCATTGTTATGCATAATAATCATCTGTTCTGTGCGCAACTGCGGGAACATGTATGCGCGGGAGCGCGCGTGCACGTGGCGTGTAACCAGTTCCCATATTACGACTGCACCACTGATAAAGTCTATTGGATCGTGTCTCCAGCACCCCCACAGCTACAACCACTTAATGTCAAGGCTCTCATCCACATTCATAAATCTTCTCCCCCCGCTCTCTCTCCCACTATTTCAGAATATCGGAAGTGTTCCGGTGGTCTATACAGTTAGCGGTAGCAACATTAGCACTTCACACTCGATGTATGTCCTGTGCTGGCACAGCACTCGCGCAGTGTGGAGAGGTCTGGCTATGCGAGACACTTGAGTGTAACAACAATACTGACAGCTGAAATTGTTTCCGTTATATTCGAGGTACCGATAAATGGAACGATAATCTAGATGCAAGTTCACAGAGCACCCTAACCACCTACAGTTCATCCCCAGACACCCCCTATTAAAGAAAACTCCTTTCGCTTTAGCTGTGAGGGGGAAGATAAGTGCAGAAAGAGTGGATGAATGTCACTGAGCAGTGATTTATGGTGAACGGATTACGTCCCTTGGCAACAGCACTGAACCTCCCCAAACAAACTGAAGCAAGGGGCTAAACACTACAGGGTTCCATTCAGCCAGACTAAATAAAGCAGGTGTGAAAGCGCCCTCAGAGGGAATGTCTGGGGTCCACAAATGACATACACATCACATGAAACAGGTGAGGCCTCCCTACCCTGCCACAGGTAAGGACTAGTCCAGTCCACCACTGTGATTAGTCCTGTGAGTTATGTGACCACATGTCATTTCCCTTCCATTTTAAATGGAAAGGAAAAGGTGTGGCCAGAGGATGGTAACTTTGGACTTGGACATGTCCTGTAATAGAGACTTAGAGGCAAGGGGCTCGTTTTGGCTGGAGTTAAGGACACTTTCTGCAACAGGTAAACCACAGGAGATCCTCCTACTCCTCTGAGATTCTTATGTGCATGTGTGTTTTCAGATGGTGCAGACCTTGGCATGTAACGGGGCCAACTCAATATGGGAACACAGTCTCCTGGACCCTGCTCAGGTGCAGAGTGGCCGCAGGAAACCCAACCCCCAGGACAAAGTCCAGTAAGGAAACATTCTTCTGCCTATTCAACTCTGTTCAACATATTGACTTCTCACTGCTCATGGAGGTTTTTTAAGAGGTGTATTGTGGATTGGAAAAAGTCAGGTAATTCTTCATATCATAAGGTAATGAAAAGTCAGGTAATTCTTTCTGTACATAGGTGAGACGGAGGTGGATATGGTTAAAACTAGGGATGTCCGATATTGGCATTAAAATGTAATATCGGAAATTATCGTTTTTTTTTTTTTTTTTTTTTAATGATTTTTCTTACATTTATTTAACCTTTATTTACCCAGGCAAGCAAGTAAGAACAAATTCTTATTTTATTTATTGTGAAAAGTATGCATAATGTTGTGTTTTTGGGTGGGGGAAACCCCGCATATATCGGTATCGGTTGATATCGGTATCGGTAGGCCTGCCGCGATAAGCAATAAATCGATTAATTGCTGCGATAATTAAAATGAATGCAATGATTTTGACGGGCGCGATTAATTGCTATTTGCGCGTTTGTTTTAATGAGGCGGAACCAGTGCCCCTCAGTCACTGTCCGTGTTGGGAGGCGGGCCGCTGACGTTACTAGAGTACAGCACGGGAGCTCCGTGGGGCAACGCCACATAGACATTTCTCAATAGTGTTGCTCCTTTTAACCAAGTAGCATTATTTGTAGTGTAACGTTAGCTATTTTTAGACCCAAGTAGTTACTCGCTACTGCCCGGAGAAACTGGACTGCTAAATAAAGATTAAAGATCTAGCGTTCGTTGATGCTCATTCAATGCTAACAACATTAGCTACAAACGAAATACAACGTATAGCATAGCTACAAGTACAACACAGAATAACGTTAATACAATTACATGCATCATTGTTTACAATTAACGGGTGGGGCTAGTCAAAGGACTGGACACGGGGACAAGTTAAACATGAATTAATTTATTATAACACTCCGGTAGTTTCGAGTCGTGCTGCAGTGCTTACGCACCACAGCTATTATATTATATACTGCTTTGACGCTTCCTCATCATCGTTGATTGCCTGTAGTAGCTGCATCTAACGTTAGTAGCTAACGTTAAAACTAACCTAAAGTTAGTTGTTCACCAACAATTTGTTTTATCATTAGCCCAAGTTGTCGGCTCATAGTTTCTGCTTAGGATAATCACAAAATACTTCCGGTCCGGTCGGTGGGCTTCAAAATAAAAGTCTAAACACCGGAAAAGACGGAGCGGTGGGCTTCAAAATAAAAGTTTGGGGAAATAAATTTCAAAAAAAAAATTCTCTAACCGGTCGCAATAATATCGCTTATCGCGATATTTTCGGGGGCAATTAATCGCCCAGCAAAATGTGTTATCGTGGCAGGCCTAGGTATCGGAAATTAAGAGTTGGACAATATCGGTATATCGGATATCGGTAAAAAAGCCAATATCGAACATCCCTAGTTAAAAGTTTAAAACCTTTAAATTCCTCTGTACCCACATCAGCGAGGACCTCACCTGGGCTCACAACACCCAACAGATAATAAAAAAATCCCACCAACGACTGTACTTCCTAAGAAGGCTGAGAACATTTGGCATGCCACCCAAAATTCTCAGCAACTTCTATAGAAGTACGGTTGAGTGTCCTTACCAGCTCAATCACGGTCTGGTATGGAAACTGCACTGCTAAGGAGAGGAAGGCACTCCAGCGAGTGATTAAAACTGCTCAGTACATCTCTGGAGCAGCCTTCCCCTCACTACAGGACATTTACTCTACCAGGGCCACCAGGAAAGCACATAACATAATTAAGGACAGTACACACCCCCAACACAGACTCTTCAACCTCCTGCCATATAGGCGAGTCAATATATGGTTTAACCCCAAAAAAATTTATACAAAAGGTTTTTCAATGGATTCTGGTAGTATTGGGCGTGCTAAATAACATACTAAAAGTCGACCAAAATCGACCCCTCCGAAAGCCGTCATTTCCAAGATGGCGTCCCAGATGGCGCCGGGGCGATTAAAATGGCTATATCTCAAATTAAGAAAATGGTGCAAAGGATTTCTCAACTGATTCTGGTACCTCTGGGCATGCTCACTAACATACTAAAAATCTAGGAAAATACACCTTCCAGAAAGGCTTCATTTTCAAGATGGCGTCCAAAATTGCGGCTGGCCAAGCTTAAAATGGCTATATATATGTCAATATAAAAATTATATAAATGATTTTGTCATTTGATTCTGGTACCCCAAGTACCCCTAGACATACTTAGGAACATACTAAAGTTTTAGGGAAATACACCTTCCGAAGAGGCTTAATTTTCAAAATGGTGTCCAAAATGACGACTGGGAGCTTAGAATGCCTGTATCTCAAATGGGAAAACATTTCTAAAGGATTTATAAACGGATTCTGTCACCTCTATACATTAATAACGAGCAAAATATCTAGCTAAATATATCTGCTAGGAATGCATCATTTGCATCATCAAAATGGCTGCCTGTAGCTTATTTTGGCTAAAATTAAAATTGGTTATTATATTCAACCTAGAAAGCTGGCTTTGGTGTTGAACACAAAATAAATGACCCACTTATTGTGGTCTTTAGGCCTACTCATCATCATCTTCAGGATCCTCTGGGAGAAACTTGTTATGTGGATTGTCACATTCATGAAGTTGACATGGTCCACAGACAGTAGTACAAGGTAGTCCATATTTTCTGCATGAGCAGCGAAGTGTCTTGCAGGCAGTGGTACAGTTACAATGAATGACCTTCAAGAGACTGTCTGGAGCAGCATTCACTGTTGACATGAGTGGGACAAATCTATTGTCCTGCAGGTTCCAGCCCCAGTCTAGAGCATCTATACCATCATCTGTTCCCATCCAGACCATGACCTGGTAGTATGCTCTACGACAGTGGAATTTGGTAGCAGATTCAGTTGGTGGTAGACGTTCAGGCGTTACCGTTGATGAAGCTGAGACAACCTTCTTGCTGAAAATGTTATATCTCATTTTTGCAAGCGAATCTGTGCACTTTCCACCAAAAAAGACAGCCATTGCTTGGCACCCAAGGTCATCGATCACATCTGTTGTCTGGTTTGGTACAGTGAATGCATTGGCACAAGCCTGAAGGACAGGATCCCCTTTTACAAGTTTTTGGAATGCTGTCTTTTTGCCAACTCCGAAGATCCGGGAAGTTGTGTCACAGCCAGTCACAGCATGGATGAACAGCAACTGAGAACACACATCCTGTCCGAGTACTTCTTTCAAATGGTTTATGGCGTGCACTTTAAAACTGCCATCAGCTTTCGACTTGTCTGATCTGAAATAAAGGCCCTTGCTATCTCTCTGTGCATAGTAAAGAAGTAAGACGAGGAGATCAGTATCTTCTCCAATCAGCGTTGTGGTGTGAAGAAGAGATGATCCCACTGCGGCCCTTACTATGTCTACATCAGCATCTCCAAGTGAATTGACCACAGTGCAATCCCGTTCTTTCAGTTCATCACTTATCATGTGGATCAGTTTCTGTTTATTCAGATCTCTTGACAGGAACTCCTCCTTCTTACCTGAGAACTCTGTCTCAGCAGTGAAGTTGACAATGGGATGAATATTGTTTCCTCTTCTTTGATGTGTGTTGTCTTTAATGGATGGCCCATCCTCATAGCCATCAAACACAATGGTTGTAGCTGAGCCATAATGTTGGATGGTGAAGTCTGCATATGACTGTGCAATTTTACCATAGCTTTGTCCGTGCTTCCATTGTATTCGGTGAAGGAGTGAACCACCATCAAGAACATAATGCTCCGTTTCTGGTACAGAATCTAGTTGTGGTTTATCAGCTTTGCGGAAGACGTTTCCGGCTTCAAAGAGGGCAGGAGGGAAAGGACTGAGTTCGTAACGCATAACCTCCTCCAATGACAGCTCTCCAGTTTGGGAGACAATAAGGAAACGTTGAAAAAGAAGTGCAGAATCAATGATTCGATCAGGAGCAACCTTGATAGACGATTTTTGTCCAAGGGTTATGGCTTTATCCTTTCTACTAAATGAAAATGTGAATGCCGGCTGTCCGATCATTTTGTGCATGATGTTGCGTCCAACAGAGTCATAATCATGCACGTTCACTCCATCCTCAGCGACAACACCTGTAACAACATTCCTTAAAGAAGAGTCTGGAGAGAAAGGTGAACATATAGCAAGTTTTGAAGTGATCTTCTCCAGGTCAGCAGCATCCCTTTTCATCCTTGCCTCTGTTGAATCCTTGTGCTGTTCTGATGTTGTGTATGTCTGGTTTGAGAACTCCTGCATTGCGGTGTTATACTCTGATGTTATGCCCTTTGACATTGTCCAAAGGGATCTCTGATTGTCGGTCATTCCACTTCCATGTGTCATCCCTCCTGTAGTCTTCAATGACCTCATCAATGTTGTTTCGATTACAAGATCTGAGCTGAGGCCTGCCCATGATTGGCTGCTGCGACGGATAACAATGAAAACCCTTTTCAAATTGTCTGAAGACATCTGGGTGGTTGATGTGAAGCTGACTCATCTCTTGGACATAAAAGTGTGCCGGCATGCATTCAGAAACAGCGAGTAGGTGCAAAAGCCAGGAACCTGTGCGATCTGCTGTTATCAGTGACCTAGCAACTTCTAACATGTGTTGGTAATTTAGCCACAACTGACTAGTTTTGGATCTAGCACACAGTTCCATCTTCCTTTTTCCCAGCTCTTCATTTATTGTAATGAGGGTCTCTGATGTGAACACTGTTTCCAATGGCATTTCACCCTTAACTATTGAGGTATACATTGCTTCAGACTGTTCAACCATTGCTGCAAATTCATGACTATCATCTACCATTTCTGATATTATCATGCGGTTAAGACATTTGTCAACCAGAAGATGGCCACGGAATGCTCTCTGAACTGATTTGCCTGTCATCATATGGGCTACTGAGTTCTCCCCATAGACTACCCCTAGAATGTCCTTAAGTCCTGTACCGTCCATCAGTGTACCAATTGCTCCTAGCAAATTCATAAATGTGTGAAATCCTCCTAGGAGCAGGACAAAGGACTTGAGGTGACTGCACTGTGGTGAATATAGGATTATCTCTGCTGCTTTCCAATATAGGGGTTGGTCAAATGTAACTACTGGGGCAAGGTGGTGTTTGGATACCAGACCACAAATGAACTCCAGTGTTGACAGAATGCATGTTTTGTCTCCGGAGTACATGTCTATCATTGGTAAGTATCTCACTGAAGACTGCCCTGGATGTTCATCTCCCTTATGAATAATGTGCATCATCCCCTGCCAACCAGGTGCAGGCTGTTTGAAATTGAACGATAACTCCCAAAGCAGATCAACCATCTTGTTACATTCTGCGAGTCTTGGAAGTTCTTTAAATGTGGTGTCTCTGCAAAAGTGTTTGGCAAAGTGATAATCTATTATCACAACTTTTGACCTCTGCACAAGATTCAGTTAATTAATTCTGAACCTCGGAATCCTTTGGTCTGTCTTCTGTCCTGGTGTCAAGGCAGCTATCATGCCCATCCCATGAAATGTCCCTTTCCCATCAATTGTTAGAATATTATGATCTACATTGTCTGCAGCAAATAAGACGGTTGTGTTCAACACATCAATATCCTTACCAAGCATGTTTGGTGCAGTACAATTTGCAGCATTCATTTCAAACCTCTGCAGTTCAGAATAGGAAGAGCAGAATCCCATCTTATTCAGCATATCTACAATGAACCGAGACGGGTTTAAGTGGTGCATTTGCACTGCTAGGCCAATTTGCAAAGGGGCAAGGACAGCTCGTGGTCGGACTGCCTGTATGATTGCGTGGCCAATACTAGCAATTTTCTGCTCTGTCTCTTTACAGACAAACAAAGCTTTTAACACAATGTGGAGTGATTGTGGAATATAATCAAGGGCATTCTGTAGTTTTAGTGTCTCTGTAGTCGGGTACTCATTAACAGGTGGAACATTAGTCATGTCACTTTTTATGAGTTTTGCAGCTGTTTCAAGTAAGTGTCTTTTCTCAGACTCTTCATCACTGTTTTGTTTTGTGTTGTTATAGTAGGATCTGAGTGTCTGATGTTTTCTCTCTTATTGTAACGATACAATCCAAGCCATCTCCTTCTGCAATAAATATGCTATTTGCATATCGTTGCATTTTAGTAAGCTATTTGTATTTGTATAGTCATTTTAAGCTCCTGGGCGCCAGTTTGGACGCCATCTTGAAAATGATGCCTTTCCGGAAGGTGTATTTTCCTAGATTTTTAGTATGTTCACAAGCATGTCTAGAGGTACCAGAATCAAGTGAAAAATCATAGTTATATATTTTTTTCTATTGAGATATATAGCCATTTTAAGCTTGGTCTGCCGCCATTTTTAGATGCCATCTTGAAAATTAAGCCTTTCTGGAAGGTGTATTTTCCTAGATTTTTAGTGTTAGTGAACATGCCCAGAGGTACCAGAATCAGTTGAGAAATCCTTTGCACCATATTCTCAATTTGAGATATAGCCATTTTAATATCTCCACTGCCATCTGGGACGCCATCTTGGAAATGGCGGCTTTCGGGGGGGTCGATTTTGGTCGACTTTTAGTATGTTATTTAGCACGCCCAATACTATCGGAATCCATCGAAAAACCTTTTGTATCAATTTTTTTTTGCTTTTTTTTGGCTTTTTTTCATAGATTGACTCGCCTAATAAGGCAGGCGATATAGGAGTCTGAAAGCCAGAATTACGAGACTGACGAGCAGTTTCTACCCACAGGCCATCAGGCTCATGAATGCCAGCTCCTCCACCTAGCCCCCCCCCCCCCACACGCGTGTAGCTTATTCCCAGCGGAAGAGTGCGTCGCGTGCTTCCGCGTTTTCTCTGATTGGCCATGACGCCCATGTGACCGCGGCAGCGCGAGAGAGCGGCAGCGCGAGAGAGCTGCAGCGCGGAAATAGGCTGTCTATTGCCTCGCGCTGCAGCGCGGAAATAGGCTGTCTATTGCCATTCTCTAAGACAAACTCTAACCTTAACCAGCTCCTTAACAGCGCCTAAACTTAACCCTTCTAACCTTAACCAACTCCGAAACAATGCCTAACCTTAACCATAACCATGCCTAACCTTAACCTTAACCATAACCAACTCCGAAAGAATATTGCCATTCTCTAAGACAAACTCTAACCTTAACCAGCTCCTTAACAGCGCCTAAACTTAACCCTTCTAACCTTAACCAACTCCGAAACAATGCCTAACCTTAACCATAACCAACTCCGAAACAATGCTTAAAGTTAACATGCCTAAACTTAACCGGCGAAAGAATGCACGTTAAAAAAAAATTGAAGGGATTCGAACTTGTCACCAACGGACCGCAGGATCCACAGCAAGGCAGCGCTGCCAGTTGAGCTAAGCGTCGAATGAAAAACATCGGGGATTACGGCTACATAATGCTGCAAGCTCTGCCGCGGGGCGTGTCGCAGCCAATCGGGGAAAACGCGGAAGCACTCGGCAGCACTCTTCCGCTGGGAATAAGCTATAGGCCCCCCACACACCTTGGCAGACACTCTGACCTGGTTATTGCTGTGAACACACTGTCACCCTTCCCCCGAACTATGAATCACTAAAGACACTTTTTAACTGCTGCTGTGACCCACTGTCACCTCCATTTATATGTAAATACTGATCGGAACGTGCAATGTTACTCACTGTGCCTTGTATATATTATATTTATCTATTTTTACCTTATTTTCTAGCACTCGCTTGTATTTAAATATGTTTAAGTTAAGTATTGTGTGATTTTGTGTGAAGGGCGGACTAGCAAAGTAAGATTTTCATTCTATGGCAAACTGTCTGTTTAACTGTGCATATGACTCAGGGCTGTACGCTAAGCTTTTTCACTAGGGGCACAGGTGCCCCTAAATGAGAAATGTAGGGGCACAGAATATTTTTTAGTCGCAATTTTTTTAATAACAATTTTACCATTATAATGCAAACAAATATGGTCATTACTGTGGTCCTTTTATTTAACATTTAAGTGCTTTTGTTTTCAGGTTTGTATCTTTTATAATGAACCAACAGAGTGTGTAAATCACTAATAGAACAAAAACAACAAACTGTGTGTGTGTGCGCGCTTGTAGTGCTCCTTGAATGAGATCATCACAACACACACACACAGTCACACACCATTGCATTAATCAGGAGGACAAGAAACTCTGCATACCTTTGTTACACAATGAAAAGTGATTTATAAATAAAATGAATTATTATTATTGTAAATAACCCCATGAAAGGTTTATTATTTTTATGGGTAATTACCTGCTTCATATTTGTGGTGTTACTGGTTTCAGGGTGTGCCTAAAGTGATCAATGTGTTGGACCGTTTATAGAGATCTAGGCCAATTAATGTTTATGTATATCCGGGACTTTTTTTTATAAGAATTGAGAGGCCTACTACGGTATTTGTATATGTGACCTTTAGTTTTAAAACCATGTTGCGACGCAACCTTGTTTAAGTTTGCGCTTTTGACAGTGAAATGTTCAGTTCAACTTAGCTCGAAGGAAAGACTCTAATCAAAAAGGTTTAATTGACCCGTATGAGGCTCTTACGGTAGGACTTTGATTGTTTATAGAAGAGGAATGTAATACTATGCAAAACGAGAAATAAACAGTGATTTTACCAGCAGTAAGTTGCAAGCCACTTTCATATGGGGAACCGTGACAATTATTAGTATTATCTTATTTGCATAATTATTGTCTCATTATTAGATAGATAGATAGGTTGATACTTTATTGATCCCCGGAGGGACATTTAAGTAGACAGTATTTAAGTATTGAAAAACATCCTAATAGTGGGCTACTCACCTAATGCATGGCTGACATTTGTTAGAAGTGTCCCCGTCCCCGTCAATCATCACTGCCAGATCCGACTTAATTTAATCGGCTATGGTCTCTTATCATCTCTCCACATCGGACGTGGTTGTCATAAGATGGACTGATATCCGCTCCGTTCTTCTTGCAGAGCAAAATTAGCGGCTTAAACTTATTGAAAGGAAGTTCTTTGGCGATGCAATAGGCCACATTCATTTTCATCTTAATGTAGTTTCGTTTCGATAGTTTGCTAGGAATTAGGGGATTTGGTGTTGGATGTATGAACTCTACGCAGACAGGGACAATGGTATTTAATCGCACAATAGACTACACTACCAAGTAGAATAGCGTGGCCCAGATTCACTTCACACGCAAATATTTTTTTCACACAGGCTATCGCACGGGGGCTACGTAGTAAATTCATTCATCGCAGACAGATTTTTTCATAGCACTGCGACATTATGTCGCACTGTACAGCCCTGGCTAATGTTTTACTATTTTTTTATCCAATTTGTATGAATAAATTTATGAGTGAAATGCGAATGAAGGGTTGAAATCACTACTCGCAAGGTTGCCCCCAAATATTATTTTTCACTCGCACGGGCCATATATAGGGGCAATTTGCGATAACCTCGTCGCACAGTACAGCCCTGTGACTATAAACAATCTTGAATCTTGAATAAATCATTCACTAGGGATGGTTCAATATTAATATTAGGGATGGGACAATAAGCACTAGTGATGGGACAATATTCACTAGGGATGGTTCAATATTATCTAGGAATGGTTACATTTTCACTAGGAATGGACAATATTCACTAGGGAATGGATGGTTCAATATTCTCTAGGAATGGTTCAATATTCACTAGGGATGCACTATATTCACTAGGGATGGTTCAATATTCATTATGGATGCACTATATTCACTAGGGATGGTTCAATATTCACCAGGGATGCACTATATTCACTAGGGATGGTTCAATATTCACCAGGGATGCACTATATTCACTAGGGATGGTTCAATATTCACCAGGGATGCACTATATTCACTAGGGATGGTTCAATATTCACTAGGAATTAGGGTTGGGTACCTTCACATTTGAACCTGTGAATCGACACCGGTACCCTTTTTCTGTACTTTAGTCTCTAAAAATGTAATCTACCTACCTCAGTTGTAAAAAAGAAAAAATCCAAACTTCATATAATTTATTATCATTATTATTTATTTAGAACAATTTGTTGATATATACAGTATATAATATTGCAGCGAGCGTTGTCTGCATCTAGCTTTGTAAAGTGCAACAGCACTTGCGACCGTTTTCGGCTTGCCATTGCCTCGACTGCTTTGTTGTTGAATCAAGTCAAATTCTAGGTAAGCGTGTATTGTGCGTGTGAACGTGCGGCACACTTCATAGGTTTCGTTTCGCGGTAAACGAAACGTTGACGTCATCGGACTTAAAAAAAAAATTTGCACCGGTGGATCTCACGTGAATCGGTACTCTGTAGTACCGATGTGATTTGGTCGGTACTCTTAACACATTCCCGGCTAATCACGTAAAAACGAGTATACTCCGTTATTGCCCTCCATGCGTTGTGCGCCAGAAACGAGTTAACTCGTTTTTGGGATCAAGATAAAAAAAATTCGCCATGGCATTCATAATTCATCCAGCCTCCCTCCGCTGCTGCAGCTGGACCCTGTCTGATATTGCAACGCCTCAATACCGCCGCCTGGTGGATGTTGGGTGAGTTACACTCCAAGCCAAACCGGAAGTGGCGCTCGGTACATCGAGGAAATTCCTCCGGCAGTAATATCTTGTAGCGTGGATCTAGATACACACCAGGGTTTCCGTTAGAAAAAATTGTTGCCGGCCTCAGTGTCCGGTAGATTTCAATCTACCGGTCAAATGAGAGAAATTCTGGTCAGAGTTTATTGACCTTAAAAACAATTGATAGGCAAAAGAATGACAACAAAACAAAAGAATGACATCATCAAGGCATGTAGATTTATAATATGTTTACTTAAAACTAGGCTACTTTTGCGTATAAAGCCATTATATTCCAAATAAAATAAGTCCCGAGACTCCATGCTGCTGCCGACTTTAAATCAAATAGGTGTCTGTGGGCAGTCGCCCGACAATAATAAACAGCAGTCTGTTATAATTACATTTTTATGAGCTAACGAATTCCGTTATATTTGACATTTGTATTAATTATATCAAGCGAAGAACTGAGAAATTTGGCAGAGAGAGACGGCAACATTATCGTGGGTTTGCGTGACGACTCTCTCTCTCTCCACCTCCCAACGACTTATTTGCGAGAGTATGTCGATGCAGAGCAGCAGATTCAGCTGTTATTGGCTCTTTTCTGGCTCTATCTGGGGACCGCACAGCAGCGCCCCCCACCCAACATTGAATTGCCAATGGCTGAATTGGAGTACTGCAATGGCCGCTGTAATGGCCGCTGCTGCTCCGGCTCTGCAGCTACACATGCACTCGCAAAACCCAGCACTAAACTCTCGCTGACAACATTATTATACCTGCTTGGTGAAGCAACGATGAAACAAATGTAATGATTGTTTCGTTCATCGCATAGGCTATTAAATTTTAGCCTATTTTAATACAATTCAAATAATCAAATTGTGCTTAGACTCAGGGAATTATTTTCACCGGACATTAAGACCGGAGAGATTAAATATGTCGGACTTCAACAGATTTTGCCGGTCAAATACCGGTAATTACCGGCTAACGGAAACGCTGATACACACTTGAGTGCATTGGGATCGCTTTCGAAACGCAATAATCAATATGATTTAGGCGTTTATTGCGTCATACAAACGGGAAATTGATCTAGCAGATCAACGTCAAATAATTGGAATATTTTTCCTCCAGTCTCATCGGCGAACGGTAAGAGGAATCTAACGTTATTTTCAGCCCGATTGTTTATTCATTTCACGGCAATCCATCTGATCAACGTATCAACCCATAGTAAAGAAAAGACGCTACTGACAATCAAGGAATTATAAACAACCCCCCCCCCCCCCTTTCCTTCACGCATGATGAAGCATAATGTATACCGATCATATACATTTGAATTTTTTAATATAGCGTGTATTAGGAAAGAAACGCCAATCGATCTATCATATGCGTCAGGGCGGCGGGCCTATAACTTGCGTTTTAGGAATTACTGCAGAAAACCTTAAAAACATACTTATATTCACGACGGTATTAACACGACAATGTATGAATGAAAAAATATAACGTTCCCACATCCGGAACGATAGATACCCGATGTTGAATGGGCCATAGTAATGTCGATATAGCTATAATATTTAAAAAGTTATAGCCCTGCAAAGAAGGTAAACATCTCCATAGGGTTACAGCACTGGCAGACTGGGCCCAAGGATGGGTACAATGCATGGCGGACAATGTGTTAAAGGGCCAATCACGTATATATACGTGATAAGCTTGTTTTTGCTTTTATTGCATTTTAATAACCTACTCAATGTCACGGAGCGGCACTGCAGATATACCCTAGTCTTGGGATTCGGAAAAGTGCATTACCGGCCAAATCCTGGTAGTGGCACTGTCTCGAGAATCGTGTACTTCTTGTTTTCAGACCGGATGTTATTTTTTTTCATTCAGGCCTAGTTTTTCTGTTAGCCTGAAGCGAGGGCTTCAGCCGATCGCCTGGAATACTTTTTGCGACGCGGAATTCAGTATGCAGTAAAGGAATATAGCATCAGCCAATGGACATATCGATCTACCAGATGGTGATCAATAACTGGGAAATCCTTTTTGGGATCCAACCGGCCACAGGTAAGAACGATTTCACATAGATTTCATGCTGATCAGGCCTTGTTACCATAGCCAACCAGCCGATCAGTGAATGAGGCTACAATAACGAATGCCGTTATTGGTAATCAATAATCAGAAACGATGTCCCCCCCCCCCCCCCCTTTCATGCATTCATGGTGGAACATGATGCAGATCATATGCATTTTGATTTTTAACTCTAGCTTGTGTATGGCCGAAACGGCAATCGATTTAACGTTATTAGCTTAGCGCCTTATAACTAGCCTTGCAGGAATGACCCCAGACCAATCCCATATAACGCTCATATTCATCACGCTATAAAATGGGAACGTATTGATGACATTTTTTTTTCTTTAAGGCATATTGAAGGGAAGATTTATAGTGTCAATTGACAATGAGAATGGACACATAGCAATCATTTTTAATATAGATTTAGCTCTACAAACACCCTCACGCATAGTTAAACCTTGTTATGAGAAGCTGGCCTTATAGAGTGGGGCCCGTCTAATCCCCGTTGCCGTCAATGTGTTAAAGGTACCTGATTCGGTACCCATCCCTACTAGGAATGGGACAATATTAATTAGGAATGGGACAATATTAATTAGGAATGGGACAATATTCACTAGGATGGGACAATATTCACGTAGGGTTGGGTCAGGTTCAGTTTTTCCGGTCCAGTGTACAAGCTTAAACTGGTAAACGTTCTGGCATATTAAGAAGTAGCCTACATCAACAATCTGTGCCAATGATGCCAAATCCAACTTGTATTGCATTCAGGGTTTTCGCTAGAAACGTTTGGTGCCAAGATCTTTATGTTCGGGACAAATGGGAGAAATCCCGGGCAAATATTATTTGTGTTTATTGAGCTTATTGCAATAACATTTATACCTGATGCTTATTGCATTTGTAATCATTAACGTTACATTACCTCCACTCTGTCTGCACTGCAGCAGCTCTCTCCATTCATGGAACGGCAAATTTCTTGAGAAAAAAAGTTATTTGGTCCATGTAGCACAAGCTAGCCTCAACTTGTGTCTGTCCTTATCAATAGTCTACGAACGCTACGTGATCATGTTGTTGGTGCAATTTGGAAATGCACAAACACAAACCATTGTTTTTATCTTTTAGCTATATTCCAACACAACAAACTTTTCGTGGTTATGTTAATCCTCTCCAGTCTAATGCTTCCAGCTTCCAGTCTGTTGTTTGTTTTCCTGTCGCTCACACACACACACACACACCTCACAGGATTTCAAAGCAAAATGTCTGTTTCAATGGCAAAAACAAGCGCTTTTAGTGGACATAATGTTACTTGGTAACCAAATAAATATAAGAGGACATTATTTTAACAGGACATTATGACCAGAGAGATGTAATAGTAATCAAAGCTGACATAACAATTGGGCTCAGTTGTCCTGATAATGGTGTTGCTACACTCATTGTGGGTTCACTTAGCAGCTGACAAAAAAAACTAATAACTAGTAAGCGCCTGAGTCACAAGCGACACCTAGTGGTATAATTGTGTATTACCGTTCCGGGCTGGTCTTTGGCTTAATATCAAACCGGTTTGAATAATTTTTACATCGGCCCAACCTTAGTAGGATGGGACACTTGGGAATGGATGGGTCTCATTTGAGTTTCAAACATATTGCAGTTTGCAGCTTTGCAGTTGGAGCGTTTGCAGTGTTGGATCTGCAACCATAGTCTGTGAAGTGTCTGTGTGTTGCTTTCAACATTAAAAAAACTGGAAGGAACTTATCTTTCAATCATTGAAGTCATGGAAAAGTAACCAGATAAATGGAAATGTGAAAAGCACAACACATTTTGTATTGTATTGTTTGCATTAAAATCTGAATGAGGTCCCGCAGGGGGGTCCCTAGCATTATATTTCTTCCTACAGATTATTGTGTGATATTAAAGGCCCCATCCACTCAAAAATGAGTTTTCTCTACAGGTAACTCCTCTTGGAGGCATGACTTTGACTAAACAGACTTGTCATCAAAGCTTCTCTGTACTTCCTCAAAATCTGAGCCACCTGTGTGTCCTGTCATGGTTGCTGTTGACCAGCTGGCCACACTGGTCATCCAGGACATGCTAACTGCTAACATAAACTGCTAATATGAAACTCGTATGAAAGTATATTATAAGTTGATACATCTAGTGATCTATGTACGAAAACAATTATGTTTTTGAGAGAATCTCTTTATTATATATAATATTGTGTGAGCTAAGAAGTGTTGTGTTTGGGTGAAACAAAATGTTGGTGAACCGTGTATGTGGAAAAAGAGAAAGTTAACCGGCTTGGGGGAAGATGTCACAGGAAGACGTGAGGGGGGAAGGGCTTCATAGATCCTTACATTCTCAATGAGTGATGCTGCTAAGACATTTTCAGTAGATTATTGAACATCTTTGATGGAAAAACTATACCAAACAAATAGGGATGCTCGATATTGGCTTTTTTACCGATACCAATATTCCGATATTGTCAAACTCTTAATTTCCGATACCGATATCAACCGATATCAACCGATATCGATATATGCAGGGTTTCCCCGTCCAAAAAACGTAATAATTTCAGGTAACTAATAATTTCACTTGATATATATATAACAAATATTGTTATTGTTTTTTTTTGTTTTTAAACCGATACCGATATTTTCCGATATCACATTTTACTGCCGATATCGGCCGATAATATCGGTCGGCCGATAATATCGGACATCCCTACAAACAAATAGTTATTCAATATTCAACCTTTTTAAAGTGTTAGAAACAGTGGGGAGGGGATCTTTAAATTGTCCTCAATCCTCATCCCTGCATAAAACCTCACCTGATGTCAACCAAACCTCTAGAAACAATGGAAAACCCTTTGCACCAAAAATACACACATAGACTGTTAATTTTCTTCCCATCCACATTCACTTTTTCCCCCAGAAAGGTATTGACTTTTTCATGCAATTACCAGAGGCACACTAGTGATGCATATATTTTCGTTTTTGCTCAGGTTTTTCCCCATGGCTTGTCCTGCTGTTGTGCTTCAAAAAGAGACTTCCCCAGCTTTATAGACTGTCTTCTTCAGCGCAGCCTCTCATTCTCCCCCTACTGAAAGGGAATCTTCAAGATTCTTTACAAGCCTATGCTATTGATCACTAACGGAGCCTCTTCTTCAGCCATGCAACGTCTTCACACACACACCAGTTCTGGTTTCTTAGAAATTGGCACCACCAGCCTCTTGATAGAATTTGTCAGCAATGATTGTGCAAATCAATGGTCTATAAAATGATTATTCTCTAAAACCATTCTGTTACTCATTCTTACTATTATTAAAGCTGTGAAAGTGCATGCAGTGGCTTACAAGCAATTCTAATGTAATGGTTTCATACCCCATTGTCTTGCATGAGCACTGCTACCAAATGGTAAAAAGAGACTGGTTTTAATTTCTCAAACAACAACAACAACAACATGAAACTACTTTAATATCCTCAGTAGGTGATTGGTTGGTGATCAGTCGGACAGGCTTATACAAATCCTCATTTCTCCTTTACAAGAGAGTGAGCCGTATCCTGTGCCTTGTACAGATGAGCAGAGTAAAGACGGACAGGAACTAGCTGAGACATAATTGTGATGGCATACTGTAGCATGAGCTTTGGCTTGAAACTAAACGTAATATCTGACATGGTGCCAACTGAACGCCTCCAATACCCCTTCAGACACACAGCTGTGGGTAATGTGGGTATGCCACCAAAGATGGCAAACGGCATTCCTAGCAACGCATAGCAACCGTCTTCTATGTAATACCCACTTCCCGAGCCCTATTCCACAAATTATTTCATGGTCAAATATACTGTAACTCTCTCTCTATCTCTCTATCTCTCTATCTCTCTATCTCTCTATCTCTCTATCTCTCTCTCTCTCTCTCTCTCTCTCTCTCTCTCTCTCTCTCTCTCTATCTCTCTATCTCTCTATCTCTCTCTATCTCTCTCTCTCTCTTTTTCTCTCTCTCTTTTTCTCTCTTTCTCTTTCTTTCTTTCTTTTCATTCCTCTATTCAGCCCCACCAAGTCAGAATTCATCAGAGCCAAGTACCAGATGCTGGCCTTCGTCCACAAGCTACCCTGTCGCGACGATGACGGCGTCACCACCAAGGACCTTAGCAAGGTGAGAGGTCACCAGTTAATGGTGTACACTACAGGGGGTCGAGGGGCTCATTAGCATACACGTACAATGTTCTACTCAGACACTCATGTAAGCACAAACACTGTTTTATTGTACAGAATAGAGAGTGGGTGGGTCTCGAGGCATCAACCCCCCCCCCCCCCCCACACACACACACAGTGGAGGTCCCCCAGCAGGAGACGACCTTAATGACCAGGATGCACTAATGATCTCTACTGCTGTGAAACTCCACTAGGCTAATTAGGGATTCTCTCTGCCCCCCCCCCCCCCCTCGCTCTCTTTCTCTCTCTCTTTCTCTCTCTCTCTTTCACCCTCTTTCTCTCTCCTCTCTCCTCTGTCTGTCTGTCTCTCTCTCTCTCTCTCTCTCTCTCTCTCTCTCTCTCTTTCTCTCTCTTTCTCTCTCCTCTGTCTTTCTCTCTCTCTCTCTCTCTCTCTCTCTCTCTCTCTCTCTCTCGCTCTCTCTCTCTCGCTCTCTCTCTCTCTCTCTCTCTCTCTCTCTCTCTCTCTCTCTCTCACAGCAACTCCACTCCAGTGTGCGGACGGGGAGTCTGGAGACGTGTCTAAGGCTTCTGTCCCTCGGAGCGCAGGCCAACTTCTTCCACCCGGTCAGTAGAGTAGATGGACTCTCTACTCTAGCTCACTTGAATTAGCCTGACAGACCTGTTACTCTCCTCCTGCTGTTACTCTTGTCCTGACTTAAGCTCCTCTTTGTGTGTGTGCGTGAGAGTGAGTGTGTGTGCATTTGCATGCATGAGCTCCTGTGTTTGTGTGTATGTGTGCGCTTCTGTGTGTTTTCCCTCTGTGTATCATTTGTATCTTAATCCTATATGTGGATGTGTTTGTTTGTTTGTGTTGTCCTCTGTATGTGTGTCTGTGCCTCTGAACTATGTCTGTGTGTATGTGACCACTCCACCATGTGTTCTTATGTGTATTCATCTGTGTGTGTGTGTGTGTGTGTGTATGTGTGATGTGGTGTGTGTGTGTGTGTGTGTGTGTGTGTTGTGTCCTCCCTCTTTGGTTCAAATAACAAACTCAGCAAGACCGATGGCTTCTCAGTTACAGTGGGTGACAATATTGTCACAAGGAAAGAATATATTACCTACCTGGGTTCCATCCTAGAGGCAAATCTTTCCTGTGACAAAATGGCATCCAATGTGTAAGGGACCAAGCAGCCAGACAAGGAGGACACAGTGGTTTTGGCAAAAAATAAGGGTTTTATTTTACCCATTTCAAAAACATAATTTAAATATAACATAAATGGTCCAAAAAATACAGCAGGACAAAACAGACCTGAACAGAACAGAAGACCATGACAACTAAGAACTCAAAACTATATATAGGCCCTGGCCAGATACATTAATCTAAGTGGGCTAATTGATAATTAATATTTTACTAAATAATATCTTACACTTCTAATTAATCTAATAAACAATAAACACACAACACACAACACAACTACCAAACTGCACAACTAATAATCTTAATTAATAAGGAAATACATATAAGGAAACTAAATTACAATACAATAAACCCCCCCGACATCTCCCGCGACATGGTTTGGTCCACCACCCCAATCCGGCCATTTAGGACCGATTAGTCGCAGCTGCTCTGTTTGCCCAGAGTGGGGATGGCTGGCTGCAGAGTTGGAGAAAACAAACCATGAACAACATACATGCACTTAACCATGTAAGTCAAATAATAAAGAATGGATATGATATCAGTACGCAAGTCTATGTGTCGTGTGTCATTATGTGAAATAGAAATTGTGTATGTGTATCATGAATGTAAACGTGTACAAATATTAACTAACTAAACAAACAATACGGTTAACATGTGCGGGTGCGGTGCACAGACGTATCCGCCACATACTCCCCCTCCTCTGGAAGCTTGCTGGCACAGCGGGACAGGTAGTCAGCAGTCACATTGTCCTTTGCCCGGGATGTGGAGGACACGGAATCTGTAGGGCTGCAGGTCGAGATACCAGCGAGTGATCCGGCTGTTGGAATCTCTCATCCTCTCCATCCATGTACCGTCCACCTTGTGGTCAGTCTCCAGAATGAACTCGCGTCCCAGAAGATAGTACTTCAGAGAGGAAATGGCCCATTTGACTGCCAGACACTCCTTCTCGATGGTGGAGTACCTCGTCTCTCTGGGAAACAGCTTCCTACTGATGAAAACCACGGGGTGTCAGTCATCAGGCGGGCCCTGCAGAAGGACGGCCCCTATACCCCGATCTGAGGCATCAGTCTGTAGAAAGAAAGTCTTAGTGAAATCTGGGCAACACAATACAGGGTCACTCCTTAGAGCTTGCTGAAGGTCTTTAAAGGCCAAAACAGCCTTTTCCGTCCACCTCAACGGGTTGGGACAGTTCTGGCTGAGCATGTCAGTGAGGAGGGCAGCCCTGGCAGAGTAGTTGGGCACAAATCTATGGTACCAACCTGACATGCCCAAAAACGACCTCAACTGCTTCCTGGTTTGTGGCAGGGGACACTGCTGAATGGCTTGGACCTTGTGGACCTGAGGCCGGCAGACCCCGTTCCCGATGACATATCCCAGGTACTCGGTCTCGACTCTGGCGAATGCACATTTGGAGGGGTTGATGGTGAGGCCAGCCTCCTTGAGACACTGAAAGACTCTCTTCAGGTGTCCCATGTGATCTGTCCAGGTGTTGCTATAAACAACAATGTCATCCAGATAGGCTGAGGCAAACTCTGACAATCCACTGATGACCCCATCCATGAGCCGCTGGAAGGTGGCCGGCGCACCATGCAATCCAAAGGGCATCACTGTAAAGTGGAACAGGCCCCACTGTGTCCGGAAAGCAGTAAGCTCATGTGACTTGTGGGAAAGGGGAACCTGCCAATATCCTTTACATAGATCAATGGTGGTCAAATATTTGGCTTGACCCAGACGGTCAATCAGGTCATCGATACGGGGTGTTGGGTAGGAATAAAATTGACACTGAATTCAAATAACGAAAGTCAATACAGAACCTGATCGATGCATCCTTTTTCGGTACAAGAACAATGGGATTGCACCACTCACTTCGGGACTGCTCGATGATGCCAAGGGACAGCATGAGGTCAATCTCCTTCTTGAGGGACTCTAGCAAGCGTTCAGGAATGCGATAACTCATGCGTTTAACAACAACATTGTCCTTCAGCACAATCTCATGTTCTACTACCTGTGTACGGCCAGGGTTCTCCTGGACCACCTCTGGATCACATACAGCTTGTACCTGAGCCTGTCGTTCTGGCGACAGATGGTGTAGATCCAGGACATGCGAGGTAGGCTCCGGTAAGTACTGCTCTCCAGCATCATCCTCCTCTACCCTCCGGATCAGCAGCACTGGTAGACTGTCTGGTGGCTTTGGTCGGGGGACCCACTCTCTCAGTAGGTTGACATGTAGGTTCTTGGTAGAACGGCCACGACCTGGGGTGGAGATTTTGTAAGTGGTGGAACCAAGTTTCTTGATTACCTTTAAGGGCCCTTGCCATTTTGCCAGCAGCTTGTTTTCTTCAGTAGGTAGCATGACCACCACTTCCTGGCCTGTTTCAAAGCTCCTCTCCCCGGCAGACCGATCATACAAGGTCTTTTGCCGTCGCTGGGCCACCACCATACTCTCCTGGGCCAGAGCAGACATCCTTGTCAGCTTCTCCCGCATCTGAATCACATAAGAGACAACATCACAGGGTTCGTTTACCTCCTGGTCCCTCTGCCAGACATCCTTCAGGAGTGAAAGCGGCCCCCTTACCTCATGTCCATACATCAACTCAAAAGGTGAATAGCTGGTAGAGGCCTGTGGTACTTCTCTGTAAGCAAACATTAGATATGGGAGCCACTGGTCCCAATCAGAACCAGAGTCACTGACAAACTTGTGGAGCATCTGTTTTAAGGTCTGATTGAAAAGCTCGGTTAGACCATCGGTCTGTGGATGATATGGTGTTGTTCTTAAGCCTCTGATGCCCAACAGCTGGTATACATCCTTCAGGAGCTTGGACATGAAATTTGTGCCCTGGTCCGTAAGTATTTCACGGGGGAACCCTACCCTGGAGAAGAACTGCACCAGACAGAATGCAACAGTCTTGGCTTTGACTGACTTGAGGGGGAACACTTCAGGATATTTTGTGGCATAATCTGTAATGACTAGCAGAAACCGGTTACCAGACTTGCTCTTTTCTAGTGGACCGACCACATCCATACCTAGTCGTTCGAATGGAGTGCCTATAACTGGTAATGGCTGGAGAGGTGCTTTGGCATAGTCCCGCTTTGCGGTCAACTGGCATTGAGGGCAGCTCCGACAGTAGGCAGCTACATCTCTACGTAGGCCAGGCCAAAAAAGAATTCTCTGTATGCGGGCAGTGGTTCTATGCTTTCCTAGGTGGCCAGCCCAGGGAATGGAATGTCCCAGATTAAGTATTATTTCCCGGGTCGCTTTTGGAACCACCATCTGCTCAGTGGACTTAGTCTGGCGATAAAGGATACCTCGCTGTAAAAAGTAGTTATCAGGGCCACTCTCAAGTCCAGCCTCAACTTTCCCTCTCCCTTTAGCCTTGGATAAACAGCCAACTAGGCTGGGGTCTGCTTGTTGCATGTCAATAATGTTGGTCGGTATTCTAAAGCCTAGGGGAAGCTCTGGGTTTGGTTCACCTTGGGGATGGACAACAGTACCTTGAAACTTCTCTCCTTTCCTTTGCTTGCGGGGTTTCCGTGGTTTACCTGGTTCTGCCCCCACCTCTACATCATAGAATGGCAGCACAGCAAGTGTCTGATCAGGTTCGGTCGTCTGCTTAGCCTGAGCTCGGGTGAGGGCAGCATTGCAGGTCTGACGGGACTGCAGCAAATAAAACGGCACCGGCAAGTCGTTTCCTAATATGACAGGAAAGGGTAGGTTATTGGAAATGCCAACAGTGAGCAGGTAAGCTTGTCCCTGTACCTTAATATACAGATCAGCAGTGGGGTATGCCTTTTCATCCCCATGCACACAACATATGGGAACTGTTTCTGAGGTGCGCACTTGATGGAGTGGTACATACTGCTGATGAACCAGAGTTTGTTCACTACCCGTGTCGATCAATGCCCTGAGCTCCTGGCCATTGATTTCCACTGTGATCTCCCTTGTGGGCTGCTCATACTTCCACTCGGGCTCAGTCCTGTATCGTGGAGCATAGCATAACTGGGTCAGCTTGACAGGGTTTTTAGAGCACATGGGCTTGGTATGCCCTTCCTGCCCACACAGATAACAAACAGGCACTTTTGAGCTGGAGTATCTGACAGTCATTGGCGGGTTTCCCCTTTGGGGAAACTTACCCACATCGGTGGATGCTTGGCGAGTGGCCTGCGGGAATGAACCCGGTCGCCACGGCTCCTTGGCTACCTTCCATGCAGCATTGGTCCACGGTTGGTTATTCCGTCTGGCGGCCACAAAGATGTCAGCCAGACGAGCTGCTTCTGCTGCCGTACCAGGGTCATGTTCCCGGATCCACACCTGTAGCTCAGGGGACAACATTCTCAGAAACTGTTCCAATATCATGGTTTCTCCAATGTCCTTCACAGTTTTGCCTTTAGGCTGGACCCATTTGTCATACAGTTCTTTTAGCCTTACATAAAGCTCTTTAGGGGTCTCGTTGGACTGCACCTCCCATGATCGAAACCTCTGTCTGTTTCTGGGTTAATATCATACTTCTGGAGAATGGCTGTTTTGACTTGGTCATAATCAAGTGAGTCATCAGCATCCATGTTTACATAGGCACTCCTGGCCTTACCAGTGAGTAGAGGAACCAGTCGAAAGGTCCAATCTGCTTTATGCCACCTACAGGCACCTGCAATGCGCTCAAAAGTTACTAGAAAATGTTCAATATCATCTGAATCAGTAAATTTTTCCAGTCTGGGTTCCTGGGGAACTCGATACTGACCAGAGAGGCTGCCCGTGTGTTGGCTGGCTCCAAACAGTAACTCTGCCTGTGAGGAGTCACGCTGTGGTTCCACGCCTGTAGGTGAGTCCTCTGGGGGTGGTAACGTGGCTGGGAAGGTACGTGCTGTGACTTCCAACTGAAGTAGAGAGAACTGGTGCTGGATGTCTTTAACCCACTGCCCTTGCCTTGCTGCTTCTTCCTCCATTCGGGTCTCCCTGACCTGTTGCTGGCCCATAAAGGCTCGGAGGATGTTGGATAGGTCTGTTAGGGTGGGTTCTCCACTGACACCTACAGGTGGCTCACCGGCCCCTCCAGTTGCTCCAGGTTCTTCCCCATCGTCGTTTTCCACATTGTTTTCTGGTACTTCTGGTACAGCCGACTGCTGCCCGGGGTTCCCCCTTCCCCTTCCTCGCCGCATTTTCTTCAGGGAAGCAAGGGAAGGGAAAAAAAAAATAGTAATTCCAAAAAGAAAACACCGTCCTCGGCGTGCTGATCCCACCGCTGTCACCATTTGTAAGGGACCAAGCAGCCAGACAAGGAGGACACAGTGGTTTTGGCAAAAAATAAGGGTTTTATTTTACCCATTTCAAAAACATAATTTAAATATAACATAAATGGTCCAAATAATACAGCAGGACAAAACAGACCTGAACAGAACAGAAGACCATGACAACTAAGAACTCAAAACTATATATAGGCCCTGGCCAGATACATTAATCTAAGTGGGCTAATTGATAATTAATATTTTACGAAATAATATCTTACACTTCTAATTAATCTAATAAACAATAAACACACAACACAACTACCAAACTGCACAACTAATAATCTTAATTAATAAGGAAATACATATAAGGAAACTAAATTACAATACAATAAACCCCCCCGACATCTCCCGCGACATGGTTTGGTCCACCAACCCCATCCGGCCATTTAGGACCGATCAGTCGCAGGTGCTCTGTTTGCCCAGAGTGGGGATGGCTGGCTGCAGTGTTGGAGAAAACAAACAATGAACAACATGCATGCACTTAACCATGTAAGTCAAATAATAAAGAATGGATATGATATCAGTACGCAAGTCTATGTGTCGTGTGTCATTATGTGAAATAGAAATTGTGTATGTGTATCATGAATGTAAACGTGTACAAACATTAACTAACTAAACAAACAATACGGTTAACATGTGCGGGTGCGGTGCACAGACGTATCCGCCACACAATGTAATAAAAAAAGTCAACCAACGAACTCGATTCTTGTACCGGATCTCCTCACTGGTAAACAAGAATACCCTGAAGACTCTGGCAGGAGCACTCATTCAAGGGTACTACGACTATGCTTGCACCTCATGGTACCAAAGCACCTCAAAGGCGCTAAAAACACAATTACAAACATCTCACAACAAACTGGTCAGACTACTGCTTGACCTTACTCCTAGAACCCACCTCACCCCTGCCCACTTTGACAACCTAGGATAGCTTAGAGTAGATGACAAGAGTACAGCAACTTGCAATGGGCCTGGTCTACAAGATACACGACCAAGGTACCCATGTACATGTCAAAATACTTCCCAAAGGTCAGTGAATACCACGATCACAACACCAGAGGGAGCTCCACAAATCATGTTAAACCCAGATTCGGCTCAAACAAGGGATTAAACACGTTTCGCAATTATGCCACATCAATGTGGAACGCCCTACTCAAAGCTGTAAAGGAATGTGAATCACTACCCACTTTCAAAAACACTCTCAAAAAACACCTACGGGAGACTGCAATTCGAAACTGGCCCCTGTAAATGTCCTAACCCCCCCACCCCCTCCTAATAGTCTCCTCCCCCCGCATGTATATATTCTCTCCCCACCGTATGTATATTTCTCTCTCACCCACCCCCTCCTAATGTACAGTCTCCTCCCCACCGTATGTATATATTCTCTCCCCACCGTATGTATATTTCTCTCCCACCCACCCACCCCCTCCTAATGTACAGGAGGGGGTCCCCATCATATGTATATACTGTCAGGATCTATGGGTAACAGTACTGTATATTTGCATATCGTATATGTCACAAATGTAACAGTACTAAATACCTGTATGTCATGTATGTCCCTATGCCATAAATGGCATGTATGTTGTGTATGTCATAAATGTCACTATGAATTGAAAATGGGGGACCCTGATGTAAACAAGACAAACGTCTTTCTCTGGTCTGCATCCCCTTAACAATTGTGTGTATTGAGCCGTACTGTATTGTACCCATTCTGCAATCTGTTAAATAAAGTTTTCATTCATTCACCCCCAGGAGAAGGGGACCACTCCTCTGCACGTGGCGGCCAAGGCGGGCCAGGTCCTCCAGGCCGAGCTGCTGGTGGTTTATGGAGCCGACCCTGGAGCCCCCGACATCAACGGCCGCACACCCATGGACTATGCCAGGTACACTACAGTGAACACACACACACACACTTTTCATCTACCGGTCACAGTGTGTCTGGTAGAGTAAACTCACTTGTTGGCTTCTGTATATTTTTCATCATGACACTCGGATACACACACACACAGACACATGTATGCAAATACACACATAGCATATACAAGTACATACAAACAACAACAACAACAAAGTACTTCACAGTAACGTGAGTACATGCATAACCAGCGGCTAGTTATATTTACCCATTGAGCTATAGTAGACCAAACACACCCACTCACTCATACAGACATTTATTACATGGAAAGATGTATATGAACACAACAACCACACGTGTGTTGCAGGCAAGCAGGGCAGGTGGAGCTGGCTGAGCGGCTCGTAGAGTGTCAATATGAACTGACTGACAGACTGGCCTTCTACCTGTGTGGTCGACGTCCAGGTAACCCACAGGACCTTGTTCATTGTTCAACGTGCCCCTGAGCAAGGCATTTTACCCCTGTGGATCTTTCACCGTGACCTCTCTAGAAAGTGTATCATTAATAGTTACTATGCTGCGATTATATTCTATTGTATGTTGACTCCAGCTCTCTCCCTCTCTCCAGATCACAAGAATGGCCACTATATCATTCCACAGATGGCAGACAGGTATGGTTTATGACACTGGTTATATCAGTATACGTGTTATCAGTGGAGTTGGTGCTTGCGTATGTGTTTAAGTTCTATGAAGGTTCTCTTATCAAGCATTGGGTGTGTTTTTAAGTCTATTTGAAAATCTTTGCAGCTGCTTTACATGGCATGCCTTTGTGACTCTTTGCTTGTCTTTGATTTTTTTCTACACCTCTTATGCATGAGTGAACTTGGAATCCTGCAGTTCAGTATTCTACCACTAGGCTGTGCCATAGCATCGCCTCTTGGCGAGGGGGGAAATAGGGGAAAGTGTCTGGCGCTTGTCTACTAAATCTGTCTGTTTCTGTTCTGATCTAAGCCACTATGGCAGACCTAACTCCAATGATTTGGATACATGAGGTACACTTAATTTGTTCAGCCTGAGCTGTGGCGTTGATTCAAGAGTCTTAAAAAGTGCACGGCATGATGAATCAAGCTCATTACTTGGCTCAACTGTTTGAAATATCTGAGGTGTGCTTTCTTTACAAAGTCTGAACTGGTTTGAAGGAATACTCCCAAAAGGTTTAATCTAGTGGGCATTTAAGGGGAAGTAAATGAAGCCCACTTCAGATGAAACTGATATTTGAAATGGGTGGATGCTACTTCAGCTGTCAGTCTAAACTTCAACTGTACTTTGTTCTGTTCTGGTTAATGGGAGCTCTTGATAATAACCTTTTATTGAAGCCATTTTGATGTGGGCTCTATACCTTTCTCTCTCTTTTTTTCTCTTTCTTCCTTTTTCTCACTCGTGTTCTGTTCTCTCCATCTCGCTGCGCTTGTGGAGACAGAGCTCGTCCTAAGTGCCCAACACAGAGGTATCTTCACTCTCTCCCCTTTACTGCTTTAACCCCTTCCTGTCTCCCCCTTCCTGTCTTCTCCTCCTCACTGTTTCCCACTGTATGCTGTAGTCAGTCATCCAGTCACCTGCTGGTCTCAGGTATGTTTCCTACTGTATGCTGTAGTCAGTCATCCAGTCACCTGCTGGTCTCAGGTATGTTTCCTACTGTATGCTGTAGTCAGCCATCCAGTCACCTGCTGGTCTCAGGTATGTTTCCTACTGTATGCTGTAGTCAGCCATCCAGCCTCATGCTGACCTCGGGTATGTTTCCTACTGTATGCTGTAGTCAGTCATCCAGTCTCCTGTTGGTCTCAGGTATGTTTCCTACTGTATGCTGTAGTCAGCCATCCAGCCTCATGCTGATCTCAGGTATGTTTCCTACTGTATGCTGTAGTCAGTCATCCAGTCTCCTGCTGGTCTCAGGTTGTAGAGGTGAGGGAGGGTATGACATTGAATGTTTTTGTACATGTTTTGTGTGTTGTGTGTTGATCGCATGATGGGCTATGATTAATCACAATTATTGCAATATATGCAAATAAAATATGCACATGTAGAGGCTGTGTTAATGGAGAAATCCATAACAAAATGTTTAGTGGAAGTAATCATTGTATACTGTACCTGTATGCCGTGACAATTAAAACTCTTGACTCTTGACTTGACTTGATTAACACTTTGACTGCCCAAGCTTAATTCCTTTTTACCCCCTTGAATGCCCAAGGCCACTTCAATGTTAACGTTAATATCGCCTAATCTATGTTTTAAATTATGGCTGTGTCTAATCTGCCCGTCGCATTATCAATGACCTATTTCCAGTCAACATTGTCGAAGCAGATTGTTTTTTTATCGGTTCATTTCCGTTTCATAGCATTTAGAAAACCCCTCGTTTTCACGGAGAAAAAAGAGGTTTCCATGATAATCGCCTTTTACTGGAATATTCTAGAACGTTGTCATTGTTCGGCCTATTTATGAATCGTTTTCAAATAAACGCTAGATTATCGATAGTATATGTGTACGCATGCACGCTCATGGCGCGCGCTGAAAATCGCTTCTCCTATTTCCTGACGGCGCACACAGTCGAACAGCGATATCACATAATCACATAAAAGCTTATATATCCGTGAAAACGGGTCTGATTATCCTTAGACTTGTAACATAGATTCCTTACCTGAGATCAGATGGTATCCAAATGGATTATTCCAATTCCTGATCGCCATTCGAAAAGATTGCTCCTTTTAGTGATCCACTGTGTATACAGTAAAACACATATTCCCGCGGCTCCGAGAGTCCAGCATGAAGCTGGTAGATGCCGGCTGCGTGAGTGAGAAGTAAAATGTGGAGTGCTGGTTTTTTTTTCTCATTCATTTTCATTGAGTTCAATCCAAAAGGGTGAATTACCACCTGGGAGACGATAGGGGGCGCTTTTTTCACATCTGAGCGCCTGAGGTAGCTGAATTTCCAACGGTAGACTTGGTTGATGAAATATGATTTCAGATCGCAAAAAAAAAAAAAGAGAAAATACGAGAATTCTCGTGAGTGGGCATTCAACCCGCGGGGGGTAAACCCGAGAAATCTTGGGCGTGGCATGCAAAGTGTTAATACTTAACGGTCACAGGAGTCTTTAGGAACGTTGAATAAAATCCATTTTTTAATAAGTTTTTTCTCTGAAGTGACTGCTTCAATTGGCTATGCAAATCACGCCAAACTACTTTGAGAAAGACAGTGATGCTGCACTAGCTTTTCAAACATAACCACAGTACTACACTCTGAGTCCCCTATGCCTTCTATGTGAAATCAGGTTTTTCAGAGATTGCAATGATTTCAGTCATATTAGTCATTTCTTCTTTTGGTAAAGATATCTCCACTACCTGAAGGACTGTAGATGATGGCCTACATCTAATGGCTACTTAATGTTTAAAAGAGGTTATTTAATTGTTGTCTGCCTGGTGTTGCCTTGTTTTTCCAATGTAAAACAATGTTGATTCTATATAGTCTTTGTCAACTTGTGTGTTCAGATAAATGATGGAAGCCTATATTTTAAACTGTATATAACCTGGTTTATGCAGGGTTCAGTCCTACGCAGAATGCTCTATCAAGCTTTATGTATATAGTTATAATTATCGATATTGATCAATATGATTCACATTTGGCCATTAGCCCAGCCCTACACAGTCAGAGGAATTCTAAATAATGATGTCAGAGCCCCTATCCCTCTCCTTTAAATCTGATACCAAACCCATCCCACCCTCTCCTATTCTCAGCTTTGTCTAGCAAACCCATACAGACACCTCCTCACCTCTCTATCTCTCTCCATGTCTCATCTCCTGCTCATCCCTCCACCCCTCCCTCTTAATCTCCCTCGCCCCTTAATCTCTGTCACTGGTGGTGGTGGTCTGACTGCTTGTATCTGCGTCCCACAGCCTGGACCTCTCAGAACTGGCCAAGGCAGCCAAGAAGAAGCTCCAAGCGGTGAGTATGGTCATCTTTAGTACCTGGACTTAACATTACACGATAGCACCACCACTACATTTAGATTAGGGTCATCTTTAGTACCTGGACTTAACATTACACGATAGCACCACCACTACATTTAGATTAGGGTCATCTTTAGTACCTGGACTTAACCTTACACGATAGCACCACCACTACATTTAGATTAGGGTCATCTTTAGTACCTGGACTTAACCTTACACGATAGCACCACCACTACATTTAGATTAGGGTCATCTTTAGTACCTGGACTTAACCTTACACGATAGCACCACCACTACATTTAGATTAGGGTCATCTTTAGTACCTGGACTTAACATTACACGATAGCACCACCACTACATTTAGATTAGGGTCATCTTTAGTACCTGGACTTAACATTACACGATAGCACCACCACTACATTTAAATTAGGGTCATCTTTAGTAACTGGACTTAACATTACATTATAGCACCATCACTACAGAGCGCCTACAGAGTTGTGTGTCGGACAGGCTGGTCAGCAACACCGGGGCCCCGCAGGGGACAGTCCTCTCTCCCTTCTTCTTCACCGTCTACACCAACGACTTCCACTATCGGTCAGAGTCCTGCAACCTTCAGAAGTTTTTTGATGACTCTGCGATAGTGGGATGTATTAAGGATGGTGATGAGGAGGAATACCGGGCACTGGTGCCGGACTTCGTCACATGCTGCGATAAAAAACACCTTCAGCTAAATGTGACAAAGACCAGGGAACTGGTTGTGGATCTGGGGAGGAGGAGTGCATCTGTGACCCCCGTTTCCATCAGGGGAGTCTATGTGGACTCGGTTGAGGATTACAAATACATCGGTGTACACATCGACAATAAACTGAACGGGTCAAAACACACAGAGGCACTCTACAGAAGGCTGAGATCCTTCAATGTCTGTACAAGGATGTTGAGGATGTTCTACGAGTCGGTGGCGGGCGCCTCCTTGTACGCTGTGACCTGCTGGGGCAGTGGACTGAGTGCAGGGGACGCAAACAGGCTGGATAAGCTGGTCAGGAAGGCCAGTAACCGGGTAGGGGTGGAGCTGGACTCTAGTGGTGGTGGCGGAGAGGAGGAGCCTTGCTAAGCTCCATGCCATCAGGGACAACCACTCCCACCCACTATACACAGACTTGGCTGACAGAAGGAGCACGTTCAGTGCTAGACTAAGACTCCCGAGATGTAGCACTGAACGGCACAGGAAGTCCTTCATTCCGACAGCCATCAGACTTTACAATGCATCACTGTGCATCGCTGAGCACAGGGTGACAGTTACCATCTTCCTGGACTTTTACTTTTAAAACATCATTATTCAATATTACACTTACTGTACACTTACTGTATATTTCTGTATATTTTACTGTATATTTATATTAGAATGTATATATACATAACATAGGAAATGTATACCCCGGACCGTATTTTATTCTTAGGCTTATTTTATTCTTTATTCTTAAGCTTATTTTTACTCTATTCGTGACTTGTTTTTTTCTACCTAAATGTTTACAGTGAGTGATTTGTAGTGCCAAATTTCCCTCGGGATGAATAAAGTATTTCTATTTTATTCTACTACATTTAAATTAGTGTCAGCTTTAGTACCTGGACTTAACATTGCACTATAGCGCCAAGCAGTGAGTAGGGTCAGCTTCAGTACCTGGACTTAACATTTAAGCATTCAGTGTTTCCCACAGGATTTTCAGAGACTATGGGGGGTGAACCTCCGCCCTCTAGGGGGGTCCGGGGACATGCCTCCCCTGAATTTTGTACATTTTAAAGTTAAATGCATCAATCTGGTGCACTTTGAGAGACAAATAAAGAGGCTAGATCTATGATGAACTTTGTGCTCAAAACACAAAATCGACTAGAGCTTCCCAATCCTCTCCTTGAAGCACCCCAGCCGTTCAATGTATTTGGTAAATTCCACCACCAGCACACCTGATTCAACTTAACTAGCCCTGTATTAGTTGAATCAAGGTGTGCTGGTGGTGGAATTTAACAAATACATGGAACGGCTGGGGTGCTTCGAGGAGAGGATTGGGGAACCACTGGACTAGAGCATACATTTGAGCCATCAAAGAAATGAGGCAAAAGCGGTTACCTGTGTTGAACTGGTTTATTTTTTAGAAGAAAACAAGAATATAGTGGATTACTATTACGACTACTACCACTGCCAATACTACTGATGCATCCCTATTGGCAATTTTTTTTTTTTGTTAATAGTAAAAAAAATTATATATATGTTATTACATTTACATTACATTACACTGCGGGCCACCACAGTCTAGGTCATTAATGGGAAACCCTGGCATTACATCACGCGCATGAGTGTGTTATGAGAATTAGAGCATGCCTAGGGGTGGTTCTTAGGCCCGAGGCGCAGCCGAGGGTCGTTAGACCCCCCTAGGCATGCTCTAATTCTCATAACACACGACTACAAGTGGTGTAATGGCTTTTATACAATTGGCGCATTCATCCAACCTTATTGCTATACAATAAACACACATTAATTGAAGATTTATTGACAACCATCCACAGAAAAAGTAGTTTCAAAAAAAATAAAGAAGAGAAGTTGCCTCTGTGTGTAGAAGCAGCTCAGAGGTGCGCTGTTTCAAGGCATGCTATCTAAGAATGAAGTGAGCGTGTGTTATTGTATTGATTGATTGAAAATCTTATTACAGATAAGACAGTGCTTACATCTTTATACAATTGCCGAATTCATCCAACCTTATTGCTATACAATAAACACATTAATTGAATGGAGATTTATTCACAAAACCATCCGCAGAAAAAGTAGGTGAAAAAAAAGAAGAGAATTTGCCTACCTATAGGGAGGCAACTTCTCTTCTTCTTTTTTTGAACCTACTTTCTATAGAAGCAGCTCGGAGATGCGCTGTTTCAAAGCATGCCATCTAAGAATGAAGTGAGCGTGCGTTATTGGAATGATTGATTGAAAATTGTATTAATGTCCGCCTTGTTTCGAACTGGTTATGCTTTGGCCCTCTTTCGAAGTCGGTTATGCTTAGAGTTTGGAATCAGGGCTGGTGGTCTATCGCCCTGCTCTAAAGATAAACTCTTAAGCATAACCGACTTCGAAAGAGGGCCAAAGCATAACCAGTTCGAAACAACAAGGCTTCAAAGCATGCCGTCTAACAGTGAAGTGAGCGTGTGTTATTGGATTGATTGATTGATTGATTGAAAATTGTATTAACAGTGAAATGAGTGTCCTTTTGACGAATGGCATCTAACAACACACTTCGCACGATTTATATTTTGTTTCACAATGACTCATGACCAACCAATTACATAATCCAACATTGTGTAAGCAACTAACACATTCCACGTGACAGAATAGTTTTTGAATGAGTCGTTATGACTCTTATCAATACATCCATTCATAAAGATTATTGTCCGCCATCTTGGTTTCATTCCTAAAAACTCGAATGGCGGAGTGATTGTAATTCGGTTGTGGGCGGGT
>NC_140165.1:200773015-200978015 GCF_963971535.1 Notolepis coatsorum
TGTCATAGGTTGATTTAGTTAGAGATTTGTCTGATAGATTACTTTAGGCATAATACAGCATGTTGAGTAACTTTGGTTATAGAGAGATATTATTTTGTTATATAAAATAATATAAACAATAATTTTATATCCATACAGAGGAGGCATACTTTAAATATATTATAATGATAATGCATCTTTGAGTAAACTTTGAGTATCATTAAGTATCTTGAGGCTGAAGGCACTGTCCTTTTTAAAAACAAAATCACAATATGGTCACCCTTGAAGTCGCATTATAATTCACTTAATAAAATAATGACGAGTCAGCCTCCTAAAAAGACAAAAGTTAGTGACACGGCTCACACCGCCGCCGCCAAAGTAAGGACTTTGCTCTGTATCGTCAATCAATGGTCAAATAAATATTTGATTAAGGAATATAATATGCCTTTTTGTATTATTTCTCTATCAGCAAAATTTATATATTTTTATGTTAGACATTGAGGGAAATTAAGATTCTCAGATTGTTTACAAACCGCTGCTTATCAGTGCTCAGTAGTTGCTGATGTCTGCTCAGGAGGTTTGAGTGTTTGCTCAGACCGAAAAAAAATTAGAGGGAACATTGCTGACCACTGCACTGAGGCAGACACATAGACTGACCACAGCACTGCCCTGAGGTAGACACACAGCCTGACCACAGCCCTGAGGCAGACACACAGACTGACCACAGCACTGCCCTGAGGCAGACACACAGACTGAGAGACAGTGGCTGTGTCTCTTGTGTTTTATATGAATACCAAAAAGAACCAAATTAATCAACATCAATGCCTGCTGCCACTAGTGGTCTGCAAGGGCCTTGAAATAAAGCCCGAGCCCTGCCCGAGCCCGTGAACTTCAGGCCCTGCCCGAAAATAAGCCCGACTGTAAATAATATTTTAAGCCCTAGCCCGCGTGAAAACCCGAAAAAAATTATTATTATTATTATTAAAATATAATTTTCTTTTGTATTTGTTTTAAATATTCAAAACACGGTTTTATATGAACGTAATAAATAAACAAAACTAAGAAGCATTTACATAGCCTGTTTCGGTCTTATTAGAATGCCGTCTCTCCCAGTGCTCGCTTATAGACTGACTCACACATCAGCCTCGTAAAACGTATTGAAGGCTATAGAATCTTCTTTGACACACACACACACACACACACACACACACACACACACACACACACACACACACACGACACACACACACACGACACACACACACACGACACACAATAGCCTACTCAGAAATCAGATTTCGAGCAGAGCAACATTATGAAAAGCACAACAAAACAGGTAGCGACCCAGCAAATAATAAACATCACTCACCACGACGTCAGCAACGAGTTGAACACCGTTAACAAAACTTCGCCAACCAGCTACATACATCCCAATAACAAATTAAAACGTTCGCCAACTGGCTATATTCCAACACAACCAATCGAGTTGAACTTGAAATGTTTCTCTGGCGCAAAAGAGAAAACGAATCTTAAAAACGAAGGTTATCCTATAACCCTAGTTATATGAAAAAAAAAAAAAAAAAACGCAAAATAAAAAAAAAAAAAAACGGCGGTGCCCGGGCCCGGCCGAGCCCGAATTATTTATTAAAAAAAAAGCCCTACCCAGCCCGAACCCGCCGGGCCCCGTCGGGCCTGGGCAAGGTTGCAGTGCACTAGCTGCCACCCCTGAGTTAATGAGTTGTTCTACACGTTAGTGTGTGTCTGAACCATTATTCAAGTTAAATCTCTCCTTCTCTCTGCCCCCCCCCCCCCCCCCCCCCACAGGGCCGCCAGAAGCTGGCGCGCTTTAACGCACGTGAGTTTGCCACACTGATCATTGACATCCTGAGTGACGCCAAGAGGAGACAGCAGGGGAAAGGCCTCAGCAGCCCCACCGGTGAGACAGGGAGGATGGATGGATGGAGGGCTTTAGAGAAGGGTGGATTTCCCATGACTAATGACAATGGTATTACCGGACATTTTACAAAATTATGCTCAATATCTGTAGAGCGCTTACTTTGATCTTTAACGTTATATGGCTACATTGATCCACTGTGTCTGTCCGTCTACATCTGTTTTTGAATACATTTTCAATGACTAGTATCCATTTGTTGGACAGACAGAGTTCATGTTCTAAAAAAAAAGAAAAAGAAACAACAGACAGTAAGACCTTCCTTCACTTTTCTATCTGTTCATTGATGGACAGACCAATGTAGCTTCAGCCGTATTTAGAGCATCGCGTAAACATACTTTACTATGGCCTGGTCCTCTGAGTTCCTCTTCAGTCAAGCTTTTGCTCATTTTAATCAGATATATTTCAGAATCCTCCGCTGTTGTTGTGTAACATGTTGTGTCGAGAGTGAACAGTTTTAAGTACCTCGGAGTCCACATATCCGAGGACTTGACATGGACCACACACATTGACAGTGTTATCAAGAAGGCACGACAACGCCTCTACTTCCTTAGGCGCTTAAGGAAGTTCAACGTGAGCCAGAAGATCCTCAAGAACTTCTACTCATGCACAATAGAGAGCATCCTGACTGGCAATATCACCTCCTGGTTTGGGAATAGCACTGCACAAGACCAGACTACAGAGAGTGGCCCGTTCAGCCGAACGCACAATTGGAGGGGGGCTTCCCACTCTCCAGGACGTTTATAACAAGCGGTGCATGGGCAAGGCGAAGAGAATAATCAAAGACTCCAGCCACCCAAACAACTGCCTCTTTGAACTGCTGCGGTCAGGCAAGCGATACCGGAGTCTCATGGCAAGCACAGAGAGACTCAGAAGGAGCTTCTATCCCCAGGCCATCAGGATGCTCAATGAACAATGATTGCTCAATGAACAAGGCTTGAACAATGAACAATCGTAACAACCATCAAATACACTCACAGCACACACGCACACACTCACTTTAAACAAACAACTCACTGCTGCACCCACTTTAGAACACCTAAACACACTTTATATTGATTGGCAAATAATTTGCACTACAACCCATACCTCATGACACCTTACTGTAAATTGTACCTAAATTGTACCTCATCCCATTTCTGCATTGTACTGTATAGTATATTGTATTGTAACTCAGTTACTTTCTACTCTGCATTGTACATTGTATATATGTATATATTGAAAACTTTTTGTCCACGTACTTGACTTCTATTTTATACTTACTATACTTTTATACTTATCTATTTTTATCTAGCACAATCTCTGGAGCAAAACAGAAAGAAGCATTTTATATAAAACTATTCTGTACTTCTGTATGACAACTAATAAAGAAACTTGAACTTGTCTAGAGCCTTCTTTCTCTCCTTCACAGGAAGTTAAAACTAAGTGAAAGTGAAACCTAAAAATAGCTGCTGTCTGCAATGTTTGATAATACATTTAGCACCCTTGGTCTCGCTACTGAAACGGTAAAGGAAAGGGGGATAATGGCAAGGTTTATGAAGTACGTACTACTTAGAAAGAACAGAAAGGAGTGGGGAATGTGTGGTGTATGTGTGTGTGTGTGTGTGCGCTGCCCGCAGTCAGTGACTGTGCCGTTCTGAAGAATAATGTGGTGTGTGTGTATATGTCTGTCTGTGAGCGCTACCCGCATTCAGCTCTGCCACAGTATTTTACACATTAGCGTTTTTGATTAGGTTGATGGATGGATAGATGGAGGGCTTGAAAGATGGATAGGGGAGAGGTTGATGGATGGATGGAGGGCTTGAAAGAGGGATAGGGGAGAGGTTGATGGATGGATGGATAGATGGAGGGCTTGAAAGAGGGATAGGGGAGAGGTTGATGGATGGATGGATGGAGGGCTTGAAAGAGTGATAGGGGAGATGTTGATGGATGGATGGATGGAGGGCTTGAAAGAGTGATAGGGGAGATGTTGATGGATGGATGGATGGAGGGCTTGAAAGAGTGATAGGGGAGATGTTGATGGATGGATGGAGGGCTTGAAAGATGGATAGGGGAGAGGTTGGTGGATTGATGGATACATGGAGGGCTTGAAAGATGGATAGGGGAGATGTTGGTGGATTGATGGATAGATGGAGGGCTTGAAAGAGGGATAGGGAAGATGTTGATGGATGGATGGATAGATGGAGGGCTTGAAAGATGGATAGGGGAGAGGTTGATGGATGGATGGAGGGCTTGAAAGAGGGATAGGGGAGAGGTTGATGGATGGATACATGGAGGGCTTGAAAGATGGATAGGGGAGAGGTTGATGGATACATGGAGGGCTTGAAAGATGGATAGGGGAGAGGTTGATGGATGGATGGAGGGCTTGAAAGAGGGATAGGGGAGAGGTTGATGGATGGATGGATAGATGGAGGGCTTGAAAGAGGGATAGGGGAGAGGTTGATGGATGGATGGAGGGCTTGAAAGAGGGATAGGGGAGAGGTTGATGGATAGATGGAGGGCTTGAGAGATGGATAGGGGAGATGTTGGTGGATTGATGGATAGATGGAGGGCTTGAAAGAGGGATAGGGGAGAGGTTGATGGATGGATGGAGGGCTTGAAAGAGGGATAGGGGAGAGGTTGATGGATGGATACATGGAGGGCTTGAAAGATGGATAGGGGAGAGGTTGATGGATAGATGGAGGGCTTGAAAGATGGATAGGGGAGAGGTTGATGGATGGATGGAGTGCTTGAAAGAGGGATAGAGGAGAAGTTGATGGATGGATGGAGGGCTTGAAAGAGGGATAGGGAAGATGTTGATGGATGGAGGGCTTGAAAGATGGATAGGGAAGATGTTGATGGATGGATGGATAGATGGACGGCTTGAAAGAGGGATAGGGGAGAGGTTGATGGATGGATAGATAGATGGAGGGCTTGAAAGATGGATAGGGAAGATGTTGGTGGGTGGATGGATGGATGGATGGAGGGCTTGAAAGATGGATAGGGAAGATGTTGATGGATGGATGGATAGATGGAGGGCTTGAAAGAGGGATAGGGGAGAGGTTGATGGATACATGGAGGGCTTGACAGATGGATAGGGGAGAGGCTGATGGATGGATGGATGGAGGGCTTGAAAGAGGGATAGGGAAGATGTTGGTGGATGGATGGATAGATGGATGGCTTGAAAGAGGGATAGGGGAGAGGTTGATGGATGGATAGATGGAGGGCTTGAAAGAGGGATATGGGAGAGGTTGATGGATACATGGAGGGCTTGACAGATGGATAGGGGAGAGGCTGATGGATGGATGGAGGGCTTGAAAGAGGGATAGGGAAGATGTTGGTGGATGGATGGATAGATGGATGGCTTGAAAGAGGGATAGGGGAGAGGTTGATGGATGGATAGATGGAGGGCTTGAAAGAGGGATATGGGAGAGGTTGATGGATGGAGGGCTTGAAAGAGGGATAGGGGAGAGGCTGATGGATGGAGGGCTTGAAAGAGGGATAGGGGAGAGGTTGATGGATGGATAGATGGAGGGCTTTAAAGATGGATAGGGGAGAGGTTGATGGATGGATGGATACATGGAGGGCTTGAAAGATGGATAGGGGAGAGGTTGATGGATACATGGAGGGCTTGAAAGATGGATAGGGGAGAGGTTGATGGATACATGGAGGGCTTGAAAGATGGATAGGGGAGAGGTTGATGGATGGATGGATAGATGGAGGGCTTGAAAGAGGGATAAGGAAGATGTTGATGGATAGATGGAGGGCTTGAAAGATGGATAGGGGAGAGGTTGATGGATGGATGGAGCGCTTGAAAGAGGGATAGAGAGGTTGATGGATGGAGGGCTTGAAAGAGGGTTAGGGAAGATGTTGATGGATGGAGGGCTTGAAAGATGGATAGGGAAGATGTTGATGGATGGATGGATAGATGGACGGCTTGAAAGAGGGATAGGGGAGAGGTTGATGGATGGATAGATAGATGGAGGGCTTGAAAGATGGATAGGGAAGATGTTGGTGGATGGATGGATGGATGGAGGGCTTGAAAGATGGATAGGGAAGATGTTGATGGATGGATGGATAGATGGAGGGCTTGAAAGAGGGATAGGGGAGAGGTTGATGGATACATGGAGGGCTTGACAGATGGATAGGGGAGAGGCTGATGGATGGATGGATGGAGGGCTTGAAAGAGGGATAGGGAAGATGTTGGTGGATGGATGGATAGATGGATGGCTTGAAAGAGGGATAGGGGAGAGGTTGATGGATGGATAGATGGAGGGCTTGAAAGAGGGATATGGGAGAGGTTGATGGATACATGGAGGGCTTGACAGATGGATAGGGGAGAGGCTGATGGATGGATGGAGGGCTTGAAAGAGGGATAGGGAAGATGTTGGTGGATGGATGGATAGATGGATGGCTTGAAAGAGGGATAGGGGAGAGGTTGATGGATGGATAGATGGAGGGCTTGAAAGAGGGATATGGGAGAGGTTGATGGATGGAGGGCTTGAAAGAGGGATAGGGGAGAGGTTGATGGATGGAGGGCTTGAAAGAGGGATAGGGGAGAGGTTGATGGATGGATAGATGGAGGGCTTGAAAGATGGATAGGGGAGAGGTTGATGGATGGATGGATACATGGAGGGCTTGAAAGATGGATAGGGGAGATGTTGGTGGATTGATGGATAGATGGAGGGCTTGAAAGAGGGATAGGGAAGATGTTGGTGGATGGATGGATAGATGGAGGGCTTGAAAGAGGGATAGGGAAGAGGTTGATGGATTGATGGATAGATGGAGGGCTTGAAAGAGGGAGAGGTTGATGGATGGATGGCTAGATGGAGGGCTTGACAGAGGGGTAGGGAAGAGGTTGATGGATGGATGGATAGATGGAGAGCTTGACAGAGGGGTAGGGAAGAGGTTGATGGATGGATGGATAGATGGAGGGCGTGAAAGAGGGATAGGGAAGATGTTGATGGATGGATAGATAGATGGAGGGCTTGACAGAGGTATAGGGAAGAGGTTGATGGATGACTGGACAGATGTGGGGCTTGACAAGGGAAAGAAAGAAAGGAGGGAAGGACGATGAGGGGGAGACTGGCTGGTAACATCACCTCCTGGTTTGGGAATAGCACCGCACAAGACCGTAGCAGACTACAGAGAGTGGCCCGTTCAGCCGAACGCACAATTGGGGGTGGGCTTCCCACTCTCCAAGACATTTACAACAAGCGTTGCAGGGGTAAGGCTAAGAGAATAATCAAAGACTCTAGTCACCCAAACAACTGCCTCTTTGAACTGCTGCGGTCAGGCAAGCGATACCGGAGTCTCATGGCCAGTACAGAGAGACTCAGAAAGAGCTTCTATACCCAGGCCATCAGGATGCTCAACGACGACAACACTATGTAACAAACCATCAAATACACTCACAGCACACACATCCACACGTACACACTCACTTTAAATAAACAACTCACTGTAGCACCCACTTTACCCACTTTAGACACTTTAACACACTTTATATTTATTGGTAAAGAGATTTGCACTACAATTCATATCTCATTGCACCTTACCCCAAGTTGTACCTCATCCCATTTCTGCATTGTACTGTATTGTATTGTAACTCGGTTACTAATTTTTCCTACTCTGTATTGTATATTGTATATATGTATATTGAACACTTTTGTTTACACTTTGTTTACGTACTTTACTTTCTATTTTATACTTTATCTATTTTTATCTAGCACACTCTCAGGAGCAAAACGGAAAACAGCATTTCATATAAAAGTATTCTGTATTTTTTTATGACAACTAATAAAGAAACTTGAAACTTGAGAAGAGTGAACACAGGAAATGCCTAAGCATTACTAAGGGAGAGGGGGATGAGAGAGTGAAGGACGGATGAATAGACGGAAGAGAATAAATGGATAGAGCCATGGAGAGAGAGAAATAAATGCTGTTTTTTTCTCTCCATCCAGACACACTGGACCTGGGCATCGATGATGACCAACACGACTATGACAGTGTAGCGTCTGACGAAGACACAGACAGCGAACTGACCACGCAGAACAACAACAACACACAACGCAACAACCGCGCCAAGGTAAACGCATACACACCACATATGCCCCTTTAAAAATTGGCTTACTGTAACTGCCCCTTTCAAAACTAGTTTACTGTAACCCTGCCGCTTTCACAACTAACCTACTGTAACTCTGCACCTTTCAAAACTAGCTTACTGTAACTGCACCTTTCAAAACTAGCTTACTGCAACTGTCCCACTGAGCTTGTTAGACAGCACTGGTCAGTGACTGATGGTGATACGAGAGAGGAGATTTAAGATGTGATGTTTATCCACAATCTATCATTACCATCTGGTAATGTAGTATTATGTCAAAAACCTGTTAAAACCTGATAAACCTACTAGCTAAATAGAGTCAGTCTGATCATGACAAGGTTAGCTCGATGTGTTTTGACTTCAGCAACCACATTTCCTTAATGGTAAAGATTTCACAAATTATATGCAAGAATTCCCAAGAAAGATGTCAACATTTTTTAAACCATACATAATAGAAATAATTTTGTATTGACATTGGGTAAAAGGATAAATATGTGAGTAAACTCCCTTCATGGTGCAAGAACAAAATACAAAAAAAATGGTGTATTGTATTATTACTTTAGTAGTAGTATTATTAATAATAATATTAAATGTGCCTTCAGCACTGAGAACATTGGACAGTCCGCAGTAACTGTTGTAGGGACAGCAGCTAGCAATGCTATGCCTCTCCTCTGCCTGCCGGTCCCAGCATGCACTGCAGGTTCCGGACTGCTACATAGCTCCAGAGTGACATCATACGCTATTCTGGGGAGAGAGAGGCATTGTTCACAGAGGGAGAGAGAGATCAGTGGGAGAAGAGGAAGAAGTGGAAGAAGAGAGGAAGGGAAGAGAGATGGCAGAGAAGAATAGGGAGTGGTTGAAATGGAGAAAGAGGGGGAGAAAATAGAGTGTGGGATGAGAGAGTGAACGGAAAGAGAGAAGACAAGCATTCACGGACTGTAAATGTCAGCGAGTGGTGAAGAGAGAGAGGAAGAAAGAATATGAACGAGAGAAGAAGAGAAAATAATTTTGATCAAGAGAGCCAGGGTTGTAAGAAATAGGGGGGGGGGGGTCCTGTGTGGAACTAAGCCTCTGTCTGTGTGTGATCAGCTATTTGAGTGGCTTCCAGGCTCCAGGCTACCCTTCCACCTCTCACTCAGTCTAGCCTTCCACCTCTCACTCAGTCTAGCCTTCCACCTCTCACTCAGTCTAGCCTTCCACCTCTCACTCAGTCTAGCCTTCCACCTCTCACTCAGTCTAGCCTTCCACCTCTCACTCAGTCTAGCCTTCCACCTCTCACTCAGTCTAGCCTTCCACCTCTCACTCGGTCTAGCCTTCCACCTCTCACTCAGTCTAGCCTTCCACCTCTCACTCGGTCTAGCCTTCCACCTCTCACTCAGTCTAGCCTTCCACCTCTCACTCAGTCTAGCCTTCCACCTCTCACTCAGTCTAGCCTTCCACCTCTCACTCAGTCTAGCCTTCCACCTCTCACTCAGTCTACCCTTCCACCTCTCACTCAGTCTAGCCTTCCACCTCTCACTCGGTCTAGCCTTCCACCTCTCACTCAGTCTAGCCTTCCACCTCTCACTCGGTCTAGCCTTCCACCTCTCACTCAGTCTAGCCTTCCACCTCTCACTCAGTCTAGCCTTCCACCTCTCACTCAGGCTACCCTTCCACCTCTCACTCAGTCTAGCCTTCCACCTCTCACTCAGTCTAGCCTTCCACCTCTCACTCAGTCTAGCCTTCCACCTCTCACTCAGTCTAGCCTTCCACCTCTCACTCGGTCTAGCTTTCCAGGCTGCAGGCTAGCCTCCTTTCTGGTAAACAAGAATACCTTGAAGACTCTAACAGGAGCACTCATTCAAGGGTACTACGACTATGCTTGCATCTCATGCTACCAAAGCACCTCAAAGGCCCTATAAACAAGACTACAAACATCACAAAACAAACTGGTCAGGCTACTGCTTGACCTTACTCCTGAAACCCACCTCACCCCTGCCCATTTTGACAACCTAGGATGGCTTAGAGTAGACGGCAGAGTACAGCAACTTGCAATGGGCCTGGTCTACAAGATACACTACACCACTAAGATACCCATGTACATGTCGAAATACTTCCAAAAGGTCAGTGAATTCCACGACCACAACACCAGAGGGAGTTCCACAAATTATGTTCAACCCAGATTCGGCTCAAACAAGGGACTAAACACGTTTCGCAATTATTCCACAACAATGTGGAACACCCTACCCACAGCCGTAAAAGAATATGAATCCCTACCATCCTTCAAAACCGCTCTCAAAGAGCACCTACGGGAGGCTGCTATTCGAAACTGGCTCCGGTAAATGTCCAAACTCCCACCCACCCAACCCCCTCCAATGTACAGTTTCTTCCCCCTCGAATGTATATATTTTCTTTTATAATCTCCGTCTCTTAACCTGTTCCACCCGACGGGACCGGATCCGGTCCCAAAACGGCATCTGGTCATAAATCTATATTTTTCAGAGTGTTGCATATCTTTTGCGATTTTTTTTGTATCAACCGTTTTCAAGTATTAACATCACTAACATGTCACAAAAGCATGTAGAATGTATATTATCATCAATACGTTAGTTTAGCAATAGATTAAAAGTGCCATTAGATAGTTTTAACTTCTCGATTTGCTGAAGTCTATTGCAAGACGTGACCATTTTGGAAAATTTGAATCATGGGAATTGTAGTGTTTTTGTGGCCATTTTGTCGAGGGCATGCATAGCTGTGGATCAGCATTGGAATTATTCCGAACTACACTTCCTGTCAGATTCTGTGGGGGTTCAAAGTTCAGCGTTCTGAATGAATTATTTCAATAACTGTTATTATTCGGGATAATAAGCCACAAAAGGTAACGTTTTTGACAAATATTGAAACACAGTTAGTTTCTCCTCCCTATTGTTAACATGTAGCAACAATTAGATCTGAAATTAGTTTCAAAATGGTTGCACTGTGGTGAAAATAAAAAGGTACAGTAAATTACAGTAGATATCATTATCTGTTCTTATGCACGCCTGGTGATACTAAATCCAAATTGAACTCGGGCATTTGAAAGATTATATATATATATATATATATATATATATATATATATATATATATAAATGTGTGAATTGGCTATAATAAGGTCATTTATAAGCATCATATTCTATAATAATATTTCAAATTGCATTGGTCCGGATGGGAGAATTCAGTTACTGTATCTACAGAACCTTCGGTTTAATCATCTTCCCTTTATTAATTTCCTTCGATTTTTTACACATGATCTCAAGAGGGTACTGCACGAGATCAGTGGCAGTTTTTCAAGTTTGGTCATTATTATCATGGTGTTATTCACTGTCAAAGATGCAAAGAAAAATCATAATTCATATTCTCCTTTGTTTCATCACAATTTAAGCAAGCCTAGTAATAGACACAATATTTCTGACACTGTGAATACATTCCCTGAGGTCCATAGATGTCCCTAGATACCAAGAATATGCAAATGGTCCTTGTAGACCTTGGTCTGCAACCCCTTAACAACTGTGTGTATTGAGCCGTACTGTATTGTACCCATTCAGCAATCTGTTAATAAAGTTTTAAATCAATCAATCAATCAATCAATTCCACCTCTCACTCAGTCTAGGATGTACCATATATCTGTGACCATATCATATCGGTACTGGCTGATATCCATGAGTTTTCAGCATTGGTCCAATGAGTAAAACTAGGCAGATATACAGTATATCGGCTAACATATGTCGGCAGATAATAGTGATTTTATTTGTATTTTCTTTCCATGCTGGTTTCATTTGGGTGCTTGCACGTACATAGCAGCATTGACATAGACAGCAGGAACAGAAATAAAAAACACATGTGCATATGCATTCCTCCCTCCAGAGTATGGACTCATCGGACCTGTCGGACGGTCCCATCACCCTGCAGGAGTACCTGGAGGTCAAGAAAGCTCTGGCCTCCTCTGAAGCCAAGGTCCAACAGCTGATGAAGGTCAACAACAACCTGAGCGAGGAGCTACGGCGACTCCAGAAGGAGGTAGGGAGGACTGAAGGAAGGAGATGGGGAGGACTGAGGGAAGGAGATGGGCAGGGCTGAGGGAAGGAGGTAGGGAGGACTGGGGGAAGGAGGTGGGGAGGACTGAGGGAAGGAGATGGGGAGGACTGAGGGAAGGAGGTAGGGAGGACTGAGGGAAGGAGGTAGGGAGGACTGAGGGAAGGAGGTAGGGAGGACTGAGGGAAGGAGATGGGGAGGACTGAGGGAAGGAGGTAGGGAGGACTGAGGGAAGGAGATGGGGAGGACTGAGGGAAGGAGGACTGAGGGAAGGAGACGGGGAGGACTGAGGGAAGGAGATGGGGAGGACTGAGGGAAGGAGGTGGGGAGGACTGAGGGAAGGAGATGGGGAGGACTGAGGGAAGGAGATGGGGAGGACTGAGGGAAGGAGATGGGGAGGACTGAGGGAAGGAGATGGGGAGGACTGAGGGAAGGAGATGGGGAGGACTGAGGGAAGGAGATGGGGAGGACCGAGGGAAGGAGATGGGGAGGACTGAGGGAAGGAGATGGGGAGGACTGAGGGAAGGAGATGGGGAGGACTGAGGGAGGACTGAGGGAAGGAGGTAGGGAGGACTGAGGGAAGGAGGTGGGGAGGACTGGGGGAAGGAGGTAGGGAGGACTGAGGGAAGGAGGTAGGGAGGACTGAGGGAAGGAGGTAGGGAGTGTTAACATGTAATCTCTTTGCGTCTATACTACTGGCAATACGGTAGTCTAGGTTGCCCTCTGGAGGCTGTGAAACGCATGCGCAGTTAGTCTGTGTCGACCACGAGCTTGAGTTCTACTGTTCGTTAATGGCTCTGTAATGGTGTTATGCAAGTTGATTGAATAAAACCAAGTTAACAGAAGATAAACGTCGTGTTTTTTTATAGTAGACTAACATTGGTAGCAGAGGATGGTTAGCAGAAGATGGCTACTGCTAACTACAAAGTTCCACCGAAGTTCGACGAGTCTCGACCATACGAGTGTTGGAAAAATGAGATTGCCATTTGGAAGCTGGTTACTGAACTTGATAAGAAGAAACAAGCCCTCGCCGTTGTCCTGGGGCTGGAAGGAAGGGCAAGAGACATCGCTATGGAAATACCAGCTTTGGACTTGAACACCAACAATGGTATGGACACGCTGCTAGCAAAACTAGATGGCATATTTCTCAAAGAAGAGAGAGACGCATACGATGCATACTCTTTTTTTGACTGTATCAAAAAGGAGAGCTCCGTGTCCATGGCGGACTATGTGATTGACTTTGAACAGCGATACAACCGAATGAAAAGGTACGACATGACTCTTCTGACGCCGTGTTAGCTTTTAAACTTTTAGACACTGCTTGTCTAGACGAGAAAAATAGACAAATGGCGCTGACTGCGTGTACAGATTTAACGTTTGCTGCAATGAAGTCCGCGCTGAAGAGGATCTTTGGGGGGAGAGTGCACGGCGGCACATCAAACGGAATACACGTTAATGATGAAGCGTTATTCACGGAGCAACGCTCACAAGGAAGATTCAGACGTCCAACAACGCAGCAGTTTGGACAAGTTGGACAACAAAGGCAACCGTCACAGGGTACCAAGTTCCAACCCACTGGATAGGTTCGGTAAGAGATCAAAATGTGCTATATGTCAGAGCACGTTTCATTGGGCTAAAGACTGTCCTCACAAGAGTAGTGAGCAAGTAAAGCTAACTGAAGATCGAACAAGGGTAGAGGAATGTGACATCACACTGCTTACTGCCGCACTGTCTGAAGCAGAGGTATTCCTAACTGAGTCTTTAGGGACGGCTATCATTGACACTGCATGTACCCGCACAGTGTGTGGAGAAAAATGGTTGGACAGCTTCGTCGCTGATCTCAGTCAAAGTCAAGTGAACCAGATGGTAAAAAGTGAAACCCCAAGCTCCAGACCATTCCGGTTTGGAGATGGAAATATAGTGCATTCTTCCAGAATACTGAAACTGCCTGCCAAAATAGGACTGACAAAATGTCGAGTGGAAACTGAAGTAGTCAAAGCTGATATCCCACTACTTCTGAGTAAGACATCACTGAAAAGGGCAGGAACCATCTTGGACATGGAGAATGATAGCGCGGTGATGTTTAAACAGAATAATCCCTCTTGAACTCACCAGTTCAGGACACTACTGTATAGATATCAGAGACAAGGACACAGGAATGAATCAAATTGAGATTAAGGATGAGGTCCTTACAGTCACAGAAAACAGCCAGGATGAAGATGAGGTCCTTACAGTCACAGAAAATATGACCTCAAATGAGAAACACAAAGTTCTCCTGAAACTACACAAACAGTTTGGTCATGCCTCTGCAGAAAGACTACAGCGACTCCTTCGCAGTTCGGGAAATAAAGACAAAGATTGTGACACTATTTTACAACAAATAGTACAGGAATGTGACATATGCCAGAGGTACAGCAAGACCAAGCCGAAGCCTGCTGTGGGTTTGCCTCTGGCTTCAGAGTACAATGAAACAGTGGCAGTGGACCTGCACGAGTTGGAACCAAGTTTATGGTATCTCCACATCATTGACCAATTTACACGTTTCAGCGCTGGAAGCGCTGAAATGGAACATTGAAAACATTTTTGTTTATGCATTTGTTTCTAAAATGTTTCCCTAATTTATGTTGACTACTCAGGGAATTTGAATTTTTTTGTTTTAAGTCACTGTGTGATTGTTTTATGATTCATGCAAGGTAATGTTATTTTTGTTTTGTTTATTTCTTTAAAAAGATAGAATGAGATTGTTAACATGTAATCTCTTTGCGTCTATACTACTGGCAATACAGTAGTCTAGGTTGCCCTCTGGAGGCTGTGAAACGCATGCGCAGTTAGTCTGTGTCGACCACGAGCTTGAGTTCTACTGTTCGTTAATGGCTCTGTAATGGTGTTATGCAAGTTGATTGAATATAACCAAGTTAACAGAAGATAAACGTTGTGTTTATTTATAGTAGACTAACCGGGAGGACTGAGGGAAGGAGATGGGGAGGACTGAGGGAAGGAGGTAGGGAGGACTGAGGGAAGGAGATGGGTAGGACTGAGGGAAGGAGATGGGGAGGACTGAGGGAAGGAGGTAGGGAGGACTGAGGGAAGGAGATGGGGAGGACTGAGGGAAGGAGATGGGGAGGACTGAGGGAAGGAGATGGGCAGGACTGAGGGAATGAGGTAGGGAGGACTGAGAGGGAAGGAGATGGGGAGGACTGAGAGGGAAGGAGATGGGGAGGACTGAGGGAAGGAGATGGGGAGGACTGAGGGAAGGAGATGGGCAGGACTGAGGGAAGGACTGAGGGAAGGAGATGGGGAGGACTGAGGGAAGGAGATGGGGAGGACTGAGGGAAGGAGATGGGGAGGACTGAGGGATGGAGATGGGGAGGACTGAGGGAAGGAAATGGGGAGGACTGAGGGAAGGAGAGAGAGGGGAGGGGGTTAATGGATGAAGGAGGTAGAGAACCAGCAGAATGTAGCTGCTCCACTAATGGTAATTGAATGGGGCTATAGGGCCAGAGTTGTTGTTAGACATGATGCAACATTTTGTGATCCCATCTCTCTGGCATCAGTGGAGCTAAATGTTGCTGCTGCTGTTTTGTTTTGATTAACAGAGCAACAAATGGTGCACTCCACCTAGAGATTGTTTTATCCCTGTGACATTCCAGTCTACCTCTGGTTCTGCAAAAAACAATATAAAAAGAGATGTGACATGATTGAGAAAAATATTGAGAAATACAGAAGACAAGAGAAAGCCACAAAACCACAAGGACTAAAAGGAATTTAAATGATAGGAAGTGATAGAGCAGGACAAAAGGAGGACAGGATGATAGAGAGACAGATGGAAGGTTTTTTCTTTTTTCTTTTTATATATATATTTCTGAAAGTTTATATGTATTGATAACAGGATGCGTTTCTTATGCTATTTATATCATGGTGACAAGAGATTTGTCACTACCTTTTCCACTGTCAGTCAGTACCTAGAGCAGCTGTCATCTTTTAGTTTGTTCTCATCATTTGTCCTTATTCCATATTGTCTCCTTTTGTTTCTGGTTGTGTTTTCATTACGTTTTCATTGTTCCATTAACACCTGGCCTAGATGTAAAACTATCTTGCTCATGCTTCATATCATTGCTTAATTATTTAGAGACCGGGAATAACATGAACACACATATACATACTAGGCCTGACCCCTATTAATCGATTAGTCGACTAATCGGTCGAAAGGAGCCGTAGTCGACTGGCCAAGCTCTTAGTCGAATATACATTTTTTATTTTTATTTTTTAATATAAATATTCTTTTTGTATCATTCTTTCCAAAAGAAAAGAGGCCTAGAAGCGTGGCTAACGCTAATGGCACGCATACCAGAGGCTAACTGCCTACGAAAACGGGCACAGAGGCACTGAAAGAGGATTTCACCCATCTAATGAACACACAAATATCAAGATGTATCCATCAATGGACCAATTGCATGCTTTTGCAGAGGACAAGAAGCCTTCAGTCGACTCCTTCAGACATTAAGCACCCCCCACAGCCCAAATGGAATGATAAAAAATAAAAATAAAAAAAATATATTATACCAATAGTCGACTAACGGCACATTTTGGCTAATCCTAGTCGACCATCCAAATCCTTAGTCGGGGACAGCCCTAATACATACATACACACACATCTCTCTCTATATGTATATATATATGTATATTATATGTATATATATATGTATATATATTACTACACAGCTTGGTTTGGTTCAGAAATGTACATAATTCAAAGTCATAGAAATTGTAACATTGTAAATGTTGAATGTTACACCCCTGCAATGTATTAAAACAAAAAATAACATTTAAATAAGTACCTCAATGCTAGTGAACTGTCACACCAATACTCCTCATGTACCCTTGCCCCCTTCCTATCAGGGTATGTACCATTGCCCCCTTCCTATCAGGGTATGTACCATTGCCCCCTTCCTATCAGAGTGTGTACCATTGCCCCCTTCCTATCAGGGTATGTACCATTGCCCCCTTCCTATCAGAGTATGTACCCTTGCCCCCTTCCTATCAGAGTGTGTACCATTGCCCCCTTCCTATCAGGGTATGTACCCTTGCCCCCTTCCTATCAGAGTGTGTACCATTGCCCCCTTCCTATCAGGGTATGTACCATTGCCCCCTTCCTATCAGAGTATGTACCCTTGCCCCCTTCCTATCAGAGTGTGTACCATTGCCCCTCCCCCAAGCCCTGACTCAGCATGTAGCCCAGCCTTTACAGTGTATTCCCTCCAAATGATGTGAAGCTTCATGTACTTACCTGTGGATGCTTCTTGTGACCATTCAGATGACACCTCCCCTCCCTTCCCTTCAACCTCCCTCTCTCCCTGCTCCCTCCCTCCCTCCATCCTTTCCTGCTCCCTCTCCCATAGATCACGCGGATGCAGTCGGAGAACAGTGCGCTGCGAGGGGGCCAGCAGGCTGGGGGGTCGGGCGGCCACGGTGTAGGGGGTGGAGGGCCTGGAGGAGGAGGGGGAGGGCATTGGCCTGGGGGAGTGATGAGAGGAGGAGGAGGAGGAGGGATAGGGCTGGGACCAAGCGGGGACCCCCCAGGGCACTCTGTGCCCGCCTCAGTGGCCCCTCACTCCTACCATCCCCACCGGAGGGACCGCCAGGCCTTCTCCATGTACGAGCCGGGTGCGGCCCCCGGTCCCAAGGCCCATGGCCCCCCAGCCCTGGACTCCCTGGCAGCCCGCCTGCAGCCCCTCAGCACACCCAGCGTAAGTTAGAACACCCACCCCTCCACCCATCTGCTTCTCCTCCCTCTCTGTGGCTCTCCGACTGTGCCCTGATCCACAGGTAGCCCAGACCCCCCCCCCCCCTCTCTCTCTCTCTCTCTCTCTCTCTCTCTCCCCCCACAATCTCCATCCTTCTCCTTCAAACACTCCTTCACATCCACATGTGCACTTGCCCTGCTTGGATTTGAAAGCACAAGGATCAGGGAAGAAGGTTGACAGTAGTCTTGTCTAGATTGTCTTGTCTACCCTGTTTCCTGGCAACGCCATGCTCTGCACCAGCCTGTTTTCATTCTTTTGCACCTTTTAAACTTACCATTTTTTTATAAGCCTTTGTCCTCCAGACAACTCTCCTGTAGCTGCTGTATATCACACACACACACACACACACACACACACACAGACACACACACTGCTACCAACCTCTATATGGAGGCCTCCATAGAGGCAAAGATGGTGTCCATTTCAACATCTCTTTACATGTATTGTCAATGTATGTGTCTGTCTGCCTGTCTGTCTGTTTGTCTCTCTTCTTCAACTGTCCAACTCCTGTCATTTTTGCTCACTGCAGTGCAGCCCTGCATCCTCTGGATGTAAGCATTCTGTCTGTCTTGTCCGTCATTGGTCCCAGCACTGCATTCTGTTTTCATTTGGACTCTCTCAGTACATGCAACATCTTTGTTATGAATCGTGGTTTTAGAGATTACAATATTGTGTGAATGTGTGTGTAGTCTATTTCCATGTGACTTTTGTAGTTGCAGTGCTTTATTTAGTATATTATTAGTTGATGATTCTAGGATGTGATTTGACTTGTAGTCTTGTACATGTTTTAGATCATTGTATAGTAAACCCAAGCCTATAATATAGGTTGGATTATCGTGTAATGTATCTTGATGGTATTATAAATACATTGAACTAATCTTAGTTGGTTTATAACTAAATTTAACTAGTCTTGGTGGGATTATTGATACATTTATCTACTCTTTAAATGGGATTACAGTATGGATAAATTGATCACATCTTGATGGCATTATGGATAAATGTATCTAGTCTTGGTGGGATTATGGATGAATCAGTGATGTGACCTGGCACTGGTCTTATCACTTTATTCCTCTCATTCTTCTGCTAAACCCTTTATTTGACCTCATCTCTCCTTCCTACTGCCTGTCCCCTCCTATCGCTCTACCCACACCCTACCCCTCTCCCACCATCTCTCTCTCTGTCTCTCTGTGTCTCTCTCCGTCTCTCTCTCTCTGTCTGTGTCTGTCTCTCTCTCTCTCTCTCTCTCTCTCACTCTCTAGGTGAGAAAGTGTGGGCCTGGTGGTCCGGCCCCCTATGGGGGACATCATTTGTCTGGATCTACAGAGATGGGCAGATACATGGTGGGTGTTCAATTGGCCTTGACTCTAGATGAGCAGACTGAGATGTCTGTGCAGGGATTTCCTAGTGGTTGATATTTCCACCATGCTGCATTGCTACATACTCTGCCCCACCCAATCTCTGATGTCAGAGTGCCTCTTTGGATAGTACCTGCAAAGAGGCACTCTGGCATCACAGATTGGGCGGGGCAGAGTGTGCAGCAAGGAGAAAAAATGCAACCACTAGGGCACCAAAATGACTGTGGGTTTACTTAATCTTTAAGTTCAAGTTTCTTTATTAGTTGTCATACAGAAGTACAGAATACTTTTATACAAAATGCTTCTTTCTGTTACGCTCCAGAGACTGTGCTAGACAAAAATAGATAAGTATAAAATAAAATAAGTATAGCAAGTAAAAAAATAAGAAGTCACGTACGTAGACACAAGTGTTCAGTATGTACATATGTACAATGTTCAATGCAGAGTAGAAGTAACTGAGTTACCATACAATACTATACAATATACTAATAGACAATATACTATATAGTGCAGAGCAGAAATGGGATGAGGTACAATTTAGGAATAGGTACAATTTACAGTAAGGTGTAATGAGGTATGGGTTGTAGTGCAAATTCTTTACCAATAAATATAAAGTGTGTTTAAGTGTGTAAAGTGGGTGCTGCAGTGAGTTGTTTGTTTAAAGTGAGTGTGTGCGTGTGGATGTGTGTGCTGTGAGTGCATTTGATGGTTGTTACATAGTGTTATTGTTCGTTGAGCATCCTGATGGCCTGGGGATAGAAGCTTCTTCTGAGTCTTTCTGTGCTTGCCATGAGACTCCGGTATCGCTTGCCTGACCGCAGCAGTTCAAAGAGGCAGTTGTTTGGGTGGCTGGGGTCTTTGATAATTCTCTTAGCCTTACCCATGCACCGCTTGTTGTAAATGTTAAGTGTTTTTCTGTCCGTGTTTTGTTTGCATAGGGATTCTGTTTTGAATTTGTAATGAATGTACAGGTAATTCAAATGTTTTATTATATTTTTACCCCTAAAGGTTAAACGGTTTCAAATCAAATCAAAGGTTGTTGTGCTATCTTTAAAGTATTTAAACTAAACATCACTGAGCAAATCCTGCTCTGCATTTCCTCATGTTGTCTTTCCAGGGAAGAAGCCATGGGCAACTCTGCTCTAGCCTTTGTAATTATCTACTAAGAATGTGTTGAAGTGATGATCAGTATTCAGTATAGTGATGTATAGGTTACAAAGGGGCAAAAACCTTCTGGAGACTTTCCATGGGAGGTTACGGTTATTCATTAATTCAGGAAACTTTGCTCAATTTCAATAAAACAAATCTTAACTTATAATAGTGAATTTATTTTTTGGGGTAAAATACACATAATAAGACAATACTAAGTCTTATGGCATGTTTTGGTTAAAATATCCCCATTTAATGTTTAGTCAGTTGAATTAAACTCTTTCAATTCACAACAATGCTGAATTATTACATTACATTAATTCCCCTATATTCCCGTTAATTCCCATGGCAAGTTTGTACATTAGAATTTTCCTGAAATGTTGCAACCCTAGTGATGTACTATGGTGTTGCGGTCTCTCTCCTCCACAGATCCCTAAAACAGACAAGCATGGCAGTGGCACTGACAGCGACTATGACAACACACAGACGTATGACCTTTCATTAAGGTAATGTTCAGATTAGACAATAAAGACTCATATAATATTGGACTATACAAACTAATTATTCCTTTTAGATCCACCAGGGTCCTGTTGTACTGAAAATGTCATAGCGTATTGCTCCTAAAATACATTCACCCAGAATATTGTAGGTGGAGTGAATGTGCAACTCGAGATTCAAAGCAGGGTTTGGGCATTTTCAAACTAAATGTCTTTATTGTACTTTATTGAATATTTCTATTTTGGGGCTCATGTAGACCTACAGTACGTCCAGGCAGACGGTGACTGTAATGTGTTTAATGGGAGGAGGCTTACAATCCATACAGTTAGGAGAGCAGGTGGAGCTACACAGGCTCTTATGTTTACATTTAGTCATTTAGCGACTTACAAGTTCTGTACAACTCTGGCAGCTAAGGGTCAGTAAAATTGTTCATCAAACAGTGTTGAACTTGAGTGCTAGTAAATAATATAGACATATTAGCATAGTAGGTAGTACTGTATATACTTTTATTTATTTTTTTTCATTTCAGATATTGATTGAAGAAGTGTGTTTTTAGTCAACAGAAATTTGGGCTGGTTTTGGCAGTCCTGACTGGTGAGAAGTTGGACAGCCAACTGGACCGAGAATAGCCTGCTTCTCTTTTGCTGACTCCTCCGTAGCTCAGATAGGGGTGGATAGGAGTGGGTGTGAGGCTTTCAAGGCTTTCAAGGCTTTGTCCACCAGACCGTGGTTAAATAGCTACTGTACAATATGAAGTATCTTCATATCCACACTGGTAATGAACCCAGGGCCGTGGCGTGTCCCCTCACTGGGTGTTCATGGGTGTGTGTGTGTTCCAGCATGGGCCGCAGCAGTGAGGAGGAGGGAGGGGACTCTGGGGAGCCAGACCCCACCTTACCCTGCACAGAGGACGTCATCATGAAGACGGAACAGGTGACCAAAAACATCCAGGAGCTACTGAGGGCTGCACAGGAGTTCAAACACGACAGGTAGGAGGGTGACATGCATGTGCGCGCGCACACACACACACACTCTTTCACTCAAATCAAGTCCACGTTTCCTTGTCATCTTTGTCATATTATGCAGGCATTGTTTTTAAAAACCATTATAATCCATTCATGCCAATCCCCTCACTTGTAAACGACATGACAGCACAACAGCATCCATAACAAATGACTGCAGCAGACTGACATAAGCAGTTCATTCATATACATCATAGTCCAGTGCATCATTTAGTGTCTTTTCATAATGCCAACAGCTTGATGACCTGAGTCTTTTCTCTCACTGTGTGTCTCTCTCAACATGATCCTTTGGTAGCTGTAGACTGATAACCAGTCTGTTCTTTCCTTCTAGCTTCGTTCCATGTTCTGAGAAGATCCACTCTGCTGTCACAGAGATGGCTTCTCTCTTCCCCAAAGTAAGTTACCTGTCCCTCTATCTCTCTTTCTGTCTCTTTCATACACAATCTACAGTTTGCTTTCATGTGAGGTGAGGTTTGAAGTTGTTTGTAAGGGACAGTTGCAGAAGCCATGCCAGATGTATTACTGTACATGTGTATATAGATGATGTACTGTACGTGTGTGTATATAGCTGATGTGCATGTCTATATAGCTGATTTACTGTGCATGTGTATATAGCTGATTTACTGTACGTGTGTATATAGCTGATGTACATGTGTATATAGATGATGTATATGTGTATATAGCCTAAGCAAATAGCCTAAGCATTGATAGTTCAAGCAACCAGTAAAACTATATTGTTAGTTTAAAATCAGTGCATATAATAACTAAGAGCAACAACAACAACAGCAATCATACACAAAGGCACACAAACAAACAAAACAAAACATTTATCACATTAACTCAAATACACAAACAGTGATTAGTTGAAGATTTGATTGTTGTGGAAAACATTTTGAAATCTCAAATCTGTTCTGAATTGTAGGGAATGTAGGGAGTTCCAGAGAGTTGTACCTTTCAATCGAAAATGCGGTTTGTGCAAAGAAAGTCTTACAATGTCTAATTCTACAGTTTCCTTCCACTGTACTCCGGGTGTTAGTGGCATCATCAAGTCTAGTTCTGAGTGTATTGAAGATGAGCCTACTATCTGACACTGTTCCCTCTCCCCTGCCTCCCAGCGGCCAGCGCTGGATGCAGTCCACTGCTCGTTGCGCCTGCTGGCCTCCAGCGCCTCGCGGCTCCAGGTAGAGTGCCGTAAGGCGGCCCCATCGGACCCCGGGGCTCCCGCTGTGGACTACCAGCTACTGACCCAGCAGGTCATCCAGTGTGCCTACGACATTGCCAAGGCTGCCAAGCAACTGGTCACCATCACCACCCGCGAGAAGAAGCAATGACTGACGGACAGACGGGCGGAGGGAAGGGTGGCTGGATGGAGAAGGTAGCGGGAGAGAAAGGACAAGGAGTCGATGCGTGGATGGACTGAGAAGGATTGGCTAGGGAGGAGGAGAGGTAATAAAAAACAAACGGTGGATGGAAGCTATAGAGGAGAGGGGAGACAGAGCAGATGTAGAAGGAAGCCACGGGATACAGCCTGAGAATTATTGTTTGGATAGAGAGAATACATAGATCAGACAAGAAAGAGGAAGAGCGACGGCAAAGGGATTGTGGACATATAAGCATGACCTCGAAGTACTTTGTCAAACAAAAGGACGTAAGGAAGTTCCAGGCAGTGGGAGGAACTCGAGCCTGCAGCACTCTAAATAAACTGTGCTGGAATGAAACAACCAAGTGTAAATTAGCCGCTAAAACTGTGATATGCATTGTACAACCGTGGTGATATACAGAGAATGAGTTACCAAGATGATAACCTCCCCCACAGTAACAGTTCAGGTCTCGATACCTAGTTAACAACCTCCCAGTGTCACACAGTAACAGTTCAGGTCTCGATACCTAGATAACAACCTCCCAGTGTCGCACAGTAACAATTCAGGTCTCGATACCTAGATAACAACCTCCCAGTGTCGCACAGTAACAGTTCAGGTCTCGATACCTAGATAACAACCTCCCAGTGTCGCACAGTAACAGTTCAGGTCTCGATACCTAGATAACAACCTCCCAGTGTCACACAGTAACAGTTCAGGTCTCGATACCTAGATAACAACCTCCCAGTGTCGCACAGTAACAGTTCAGGTCTCGATACCTAGATAACAACCTCCCAGTGTCGCACAGTAACAGTTCAGGTCTCGATACCTAGATAACAACCTCCCAGTGTCACACAGTAACAGTTCAGCTCTTGTCATTCTCACCACCTCCTCTCGCTCGCCTCCATCCCTCCTCCTCTCTGCTCATCCTTCCTAAGGAGGGAACAAGTGCACACTGATGGAGAGAGGGGTAGGGAACAAGCGAACCCAGACCACAACCCTGCACTACACCATCTCCATCCCACCTTCCTCCTCCTCCTCCATTCCTGTCTCCTGAAAAAGGACGTGGGACATATCTCCCCTCTGCTCCATTCCTCCACTCTCTCCATACACCCCCCAGCCCTGTCTCCCCAATCCCCCCGCCTGTGACGGATGGAGCTGAAGGTGGAGAAGAGGTACCAGCCCTGCTCCGTCTGTTCTGACAACACTCCCTGGGTTAGTCTCAGGAGAGGTCTTCCCACCAGAGTCCCTGGTTGTTCCAGAACCCTACCTGGTGGTACAGCATGACTTGGCATGTTTTCCTTTTTTTTTTTGCTCGTTCTTTTTTTTTGTATAAATATGCCAATATGTTGGCCTTTACCTCCGAGGACAAATATTACTGACTTATGAAAAAAAAACACTTACACTGGAATAATTTGTGATTTATTGTTATTACTTGTTTATCATGCCTATTTTTCTTTTGTATTGTTATTTTTACTGACCGTCATCAATGATTTACTGTTTATGTTGCTATCATGTATGTTTATTTTCAATGTCTCAAATATGATTCTCATTCAGTGGACTAGGGAGGAAGGTAGGAGAACTATCTCAGCCTCTGTTTGATTGGGTCGAAACACACACAAACTTGTGAAATGGTCCTCAACACTTCTGAATCACAACACCCATTCCTCTTCTTCTTTTTTAATATTATATATATATATAATTATTTTTTGTTTTGTTTTGTACCCGTCATGTTCTGATATTTCAGTTGCCAAGGAGTTGAACAGTTGCCAAAGGGGAAACGGGGTTGTTTTGTTGTAGATGTTCTGTCAGACCGAAGGTCCCCTGGTGTGCTGTGACCAGCCCTGGATCAGACTCCATATTCCCTAAAACAGCTCCAGGTGCGCTTGGTTTAGCTTACAACTTGCCTGATCGGAACAGAACCAGTGGAATCATCTCAGAATCAATCCATGTCCTTTTACTGTGCCAAGCAAGGTAAAACATAATAATAAAATCAAGCGCACCATTTGCCCCCCACCCAAAGTCTGGCTTTAATACAAAATGCCATTTATAAGAGAGGCATGAACAACCTTGGGAGAAAGATGGCAAGCATGTTCCAGGTTGCCAACATTGCAGATGGGCTGACCAAGGCAACCATAGTTGCATGCATTTAATCAAATGTCCACCTGCATATCAGCTATTTTACTGGTATGTTGCAGTTAGCTTTCTATAGACTTATCCTCACAAGTTGTGAGACCCAGCAACCTGGAACAAAACGAAGCTCGCTGGCTGGGTTTTGTCGGCTGCATTAGTTGGGAGACACGGCTCATCTCGTAGAGATGGAAAAACACGGCTCATCTCGGGAGAAAAAGGCTGGTTTCAAATGGTTCCAAATTATGTCAACCACTTCAGGTGCGCTTGACTTAAGTTTGCTTTGTATTATTTTCACTTTCTAGGCTTAATGTTTCTGCCAAACTCCAGCGCAGCTTAGTTTTTTTTTTTTTCAATTTCCATGGTGTTCTCTGGTCAGGCCTGCTGAGAGAATCCACTCGCAGCTCTCTGTCTCTTCACTCTGCCAATGGGAGACGGCGTTGGGAACAGATGTTTTACAACAAAGATAACTGCACTTAGCTTCCTGGAGGTTCATCGCTCATTGTACTGTGCCGAACAAATGTGGTCCCATCTGTAACCAAGGGATACAGACGGACCACAAGCCCTTCCTTGCAGTTAGTTGATCTATCTGCCTCTAGGACTGTCCTAATCTATTTAAGATTCACCTCTGAACCCCATTCTTCAGTGACTAGTTATTCAATGTCAGGTTTTTGCAAAGTGTTTGTGGCTAAAACAGCTCTTTCTCTTTCTCTCTTGCTCAGCTACAGTCATAACGCAGCAAAGCATCTCACTTCAAGCATTCAATCTCTTTACACACAAGTTTGTCCTTCAGACATAGTTTACTTTGCTTCATGTGACTTGTCTTTGGTGAGGAACAACTATAACTTAAGCCCCAAGCGCTTTGAGAGATTGATGTCTGAATGCATTTCTAGGTCTTCTCTATTTGTTTTCTTTTTTTTTCCTCCGCTGAAGGTCTCTTGACTGTCAACGTTTCTTACATCTGATTTCCTGTCTGTCCAATCAAATTATGTCCAGAAGACTGTTGAAATGTATTGTTGTGAGTAATCATGTATGCCTTTGCACATCATCATCTCCTATTTGACTGGCTTAGATACAGTGATGTCATATTTTCTGGTGAACGAACAAGCACGCACACACATATACACGCAGGAGGCCAGTAGAGCAGCTTCCATCTACTTTCCTTTGAATCATCGTTCCCCATGTTCTAGGCTAGAGCCATATATATATGAACATATATTTTCATGGTATATTTTTATTGAGCTGTATGTTAGAATTGTGTTTGCCAGATATTTATGTATATGTCTTTATTTGTTTGCCACAGTGAGCTTCAGGCCATGGGATCCTTAACGCCTCATCTCCGGGGGAACCTGTTGTTGATGTCTGCAGCACCTCATGCCCTTGTGGATATCTTGATATACGCCTGAGTTATGGTATTAGCCCCACATCCTCCTATCCAGTCTGATTCCATTTAACATATTATCCTACCATAAGCATTACAACCGGTGCATGAAGCTGAGGGGGCATGAGCAACGACGTGGGGTATTGGTATAACCCTATATTCAAACACCAGTGGGGGTTAGGCGGGACCTCGTCGGTTTTGTACTTCCAATTGAACGTCTTAACCGCAAGTGCATGAGGTGGAGGGCGTCAGGGTTTTGGGATGCGGCCGTAAGGAAGGTCTGAAGCACACTGGGGTTCGTCAGCACTACAGTCATCTCAGTCAGTGGGGAAGGGAGGAGGATAAACGCACAAGGCCTGCACCCTTCCCTTGTTTTTAGTAGACGCTACGTAGGGAGCCTCTAGTGTGAATGTTACAATACTACAGTCAGTACATGTTGCAAGTGCATCACACAATGCAACAGAGATTTGCTCAAATGCCACACGCACACATCAAGTGATCCAAGCCTCCCACATGCACATGCATAGTAAGTAAATCATGTACACTTACATCTCATGAACCATGCCTTCCATTAGCACTCGTACACACACACACACTTCTCCTGTTGATCAGCCATTGGCAGTGCACTGTGGCCTGTACTGTTGCTGTCTCTGTGTTCTTCACAGCTCTACACATTGGGAGATGGGAGAATTATCTTTTAACAAGATGTTAAAATAAAAACTGTATAAAGTAGAGAAAATAATGACTTAAAAGACTAAAAGGTCAATCGTAATGGAAACTCATAAGCTGTACATTTGTAATAAAATAATAAAAATAAAAAAGTGAATTGTCCTTGGTCTGCCCATTGTGTTTTGTTTATGAATGTTCCCAAGTATAGCCTAGTCAGCCTAATATTTCCCTTCGGCTGACTCTTAGTTTAGAATCCCGGTGGGTTACAACATCAAAGTCCCAGTGTTGATTATGTCGGGTGTGTTGACAGTATGGAACATTTGAAGATTGCAGATGTGTTCAATCAAGACGAACTCTTAATATCTCACTTTCTCTCAAACACACACAACCTCTCCTTACTCACTCAACCTCTTACTTCTTCCACATTAGCACAATTAATGTTTAACTACGCCGTCAGTCATTTTTACAGCGGTGGTTAGTTTGTTTCTTATAGCTGTAGTGTAGTCACTCCATTACACTGTAATGGATAAGAGGGGCTGCAGCGACAGGCAGGTCCTATTCCTCAGTTCTAGGACTCTCAATAACGGCTAATCGGCGCTTGTAAATAGATCGAAAATGGCTACATCTTGAAGATGTAGTGGGTGACCTAAAGTTGTATCGGGAATGAAGCTGTTGTTGAATGTGAATGTTGTTGCTATTATCATACCATGTTTATGCCTTGCATGGGTGAATAGATATACATTGGATACTCAAGAGCATACACTTCACTGCATAGGTGTGTGCTACTCTCAATAATTACAAAACTTGATTTCAGTCATTCCACAGGATTCCTGTCAAGTCTTTTTTTATTTCAAGTCCTGTGCTCTTAATTTCTAGACAATCTGACGTATTTTCTAAAAACAGTGTTCTTGATGATTGTACCAGACTATCTGAACACCTATTTTCTAAAAACACCAGCGTTCTTTATGATCGTACCATGCACTGGAAACAACATAGACCTGACAGAACGTTGCTTAAAACAGCAACTGACCGATGCTGAACCTTAACAGGTAAAAAAAATAAAAACATTACAACCAGTATAAAACAATGTATATAATACAATAAAGTAAAACAATACCTTCAAGATGGGGAAAAAACTGGTAGGTCAGGAATGGGGCCACTAGTGTTAATTAATAATGATAATTAATAAGCATATTACAAAACAGCCTGCAAATACAGAAGATGATATCAAGTGACAGGTGTGTGTGATGCGGAAAGTATAATATAAATTAAACCTGAGGATTTAAAATAAAGCCTCTATGAGCCAATACGTACCTGGTACTAGCCTTCCACTTTAAACTTTACAGTAAAACAGATAATGGTAGCCTAAACACACAGATCAGTAAACAAAATAGATTCACAAAATCACTAGGCTTGATGCTTGTTGGTTGGTCTTCAGTGTTTTGGAGTGTCCACTGTTCATACTGCGAGACGGTGCAGCTGCATGTGGCAGAGCCTAACCCTTTCACTACCAAAGGGTTAACCCTTTCACTGTGACAATAGGTTAACCGTCTGTAGTGGTAGTGAAAGGGTTCATGTGAATTTGTTCCGGTAAGTATGAGGCTCCATTTTGTTTATCAACAAAGATCTTTCCCTGTACATTTGTGATTTACTTTATATAAAAACAACAAACGGGAATATGGAAAGGTTTACAATAACGGTACCATTCCAACCCATTCAACTGCAGAATAAAAAGTAAAATAATAAAAGAAAATCTCTTTCCACAGGCACTGTGTAACTGAAGTTACCACTGCTGCTCTGCAACATTCCAGCTTTGGGTTATACAGCACAGGTTGCCCCACCCTTCTGTAGTTAGTGGTACAGTCCAATCCAGACGGGGAGATTAGAAGCGGGGGTCCAACGTTACGCCCGACAGGGGCATATGAGTGGAGGTCAGAAACCCACCCTTCCGACTCCTCTAAATGTCTACAAACGTATATTAGTGCGTGGAGATTGTTGAGGATGTTTCCTTCATTTCGTCTGTATTGGTCTTTATTGATTCTACCGGTCGTCCTCATCTGAGCTGGAGTTGGGGAGGAGCGCACACTCCTGCCTTCTGCCCAGTGGCCCCCTCCTCTTCCTCCTCCTCTCCGCTATCCTCAGCCTCCTGCGGATCACATCTGCAACACACACACACCACACACACCACACACACACAATATCCCAATCAGACAAAATAGGGTGGATTGAAACTGTGTGTGCAGTATCTGTGTTAAGGAAACTGAACATATTAATTCATACAAGTGTATCGTGCATCTATGTATGTGTGTTCTCCATGTATGAGTCCATGTCTTAAGCTACAGTATATTGTAGTTGAGTGCAGACGTGCTGAATGTCTTTATACCAAGTAATATCCTTTATCCTAAGTAATACAGTATATATATATATATATATAGGAATACACCAATCAATCTTAACTATATTCACAGGACATACTTGACTCCTATAAGACTGAACAGAATGGGCCTGAAACAGGACTCAAAATGCTCCCAATGTACAAATGGAGACGAAGGGACATTTATGCACATGTATTGGGACTGCCCACCAGTTAAGGCATTCTGGAAAGATGTGACCCATCAATTATCAAAACTCGTATCTTGGAATATACCAGTACACCCCTCTGTATTGCTTTTGAATGATGTTTTTGAGTTTGCAGTAAATCCACAGCTAAAGAGATTGGTCTTATCGGGTATCACAGTAGCTAAAAAACTGATCGCATCACGCTGGTTTCAACCGGAAAAAATGTGCCGGAAAGTTTGGTCTCTTACATATCTCGATGTGATTTATCAAGAAATATCTACAGCAAGAATTCTGGGTCTCAACGAATCCAAAATGTCAATGTGGTTAGAAGTGGTGGAGAGAATAAAAGCTAGCTTATAATGGTAGTGTCTGGTTAGGAGTGAGGGATAATGGAGGTACTATCCAAGAGGGGGTCCGGGAGGGGGGGGTTCGAGCTGGAGCATATGTGTGTAGGGTTTTAGAAAATAGGTATTAGGGGTATGTCCTATATAAGCATTTGTATAATTGTTAATTTCGCTGGATATACACTGTATACGGTTAAAATATTATTAGAGACTTTTTTTTTTGTCTTGTTTCTGTACTTGCATGTAATTTTAACCACCTTGACTGTTAGTTTCATTATGCATTATGTGTTGAGTACTGACTTTTAATAATTTCTGTTTTGCAATAATAAAAAAAAAAAAAAAAAAAAAAAAAGGGAATACACCAATACCATTCTTTCACTACCAATATCCATTTTGAACAATGGTAGAGTAAGGGTCATTAGAGAAAGAAATTATTGAAATGTATGATCTACCATTAGAGAGATCTTACAATGTGTAAGAAAGGCAGTTTGCTTTTATACATTTTTTTTATTATCTTTTTCCTCCATCTTTTTCCGTTTTTTCTCCCCTCCCAATGTTAGTCGTTATGCCAATTCCCAATCCCCTTCCTGGTCGTTGCGCACTCTACCCCCTACCGTCGGTCTGGGAGGGCGGAGACTATCACATGCTTCCTCCGACACATGTGTACCCAGCCCACCACTTCTTTTCACCTGGCAGCGCGGACTCTCACTGGGAGAGTGTAACGTGTGGAAGGTCACACTACCTCTCTTAGATCCTTCCCTCGCTGTGCAGGCGCCCCGACCGAACTGTAGGAGTCGCTGTCCACAACGACCAGGACCCACCCACCGGCTTCCCTCCCGCTGACTCTGCCAATCGAGCCAGTACGACGGCCGGCCAAGCCGGAAGCAATGCTGACAGCTGGATTCGATACCAGTGTCTCTTGCGTTGGTGACGAGCGCCTTGTCTGCTGCACCACCCAACCGCCCGCAGTTTGCTTTTATGTATGACTCTTGGTATCATATTTTAGTATAAGGAAGATGATCTATTTCTGCACAATATCTAATACCAGCGTGCCTCCCTGATAGGTGTACAGCATTGGCTTTTAGGTGTGACCACCACCTACCTGCCACACTGTCATAGTCGTGCTGCGGGTCGTGCCAGTAGAGACTGGGCGTGGTCCTCCAGTGGCGGTATAGCCGCGTGTGAAGCACCGACAGCGCTAGGAGGATCAACAGGAAGCCCAGCGCCGCTGCCGCCCACACTGCCTCATCTGTCCTGGGGGTCCGCGGCAATGCCTTTCTCAGCACAGAGGCTCCCTCCTGTGGCCCAGAGTACCCAGTGCATTCACAGGGACCGTCCGGATCACATGCACCACAGTCAGGTTTCCCAGACAGCTGGGTGACTGCCTGCGGGGGTCTGTGGTGGGGTTGGGCATGGTCTTGTGGTTGGGCATGGTCTTGTGGTTGTGGATGGGTGTGGGACTTGGACTGAGACCAAGAGCCGACCTTTTTACTACTACTGTGAGGGTGTGTGTTACTGTGCGCATGCTTACTCTCCACCTCTCTCTCTTTTATGTCAACTAATGCATCGTCCTTCAGTGTCTCTCCTGCTGTGTCCTGTTGTTTACCAGAGTCTGTCTCTCGCTGGTTGTCCCCGTCTGCTGGAGTTTCAGGCCTGGGGGTGAGGTTACGTTTCCTGGAGGCCCCGTTTAGAGTGTCTGTCCTAGCTGTGAGGTTCGAGTATTTGGGGTTCATACGTTGGGGCTGTAGTAGCGGTTCATTCCTTCCTGTTAGCTCCTGTTTCTGAGGCTCAGGGCTGGCTTCAGGCTTAGACGCTACAGTTCCAACAGATCTGGGTATAGGCTCCAAGGCATTAGATGCTACGGGCCTCTGGGTATTAATGTTCTGATTTTGGAGCTCAGATCCTGGAGCTGGAGGAGCCGTTCCTCTGCGTTCAGGGAGATCTGATCTGAGGACAGCCTCAGAAGAGGAACTGCTTCCTGGATCAGGCGTATCGTCATGTTTCTGGACTCCGATTGGCTCTGTGCCATCAAGGATGGCTCCAGCGGTCTGGTTGGTCGACAGAAAAGTAACGCCATCAGCTGTTCCGTTGCCTCTCTCCCTCTCATCACCTCCTTTTTCAACCTTTCCTCCGATGGCAGCTCTTCGTCGCCGGTGGCCACCCGTCCCTCTCTCCTGATTCATGCTTCTCCTCCTCCTCCTGTCTATCTCTCCCTCAGTCCGTCTATCCGGGAGAGAAGAGAGGGTCCGCTCACAGCAACGCCTCACAGACTGTAGGTTTTTAGAACGAGACACATTCAATGTGTAAATAAATACACTTAAAACCAGAACATTATTTAAAATGGTAACTCTCCAGAAATCACCGTCGCTGTCAGCTTTTCCAGTAATATGAGCATGTAATGTTGGCGATAAATAAATTAAAAACACCATCAACAAAGTAAACTTAAGATATTCAGACTCCTTTTGTCTGAGGAGAACACTGTGCTGTTTCTCCTGATGTGTTGTGTGTGACCTTTTTGTTGACCTCTTTCTCTTCCTCCGACAAACACAGTTCACCTATCTCAAACCCTGCCCTCTTTTCTTGATCCTCCAATCACATTCAGACCATTCAGTGTTGAGGACGGGTCATTCTATTCACCGATTGGTCAAAGGTGTGACTCCCCAATCTATATGTATTGTAAAACTATTCTCAAATTAGATTAGATTAGATTAAATTCAAATGTATTGTCATTATACAGTCATTATAAAGTACATTACAACGTAAATAAGTTTGACATCCAACCAGAGTGCAAATGAAACAGTAAAGTGCAATATATACAATGTACAGGAGATTAAACTACCGGTAGGTATAAAATATATAAATTAGTACTACTAATTTAGTGCTAATCAGATATATGTACAGAGTTATAGTATTAATATGTACAGTGATACAGGTATAAACACACTATGGTAGCAGTCATTCTGATACAGTAGCGTCACTAGTAAGAATTGGTAAGGGATATGTATGTACAGATATAGATCTACAGGATTGGATGTGGTATGTACAGACAGATGTGTGTATATATATATCATATATATATTAAGGCTGTCAAAGTTAACGCGTTAACGCCCGATTCTATTAACGCCACTATTTTTTTTAACTCACGATTAACTTTTAAGAACAAATTATTATTATTTTTTTTTTTTTACTTGTCTTCACTCAGGTGTATTATTGATGCTCTCATTGATACTATGTTTGTTTCTGAAGTGTGTGTGTGTGTGTGTGAGAGAGAGAGAGAGAGAGAGAGAGAGGGCGGGGGGGGGTGAGAGATGAGGAAGGGGCAAGAGAGAAAGAGAGCTGGGAGAGTGTGTGTGTGAGAGAGAGAGAGAGAGAGAGAGAGAGAGAGAGAGAGAGAGAGAGAGAGAGAGAGAGAGAGAGAGAGAGAGAGAGAGAGAGAGAGAGAGAGAGAGAGAGAGGGGGGGGGGGGGGGATGTGATTACTCAGCCCTTGTGTGGGTGAATGTAACAAGTTCCTAACGTTTTCTTTCCCCTATTATTTCATGCACACTTTATTCATTGTTTAAATTATGATTTTCTTTTAAGTTATTTTGTGCATCACTCTGTTTTGAATTTGATGCAAATTTGCAATGCATGAGGGTCATCCTTTTGTGTTAAATGGCTGCATAAAGCAAGCATTTGTTGACTCTCATGTTGATAAGAGTATTAAAACTTGGAACTTGAAAAAGATCCGTTTAAGGTAGATAAAAAAAATGATAAAATAAAAATGTGATTTGCGATTAATCGCGAGTTAACTATGGACAATCATGCGATTAATCAGATTAAATATTTGAATCGATTGACAGCACTGATATACGCGCCTTCTGCGCGCTGTGACCTGCTGGGGCAGCGGACTGAGAGCAGGGGACACAAACAGGCTGGATAAGCTGGTCAGGAAGGCCAGTAGCGTGGTTGGGGTGGAGCTGGACTCCCTAGCGAGAGTCTAAGCCAGAGTCACGCCCCTCATAAAAAAACCAACCCTGAACCCCACCATCATAGCCAACTATCGTCCTGTCTCTCTTCTCTCCTTCCTTTCTAAAACACTTGAACGTGCTGTATCCAACCAACTTACTGCTTATCTCTTACAGAATGACCTCCTAGACCCCAATCAGTCTGGCTTCCGGACTGGCCACTCCACAGAAACGGCCCTCATTGCGGTCACAGAGGCACTTCACTTAGCAAAAGCGAAAGGCCTCTCCTCTGTCCTGATTCTCCTAGATCTATCTGCAGCCTTCGACACAGTCAACCATCAGATCTTCCTCGCGGCCCTCGCAGAATGGGAGTGGCTGGATCTGCGCTGACATGGCTGACATCATACCTCAACGACCGCTCCTACCAAGTGTCATGGAGAGGAACTCTGTCGGCCACCCGCCCCCTCCGGACGGGTGTCCCCCAGGGCTCTGTCCTAGGACCCCTTCTCTTCTCCCTCTACACTAAATCACTGGGTAACATTATCACGTCTCATGGCTTCTCATATCATTGTTATGCCGATGATACTCAACTCTTCCTCTCCTTCCCTCCCTCAGATATCCACGTCTCTGAGCGGATCTCGGCCTGTCTGTCCGACATCTCCGCCTGGATGACGACCAACCACCTCAAACTGAACCTAAGCAAAACAGAATTGCTCCACCTGCCGGCCAAATCCTCCCCCCTGACCGACCTCTCCATCACAGTCGAGAATGCAGCTGTGACCGCGTCCCCGACCGCCAAGAACCTTGGTGTTGTCCTCGACGACCAGTTGAACTTCTCTGCTCACATCGCAGCGACCAGCCAGAACCTCCAGATTCCTCCTGAGCAACGTCAGAAGGATACGCCCCTTCCTGACAAAAGAAGCCACCCAACTCCTCGTCCAATCAACAGTCATCTCCCGCCTCGACTACTGCAACGCACTGCTAGCTGGCCTCCCGGCCACTGCCACCAAGCCTCTTCAACTAATTCAAAACGCAGCGGCCCGCCTGATCTCAAACCTACCGAAGTCGGCCCATGTCACCCCACTTCTTAGGGACCTGCACTGGCTCCCCATTGCTGCACGTATCCGCTTCAAGGCCCTCGACCAAGCATACCGTGCGGCAAAGGAAACCGCTCCCGCCTACCTCCGGTCAATGGTCTCTAACTACACACCCTCAAGACCCCTACGCTCTGCATCTTCTGGCCGCCTCAGACCTACTCCTATCCAAGCTCCCGGAGGGTCATCAAAGAGAAGCCGCCTATTCTCAGTCCTTGCCCCACAATGGTGGAATTAACTACCCATCCCAGTTAGGACAGCCGAATCCCGTCCAATCTTTCGCTGTCGACTAAAGACTCACTTCTTCAACCATTATCTGAAATGATAAAAAAAAAAAAAAATCTAACCCTGACTAACCTTACTGTCATGCACTTGTCCTAATAAACTAACCTACACTGTAACACGCAACACTTTGATGACATTGTTACTCAGCTGATAGAGTTGTACCCTTCTTGCTGTCTTGTCGTACAGAACTTGTAAGTCGCTTTGGATAAAAGCAGGCATGCGTTCTTCATGGGACGGGGTTGCACTCCGTGCCACCCCATGATAAGTACTCGCTATTTGCATATCAATAGCGCCGGTCGTCAGGTGTGTTAAACACGTTCTCAGACACATTCACACCTAACTTGTTGTGAAGACATGTGTTACATTCCATTCGCAGAGGCAATCAGGCACTGTCTCCAGTCCGTGCTCAAGCGAGGGGACATTAAATGCGCATTCGCGGGAGCGCGCGCACGCGCCGGGAGCGCGCGTGCACGTGGTGCGTGCAACCCCCGATGATTTTAATAACGCACCACTGGATAAAAGCGTCAGCTAAATGACTAAATGTAAATGTAGCGAGGGTGGCGGAGAGGAGGAGCCTTGCTAAGCTCCAGGCCATCAGGAAAAAACCCTCCCACCCACTATACACAGACTTGGCGGACAGGAGGAGCAGGTTCAGTACCAGGCTCACACTACCTAAATGCAGCACTGAACGGCACACGAAGTCCTTCATTCCAACAGCCATCAGACTATACAATGCATCACTGTGCCTCACTGAGCACAGAGTGGCAGTTACCATCTTCCTGGACTGTTTGAAACAGCACTGTGCAATATTACACCTACTGTAGACCTCAGTATATTTTTACTGTATATTTTATTCCATTTTTATTCTATTTTACTCTACTCTTATCTTAGGCAACTTGATTTGATTTGTTTTATTATTCTTATTCGTGACCTGTTCTGTCTAAATGTTTAGATTTGCAGTGTCAAATTTCCCACGGGATAATAAAAGTATTTCTATTCTATTCTATTCTATATATATATAAATTCACAAAGGAAATGAACAACTGAAGAGAGCAGATGGTGTTGTTCTTTTCTTCTAACAAGATGCTTTGTGGTAAAGTATGAAACGTGTTCTGTGTACCGTATGTCGGTGCTCTGTCTCTGCACGCTGCTCTGCAGGCCTGGTCAACAGGAGGTTGTACTTCCTCATTTGGCCCACGTCACCACGGTCACCGCCCGTCGTTGTCGCCTCCAACCAATCACAGACGTCCGATATGGCCACGCTGGAGAGCTCCAGAGTACGACCCCAGAACACCACAGCTAACGGCTGCAGAGAGAGGCAGCAGTGAGCAAACACCAACCAGCAACACTAATTATTTAGAGACTGATAATTCTACTGTGGTTACTCTACACCATTTGGCAGATGGCTGGGTTAGAAACAGTGTAGTGTTGTTTACCCCAAGTATGTAATCTGGGCTGATTATAGACTTGTTAATGGTAAGTAATAAGATTATTCAAATTCCAAAGTCCAGTCAAGTCAAGTCCACTTATGATTACGCAGATTCCTAAATAATCTGCGACTGGTTATTCTTAGATTACTTGCCGTCTGTCAACACAAATGATGTATTTCTTTGAGTCAAAGCTGCATACCAAGCTATAATGTTATGAAGATTCAGTACAGTAGTGTTTATGCTACTCAATGCATGACTGGTTGTACCAAACCACCAGAACAACATCTGACCAATGTGTTAACTCAATCAGTGCCAGCTATTGGCCTCATCCTGTTCTAGCTAGGCCACGCTACAAACAAGAGTGTGTCACCTTGTTTGTAGAGCTAAATCTATATTTTATATTATAGCTATGGGTCCAATGTCATTGTCAATTGACAGTATAAACCTTCCCTTCAATATGCCATAAAGAAATATTTGTTTCATCAATATGTTCCCGTTTTATACCGTGATGAATATGAGCGTTATATCGGAATGGTCTGGGATAATTCCTGCAAGGCTAGTTATAAGGCGCTAAGCTAATAACGTTAAATCGATTGGCGTTTCGGCCCTACACAAGCTAGAGTTAAAAATCCAAATGCATTTGATCGGTATCATGTTCCATCATGAATGCATGAAAGGGGGGGGGCGGGGGAAGTCGTTTCTGATTATTGATTACCAGTAACGGCATTAGTATTGAATGCTAAAAACGCTAATCAGCTGGATCGGTATGAAAACATTGCACAATCAAGCCAGAATTTACGTCAGATAGTCCTTACCTGTGGCCGGGAGTATTCCAAAAATAATATTCCAATTGTTTGATCGCCATCTGGTACATCCAATGTCGATTAGGGCCACGGCATAATCAATCACAGCATATGCATCGGATGTCCCGTAGACGTTTTGATGCGACCGATTGAACCTATAGCCTTGCCGTGTAGTAAAAATCTGCGCCCCGAGACCTTACAGTGTAACACAAGGGTCTGGAACAAGGTTTACTGCAGCTCGATACCGCCACCTGGGAGAATCTGGCCGGTACTGCACCTGCGGCGTCGCAGTAGGGCTTCTAACGGCAACATACGGGTCTCTGGCATTAACTAGGATATTCAAAATTTTTGTTTTTTTTAATGAACCAAACACGTAATATTACGTGGTCTGGCACCCAACGGATGTCGGGCAATCACGTAATATTACGTGAATGGCCCCCATTGAGTTAATGGTGGGGGTGTTTACCTTTAGAGAAGAACCCTCAACGCATGCCAAAAACAAAAGAACTCCACCCCCCTCTTTTGGGTAAGGTGTTGAAGTGGTTCAAGAAATGTTAATGAGGTCACAACAGCTGGTCTTATTAGCATTACTTCTTTGAGGTGCTTAGATACTTTTCACACCTCGGGGACTGGATGCCTGACAGACTCAATAGTTTGTGCTCAATAGCTGCCTAGCACATTTACATTTAGTCATTTAGCTGACGCTTTTATCCAAAGCGATTTACAAGTTATGTACAACAAGTTAGCAGGAAGGGTACAACTCTGGCAGCTAAGGGTAAGTAATATTGTTTGCCAAACAGTGTCGAACTTGAGTGCTATAGACTTGAGTTCATATTAACATAGTAGGTAATAGGCAAGGTAGATTCCTTAGTAGCAGAGTGCATAATAGTAAAATACAGTAGACAGGTTAGTAGTACATTTTCCTTTTTTTATTGTTATTTCTTTTACTTCCGGAAATTAAAGTGAATCTGAAGGGAAGTCAATTCCATGTCGCTTTCAGTTCTGCTCTCTCAAAAGCATCCAGCGCCTACAAGGAGGCTGAACTAATGATATGACTTAGTTTACAATATGAACAACATTTCAGATCAGTCTTCATCATACCCTGTGTTTATGGAGGTCTGGGTGCGGGGTGATGATGTAGTCGGACAGACACGAGCGTGCCAAGGTGGACAGATGGAGACGCTCGCGGAGGGGCGCACAGGGGAGGTAGAGAAACACAGTGGCTCCATGCTGCAGACACACACACACACACGTGATCATGATCATCATGCTGATAGATGGACGACAGGCAGGCAGCTAGACAGACAGACAGACAGACAGACAGACAGACAGACAGACAGACAGACAGACAGACAGACAGACAGATAGACAGACAGACAGATAGATAGATAGATAGATAGATAGATAGATAGATAGATAGATAGATAGATAGATAGATAGATAGATAGATAGATAGATAGATAGATAGATAGATAGATAGATAGATAGATAGATAGATAGATAGATAGATAGATAGATAGATAGATAGATAGATAGATAGATAAATAGATAAATAGATTGTTGTGACTTTACTTACATGAAGGTTATTAAGCCATCTCTGAGGAGGGCAGTACAGGTACTCTCCACCCTGCGCCCTCACCGGTCTGTACACTCCACTATGAAACACACACACACACACACACACACACACACACACACACACACACACACACACACACACACACACACACACACACAACTGCACTTATTACACAACCACAGTACTTAGATCAACTAACTTAGTGTACATAGGACCCAGTGCCTTAAGTCCGTAGCTAACATTGTATTGCACTATGACTTTAGCATGTCTATTTTATCATGTCCATCTTATGTCTTTTTATTACCTGTTTTTTTATGTCTATTTTATTATTAGTATTTTGCACAATCAAAGCGGGCATGGCCACCCGCATTTCACTGCATGCCCTGTTATTGGTATGTATGTGACAAATACAACTCTTGAATCTTGAATATTGAGCTACTTTATAGCATTGTTACAAAGTACAAATGCTCATGGGATGATAACGAAAATAATCCTCCTGTATGTGTGGCTGTCTGTGTAAAAGACAGGTCATTCTTCTAACCTCACTGTGACTATCCAGACATAATGGTTTAGTTACTCGCCTACCTCCTAACCCTAGTAGTAAAACATTAGTATTACCTGCTGGGGATGGTGTGGTTGTAGGTGATAGGTGTGTCCATGCATACCTGGCTGGCTGGCTGTGGGAGAAGTAGAAAAAATAAAAATGAAAAGGGATTCAAATTGGAGATAATCCTCCTCCATCTGGGTTATAATAACTACACATAGTATCAAACACCTACAAGTAGAGATGCAGCAATTAACCAATTTCACTATCAACAATGGTTATAAATGTCATGTTTCTAACCATAAGCATTTGAGCTACGGTATCTACTGTAAATCTACAGTATTTTTAGCTTGGTTTTAGTTGAGTTGCTGCATTTATTTAAATTCACTTTCAGCCTAAAACCACTTCCTTCGCAGGTCTTTTCCCCCACATTGTCTTGCAAAATAAATTATCGGATCATAACTGTAACTGTAATACTGTGAAACGGTGATAATTCCTCAGACTGTAATCATACCATCGCACCCATGAGACAAACCCATTGAGTATCAGGCCGTCCGGAGTTCAGGCTAACTGACGTTGTATTACAACTTTACAGGCCTTTCATGCAGCCCAGATGCAAATCCTGACAAGAAGACCTAACCTGAAGCGTTGAAGATGATGTTAGTGTGTTTAACCATTTTGTAAGCAGTTGTATTCTTAGCCTGCATTTGAAATCCTCATCATATCCCGCTTAACTGTTGAAACAATGTTGACATAGGTTGAAATAACATTGAACTGCCTTCTTGTATGCTGTGACCTGCTGGGGACTGAGAGCAGTGGACACAACCAGGCTGGATAAGCTGGTCAGGAAGGCCAGCAGCGTGGTTGGGGTGGAGCTGGACTCTCTAGCGAGGGTGGCGGAGAGGAGGAGCCTTGCTAAGCTCCAGGCCATCAGGGAAAACCCCACCCACCCACTATACACAGACTTGGCTGACAGGAGGAGCATGTTCAGTGCTAGGCTCACACTACCCAAATGCAGCACTGAACGGCACAGGAAGTCCTTCATTCCAACAGCCATCAGACTATACAATGCATCACTGTGCCTCACTGCATCACTGAGCAGCAGCTCAATAGTGGCAGGAGGCCACGACTAGCGGCCTCCAGGCTACAAAACAGGGGGCAGCGACGGCTGCCAGACATTGACCTTGGATTAATAGGAACCCAAGGAGGACAATACACTACCTGAAGCATACTGCACCTTATGTGACACTGTGAATATATATTTCATTTAGTTAGATAGTTAAATTATATTGACCAAATTGTTTACACTGCTGTGTTTTTTTTTTTACTACCTGTACCCCCCATGCCCTTCCCCCATGCTCAGTATATTTTTACTGTATTTATTTCTGTATATTTTATTTAATTTTTATTCTATTTTACTCTACTCTTATCCTAGGCAACTTGATTGATTTGTGTTATTATTCTAATTCGTGACCTGTCCTGTCTAAATGTTTAAATGTTGAGCGATTTGCAGTGTCAAATTCCCACGGGATAATACAAGTATTTCTATTCTATTCTAACTGAAGTTGTTTAGATGCCCTGGCCCAACAGCTAATGTACCTAAATATTATTGTTGGGAACGCTGGGTTCCACCCTTCTCAACAAGACGGCCATACCATCTTTTATTCCAAAGATCCGCTTGTCAACAGGAGTGATCGATCGTCTACACAGGTGGCTTTGTGACGTTACCTGACATCACGTTCCCAAGCCCTAGATTTAACCAACTGTCCCAGGGACCTGAGTCTGTTTGTGTGTGTGTTGTGTTGAATTTAACATATATACAACAACTAGGTTAAAAGGAAAAAGCCCGAACCAACTAGGGCCTCCAGTTTTTAGGCTTTGAAACTCTGTAGTAGTTAGTTATCATGGAATAATCAAAGCTTCACTCGTCTTGTGCTAAAGTTTCAGTGTGGTGGGTAAGTGAGAGCAATGTGGTAGTAGGCCTACAGGTTTTCTGAACATTCTTGTTATTGTCTCAGACGTTATTTTGACATCTGAGAAGAACTGATGTTCAGAATGAATGTTGGATTATCATTTCTTAAGCTGACATTTTTGTAGTGGTTTATAAGAAAAAAAATATTATAAACAACAACAAGCTTGGAAGAACTAGGGTCAGCCCTATTGAAAAACACAAACTGATATGGGACAAGCCAAAAGGCAGCCACCATTGCTGCTGCCAGGAGAAAGAGGAAAATCCATTGATCCCATGTTAAACAGTCAGTTTTGATTTGAGGGGGGAAAAGGATAAATTTTCAGATTGTAGGGTCAACGTGTGTTGTTGAGGAAATTGTGGTAAATGTAGTATAGGTGACAGAGATGTATGCTTGCTGTGTGTGTGTTTACTCACCAGGAGATCATACACTGTGTCAATACTGGGGACTAGACTCTGCAAATACAGAGAAGCACACATTGATTGATTGTTTGATTGATTGAAAACTTTAATTAACAGATTGCAGAATGGGTACAGTACAGTACAGCTCAATACACACAATTGTTAAGGGGATGCAGACCAGAGAAATACTTTTGTCTTGTTTACATCAGGGTCCCCCATTTTCAATTCATAATGACATTTATGACATACACAACATACAGATATAAAAATCTAATCTAATCATCTAATCTAATCATGACATTTATGACATACATGACATACAGATATACAGTACTGTTAAACAGATCCTAACAGTAAATATATACATACAAGCGGGAGGGAACTGTACATTAGGAGCGGGTGGGAGGGGGGTTCACACATTTACGGGGGCCAGTTTCGAACACACACATTCAATTTGACCACACTTAGGATTTTTGCTCAAGTTGAAATTGAGAATGTCATAATATGGCCATAGGCCTATGAATGCTCTATAACCTGACAGTGTACAATAATATAGTTGACGGAAGTGCATTTCAGGTCAGATCTCACAGGAAAGGGGTGGCCCCAGTGATAAACAAAGTGTCCACACATTGATTTATTTGTGGCGGCCCACCACAAATAGATGTCCCATAATGGTAGCCTATCTCTTTGATTGATTGAATTGATTGATTGAAAATTGTATTAACAGATTGCAGAATGGGTACAATACAGTACATCTCAATACACACAATTGTTAAGGGGATGCAGACCAGAGAAAGACTTTCGTCTTGTTTACATCAGGGTCCCCCATATGCACATGCAGCCTTACTGATTGCTCAATGCTGTGTTATGTACCTATACGCCATTTATTTACCATTTAAACTCGCCAGCCCCACAAAAACCTAGCGCAAATTTCGGACTAGTGCTATTCAATTTCGGACTGCGTATTATAATTCAACTACAAATTAGAAGACAATCTCTAGGACGTGGCCAGTGTGTCTCTCGTCGTCTGTCCGAGGGACGGTGTGTGTGACATGGTGGTTCAGTAGGATGAAGTTCAGAGGATTCATTGTTGTTACCTGAATGGATTCTGGCCAAGAAGACCCGGGACAAGTCCACTCTGGAGGCCGGGGCAGGTCCCGGTCTAGTAGGAGCTGGAACACACAGATGGACGGGCAGACACAGAGTTTGTTTTAATATGGGTTATAATGTATTAACGCGCACGGACGGCAGTGATGCTGCATCTATGAAACGGATAAAGAAAACAAGTAACTCGACGCTAAATAATGCAATCCTACCTTTCCATTGTCGCACCCTGGCCACAGCGAGCCGGTGCACAGACACAACCGGAGCCCCAGCAGGGCGGCCAGCAGTGACCCCAGCAGCGGCCGCGACATCCTCTGGCTCCGCTGAAGACGAGTCACTCACTTAGGTGCTGCGAAGAGAAACATGTTCGAGAGGTAATCTGAGCTAACTGCAGAATGTTAGACAAGAGACGGGTCTTGTTGTATGGCCCCAAGACACGCATCAGCATTATCTTGTTCTATTCTCTGCACTACTTCTCGTGTTCTATTTAGGCAGTTTGTGTTCAAGAAAAGAGCACTACAACAAAACATCTCTCGCCACAACCAAAAACTTCCAACAAAAGGCTACTGGAAGTCGGAGGGGACATAGCGTGCACTGCGCTTTTTTACAGTGTACCTATCTGGAATTTGCAATGGACTTGGAACGGCCACGCGGCGGCGCCAAATACGAGCTGTGTGACCTAGCCGCTTGCATGATTGATTGATTGGTTGATTGATTGATTGATTGAAAACTTTATTAACAGATTGCAGAATGGGTACAGTACAGTACAGCTCAATACACACAATTGTTAAGGGGATGCAGACCAGAGAAAGACTTTCGTCTTGTTTACATCAGGGTCCCCCATTTTCAATTCATAATGACATTTATGACACAATATACAGATATATATCATGACATTTATGACATTTATACAGTAGCCTACTGTTACATTTGCATGCACCCCATCTCTCCTGTGTTCACCGTAGGTCAACACAACACACCAATCCCTTGTCTCTTGCACCTATAAAAACGCTGCCCCATCCAAACTAAAGTTATAGCTGATCCTAGCTGGGTCGTTCCTGGCTATTGGTGACTTTTCAATGTGCTAACCTTTGGGGGGGAAATCATGTTTTTTTGCGTTTTTAGAATTATATCAGGTAAATAACATGTTTAACCTTCAGGTACTTGTATTGGTAGAGCTCAAAAAAAGAAAACAGGTGGACGGGAACCCAACAGGGTGGAAAGGACCCTAACAGGGTGGAATTACCAACAATGTCTATGACCTTTGGACATCCACAGCCAACTTTCAACATATTTACATACAAGTCTCTGTCTCTATGTCTGTCTTCTATCTCTGTCTGTCTCTGTCTGCCTTTCTATCTGTCTCTGTCTGTCTTTCTACCTATCTCTGTCCACTTTTCTATCTGTCTCTCTCTGTCTATGCCTCTGTCTCTTTGTGTCTGTCTGTATGTGTGTCTCTCTCTGTTTGTCTCTGTCTGTCTGCCTGTGTCTTTCTTAATTTGTCTCTGTCCGTCCGTCTTTCTCTGTTTGTCTCTGTCTGTCTTTCTACCTATCTCTGTCTGTGTTTGTCTCTGTCAGCCTTTCTACCTTTCTCTGTCTGTCTGTCTCTCCCTGTTTGTCTCTGTCTATCTCTGTCTCTCTCTCTCTCTGTCTGTCTGTCTCACATTCTTATAGGATACTTTGTATTATGTTTCAGGCATTCTATTGTCTTAATAACTGTAATTAATTGCAATACTTGTCTACATTTTAGGGAAGTATACACTTCAATCCATTTACGGTTTTTGTTACATTAATCTCTCTGCCTGTCTCTGTTTCTGTCTGTCTCTGTCTACACTGTCCAGATAGATTCCTCAACGTATCTCCATGTTGCTATATCTAATTCCACCGACCTTTTGTTTAGTGCTTGAGGCTCTTCAATCATCATTATAAACATGTGATTCCTTTTAAGTAAGATATAACAAGTTATATCCTGAGGACGGAAAAGTCATTAATAGCCAGGAATGACCCAGCTGCCGTATGAATGTGCACTGTAGCCTAAACTTCAATGCGTCTTTGTGCGCCATGCGCCCTAGTGGTTTTACGCACGGACATTTCAGCTATTATGTGTTTTAAAGAAAAATCTTGCCACTACTTCGTCGAGAAACAGCAGTTGTTTTAACTGCCGTTACGTGACAACCCATGCAGTCCAACTCTGACTGCAGTGAAAACTGGATTTACCTGTTGTGCCTATTTCCCCTTCCACCCAGATCAGCCCAGCCCTCACAGCCACTGAACTATTTCACAACACATCACATCCTGTTCTAAACTCTACAGGTGTGGCAGACAGTCGGACAAGCGCCCAAGTCCTGCGAGCAGCGGAGTGGACTGGACCTCAATGGAGTCCAACCAACCCAAAGGTTTAGTTGTTTGATTATCTTTTTCTGTTTACCTGTTGAACTGTCGAGTAGTCAATCATAAAAATGACACACACACCTCAATACCCAGTAGGATGGGTGCTGAATCAAAAAGAAAAGCTCCCATTGAGGAATTTTCATTGATCTATTATTATGCAGTAACATTTTGAGCAGAAAGGCTCTTCCTCAGACTGCTATGAACTGTCGACCTATACATTTTTCATACTGTTGCTTACATGTTGATTTAATCTTCTCTTTATATCTAAGGTTAGTATTTTGGAGTGGGAGTCATTAGACCAACTAGCATTACTGTAATAAAGTCTAAAGTTATTTAATTATGTTTTGTTTTTGCCAATGGTGAGTGTGTTGTCTTGGCATTCCTTCCAAGCGCACAATGCAACTGTTCTGATTGAAAACAGAGAAGCTGAATGAATGAATGAATGAAAACTTTATTTAACAGATTGCAGAATGGGTACAATACAGTACGGCTCAATACATACAATTGTTAAGGGGATGCAGACCTGAGAAAGACGTTTTGTCTTGTTTCCATCAGGGTCCCCCATTTTCAATTCATATAGACATTTATGACATACACAACATACATGACATTTATGGCATAGGGACATATAGGTATTTAGTACTGATACATTTGTGACATAAGCGGTATTCAAATATACAGTACTGTTACCCCTAGATCCTGACAGAGTATATACATATGATGGGGAGGGGACTGTACATTAGGAGGGGGTGGGTGGGTGGGAGGGAAATATACATACGGCGGGGAGGGAATATATACATGCGGTGGGGAGGAGACTGTCTATTAGGAGGTGGTGGGGGTTTTGGGCATTTACGGTGCCTGTGCTGCCAGTGCACAGTCTAACCATACAATTCAGAAATGTGTATGATTATCCCATCACTGTTTCCTAAACCCCCATCATTTGAGGTGTTCTTGAGTGTTCATTGTGAGTGACTGAGTTGTAATCACGCTTCTCTGTTCAGCTCCAGGGGGAGTGGAGTTGGGTACTGTTGGTGGAGCCAAGGCAGCGATAGTCCTCGTTCGTCATGTGGAACTAGATCCAGAAGAGGAAGAAAAAAAACATGGCAATGGAGATAAGACTGTGCCCACATGCCCTGCTAGAGTGGGCAATGGACAGGTAAGGAGGACATAGAGGACAGACATCTCTAGGAGTAGATTTGACTGGGTAAGACTAAAAGGGTAGCTAATATTGTGGGTTCACAGCAAGATTAGAACCCTCTAAAACAGCTTATCATCTGTCTTCGTGTTCCTCTGCTTGCAGTGATTTGCAAAATATGGAATGATTCAAACAAGTGAGAATAACGCACAAGCAGCATCTCTCATCTCTGTGTTTTGTCTATCTGTCGGTCGGTATGTCTGTCTCTCTCACTCTCTCTCTCTCTCTCTCTCTCTCTCTCTCTCTCTCTCTCTCTCTCTCTCTCTCTCTCTCTCTCTCTCTCTCTCTCTCTCTCTCTCTCTCTCTCTCTCTCTCTCTCTCTCTCTCTATCATTAGGGGACATACTCCTTTGACAGCTATCTGTCCTCAGACAGTGAGGATGAGGGTATAGGCAAGAAGGTGAAGAAAAAGAAGAAACTTAAAAAGAAAAGGAAGAAGGTAAGTGAACAAACAGCACTCTGTTGCCTGCAGGACAGGATTATAAGGCCCTAGATAAAAAAAAATCACATAATGGTGTCCAAAATAGCTTCAGAGGCAAGAGGCTAAAGCTACACGCAAAGCTGTATTCTGACTGTTTACATTATGATTATAAAAACATCGCCTTTTTACTAGAGCTGTCATTGTAGCCAGATGTATAAGATGTTGCCTTTCGAGTTTAAATACAAGTAAAGAATACCCATTCTTTACTAGTAAACAGTCTCACTTTAGAAATATTTTACCAGCCGTGATAATATGTTGAAAATACATTGCATGGGTACAAGTGGGGCAGACAAGATATTTATGTATTCACATTGATTTTATGACTTTATTCTCCACCACAGTCAAAATCAAACCTCTCCCATGTACACAAGATCTATAAAAACAAAGACAATATAATTGTTGGAGCCAAAATGCCCTTCTGTTTATTTAGTTTTACTTTAACTCACGGTGCAGAGGTTTGGCATTATCAGTCACCATGGCAACCACCACAGGGGGTGGTTACCCATATATACTGATCAGTGGGTGACGAGCCCCAGGTGCGCAAGGGGAATAGCCATACAGTTTTTGACCGTGTCTTGTCGTGTTCGTGTTGATGTGCCGTATAGGTCGGCGTTCAGTGTTATTAGTAAAAAGAGTTTTTGTATATATTTTTTGGTTGATAATGGTCAATAAAAGGATTGGCATATCGAAAATGATACGAGCTCTCTGGACATTGAATTCTTCAAGCACGCGTCTAACTCAAGCCAGCCCACTTGCCCCTAGCAGTAAGTAGGCTTATAGGTAATGGTTCTACAATAATTTACATACAAACAATGACAATAACACATGGTATCAACAAGACAATCATTATACTAGTTGTTGATGTTGCAAACTAGTCACATATTTTGCTGTCTGTTTTGGATTATAGAGATATAGTTTATAGACATAGCCTACTACTGCTTCCACTTTAAAGTCTCTGGACTCTATATCATTCTGCCCTTAGATTGATCACTGGTGACAGTTATGGTACCCATCATTGTATCCTATATTATGATAAAGTTGGGTGATCCTCTCTGGCAGATAGATGTGACTTGCATTGGCATATGTTCCTGTATAAAGACATTATTGGTGATCTCCCACCCTACATCACCTCATTACTGGACCAGAACTCTGGACCCCATCATACTCTCTCTGGTGATTGGCTTACACTTAAGGTCCCCAGAGTCTGCACTGAATTAGGAAAATTTGCTGTTAGCTTCTGTGCCCCAGAAACATGGAATGCAATGCACTTTAAAACTCAATTCATTAGTATATGTTGGTCAGTTTAAATATGTAATAGCAAACTACTTCACAACAGCCTGCAGTTTTAAATTATTTTAAATGTTTAATTGATTAATTAAATTTACTTACTGATTCTATATTGTTTTTCTTTGTATTTATTATGTGTTGTATTTCTCAACATAGTTGAGCTTGCTCTCAATGATCATTGGAGATTAAATAAAGATTTAATGAATGAAAGGACACATCCTACAGTGACATATGTAGTATGGTGTGAGTTTGTAGATGATTGAATGAATGAAAGGACACATCCTACAGTGACCTGTATGTAGCATGGTGTGAGTGTGTAGAGGATTGTGAGCACATCAGTCTCTGTGGCCCCAGCAAGCTGTCAGGGGCCTTGGCAGTGGAGCCACACACCCAGAGGGCTGGATTCCAGAATGCAAGGGTTGTATAGTATTTGCCACTGACAGAGGGGAGAATGTAAAGTAAAGACTGACAGAAAGTACAGTACATATTCAGGGAATAACAAGTGAAACAGGGAGGCAACAGTTTGAAGGGTTGGGAGTGGCACAAAGTTGTAGGCAGTATCTCGGGTTTCACTACAAAAAATTTATTCGGCTCCAGTGGTGGAAAGTTTTTTTTTACTCAAGTACTATACTTAAGTACAATTTCGAGCTACTTGTACTTTACATGAGTATTTAAATTTGTATCAGAGCAGCATAACTGGACCACATACCACTTTAACATAACCTTCAACCAGAGCAGCATAACTGGACCACTTTAACATCACCTTTAGAGGTCAATGGATCGAGGGTTGAATGCTCCCAAGTACATTCAATATCAAATGCTCTACTTTTACATAAGTCGAATTTTACTTTTACCAGATAACTAATCTTTCTGGGTATTTCTACTTTTACAACTGTGCACTTCTTCCACCGCTGTTTGGCTCACAATCATAGGGTTGTTGTCTAACCCTAACTAACCTTACCGTCATGCACTTGTCCTAATAAACTAACCTAGCACTCAACACTTTGATGAACATTGTTACTCAGCTGATAGAGTTGTACCCTTCCTGATGACTTGTTGTACAGAACTTGTAAGTCGCTTTGGATAAAAGCGTCAGCTAAATGACTAAATGTAAATGTAAATGTAAAAATAGAGAACGGACAGACCTAATACACCAGTCATACTACAATACTAAACTAGCTCATGGATTGTTTATGGCGAAAAGGTGGGTTTTGAGCATGGCCTTAAAGGTCAGTAGAGTGCTTGCAGATTTCAAGTTGAGTGGGAGCTTGTTCCAGAGTGTCGGTGCTGCGACTGTGAAAGCCCGGTTTCCCTTCGTCACCAGTCTTGTGTGGGGGATTTTAAGGCAGATTTTGTTGTTTGATCTGAGGGATCTGGAGCTGGTTGATTGGACCAGGAGTTGACAGTCAGGCTGCTATCTAATAGCGGTTACCAAGCTGTGCTGCGGTCGCAGTGCATGTTAAGTTATTAATTTAGAAGCACATCTATCACTTTCACAGATGTAGGGAAACATTAAAGAAAATCAGGTTCACACAAGCAATAACTCCCACGTCCATGTTTCTACAGGATTCCAGCTCATCGTCTAGTTCATCATCATCGTCATCATCTTCCTCCTCCTCCTCCTCTTCTAGTAGTTCCTCAGACAGCGACAGTGAGGTAAGATGTGGTTTGGGGTGTGAGTTCTATTAGTGTTGATTGGGGACCGCATCATGACAATTTAACCATCATTTTTCCCTGACTGGGAACCCCCCCACACACACACACATACCACATGGCTATCAGCATTGACGTGCTTGCTTTCCTAAGAAATAAATAGAAAGAGATTGTTGTTTTTTTTATCGTTCAAACCAAGAGGAAGTGGTGCCCAAATGGGCTTGCTTTGGATATTTGCTCAGCTTTTAGGCAACCTATCTCTATTGAATCATAGCCTCAACAAGAGTCTCGCATCCCCAAATAGAACAATTAAATAGAAAGCAAACTTATCTGTACGTGGCTTGGCTTTGCAATTGTGTATCTTTTAATCCACTGAAAGCCTGCCCCATGGTCTTGCTAAATTAGGTCCCTTGTCATGAGTACAAACAATTGCCCAATGGATGTAGTCCTTTTAACTATTCTAGTCACTGCTTTGGGCAGGGATATTTGATTCTTTCAAAGCTAACAATGGCAGTCTCCAATGTGAATTGCTCAGATCCTATATCGCTGTTATGTTGACTAAATTCAGAGCTCTGAGAAGAAAAAAGAAAGCATGTCGATTGTTCATGTCAAGGGCGTGGGTGAGAAAGTAGCCCCTGTGTTCTGAGGGCGTGGGTGAGAAAGTAGCCCCTGTGTTCTGAGGGCGCGTGGGAGAAAGTAGCCCCTGTGTTCTGAGGGCGTGGGTGAGAAAGTAGCCCCTGTGTTCTGAGGGCGCGTGGGAGAAAGTAGCCCCTGTGTTCTGAGGGCGTGGGGGAGAAAGTAGCCCCTGTGTTCTGAGGGCGCGTGGGAGAAAGTAGCCCCTGTGTTCTGAGGGCGTGGGGGAGAAAGTAGCCCCTGTGTTCTGAGGGCGTGGGGGAGAAAGTAGCCCCTGTGTTCTGAGGGCGTGGGGGAGAAAGTAGCCCCTGTGTTCTGAGGGCGTGGGGGAGAAAGTAGCCCCTGTGTTCTGAGGGCGTGGGGGAGAAAGTAGCCCTTGTGTTCTGAGGGCGTGGGGGAGAAAGTAGCCCTTGTGTTCTGAGGGCGTGGGGGAGAAAGCAGGAGAGTCAAGTTTGAGTGACAGAAGCGAAAACATAATCAAACACACAAGGAGTTGTTCAGTCTATGAAAGCGTTCCCACCCAAACCATCCACTCCCCTTCAAAGATCTTATGGAATTCCTGGGTGTGAACAACAAGATGGAAATGTAGAGGAGCTTTGGCAGCAGCTAGAGATCTAAGGAGGGAGAAGTGGGGAGAAGAACATGTCAGCAAATCAAAGAGCTCAAGTCAATGTAATCCCTGAGAGGGAAAGTCAGTTGGCAACAGCTTCCATATTGAAAGCTATATGAAGGAAGATAATACAAGACAAAAATACAAATACATGAATATGTATTTCTGCTATAGGTGCTAAGGTGCAGTAACTTAGGCTAAATGTTCATTGTAGAGCCTAACTACAGCTGGAATGGAGGAGTTGCTTAGTGCATTTTCTATGCTGAAGTGTGTGCTGCAGGTCCTGACAGCGCATGGATCCAAAAGTACAGACCAGGGTATTACAGTTTTGAAATTTATTGCGATTTAAAACGTTGATATAGTTTTGTTTCAGTTAATTTCCAGAGTTTGTTTTTATTGTTTAAAATGTTTCATTTTAGTTGATATATCATTACTACCGGCCAGGGGCGTAGCTGGGGGGGGGGGGGCCAAAAAAAAAAAAAAAAAAAAATTTTTTACTAGACATCACTCAGGTGTATTATTGATGCTCTCATTGATACTATGCTTGTTTCTGAAGTGTGTGTGTGTGTGTGAGATATATAGATAGAGAGGGGGGGCTTTGGTAGACTATTGCATTGGTCCATTCATTGAAGATGAACGCAATGCGACATCCTTTACTAGGCTCACCCACCAACAGTGCAGGTGCTGAACTGCTGATCCGAATGTATAGGTAAAAACCATAGTATGCGTTTTCATCAATAAAAAAATGGCCAAAAAAAATTCCGCTTACGCGCGCTCGCATTCACTGGGGGCCTACAAATATATTCTTTCATGGGGCCCAGAATCTGGAGCTACACCCCTGCTACTGGCCTCCATACAGCAAAAAATAATCATACTGGCGGGCAGGTGGAAGCAACCTGAGAAACTCACAATGATCAATTGGTCATTAACTCTTTTGGATGTCATCTATATGGAGATCTCTACTGCCCGGGTGATAGGGATTGGGCAATCCAATATTGAACTATTGGTCTCAGCGGCCAAGAAAGTAAAGGCCATGATTTAGCGACGAAGTGGAGTCGAGGTGCTGATCCTGGGGGGTCCGGGGGTCCTGGGGTTGGGGGGTGGGAGTGGGGGAAGAAATGTCTTTTGTAATGTCTGTGGTAACACAATTTTATTTTTATATTCTGTTTTATAATTTTTATTATTTACATTGTCATTATTGTTGTTATTATTATTGCTATGTCCTGTAAAGTCCTGTTTATTGTTATTATTAGTGTATTGTTTTGTCTGGTTTCATGTAAAAGAAAAGAATGAAAAATAAATAATTGATACAAAAAATAGTTTAATTTTAGTTTAGTTTTCACAATATGGGGGTATTTGTTGATTTAAGACTCACAGTTGATCCTAGATGAACATACGTACTATGCACCAATACTGTACCGCCTGTACTGCCATGTTGACAAATGTGACATTTACAGACTAAAACTAAAGACATTGTATGTGTATTTCTATTTGAGTTTAACTACACAATAGTTTCAGTTAGTTAGAATTTGTTTCTTTCTCTAAAGTAAATTTTTTATTTGTATTTCAGTAAACAACTCAACAACATATATAACATGTCTTGTAATTGTAATATTATTTATTATATTATTCATATTAATTATTCATATATTAATAGTTTATTTGTATGTTACATATTATAGATTTAACTAAAAGGTTTTTTCACACAGAGTTTTAGTTTTTAGTTTTGTTTTAGTTAACTAATAATCTTGGTACAGGCAAGGCAGAAAATGAGAACACTGTGTAGCTACATGTCTGATGGAAGAGTGACAGTAGAACTTGATTGACATTAAACAACTTCAATTCTCTAAGAAAGAGAAACCGTTGTTGTACTTTGATACTACAACAAATGTTAGTTTGTTGTCAATTTCAACACCCAGCCTTAAAAACACACACGACACAGCCCTGATAGCAGATCTCAGATAGGGGTGGGAGGCACCCATTCCAAACCTGTTGAACACCAGCTCACAGTCTCACACATGCATACATTTGAGATTTACTGGTAGATCTACAGTACATGCATACAGTATACGTATTGTATGCATGTGTGTATTATACTGTATTGTGTATGTATAGTAGCCTATCACATACGTGTGTGTGTGTGTGTGTGTGTGTGTGTGTGTGTGTGTGTGTGTGTGGTGTGTGGTGTGTGGTGTGTGGTGTGTGTGCGCGCGCGGCAGGCACCTGCCTGTGGTTGTTATCTCTCCAAATGAATGAAACAGAAATGGTGGAATGTCTGCCGTGTTTGTACTTTGTAGGTGTTTGGCTCGCGGCAAAAGTTGTCGAATTAATCAGAGCAAAGACAGGGCTTATCCCTCTTTTTAACAAATTACTACAGAATGGTGCGTGAATAAATTAATTCTAAACCATACAGGGGTGCTCTGCGATGAAACACTTTCCCACCGATGCACAGATAAGCTTACGCCCATCCCCTATTATAATGCTTATCACCACCCATCGGCACTTTAATGTGCCCTGTTTCTGTGATCAATTAGCCCAATTAAATGTCACCTTGCATGGTCCTTTTGCAGGATGAGAAGAAGAAGAAGAAGAAGAAGAAGAAAAAGAAGAAGGAGAATAAGAAAGAGGATGAGGAAATTAAAGAATATATCTGGGACAGCACTCTCATATCTGACGCTGGTGAGTGAAGCACTGAGTTCATTTCTCTTTCAATTTGACCACCTTTTTTGCTTTCAACTGTACTGTCTGACCCCCAGGCAGTGACACTTTCACTTTATGATCAATAATTCTCACTTAATGGACTGAAATGGTCTTCTGATTACGTGGCGGCAGGGAGGAGACAAGGTGACTGTCCAAAGGCCACGCAGTCACTCATGTCATATCTATCATTTGCTGTTTGTTTACTTCCCATCAGGGTCAATAGACACAGCGTAGCGTTCTGGGCTACAGTGTCTGCCACTGTAGTTACTAGACTGGTGTACGAGATCTGTCATATAAACTCCATAGACCACATGGATGACAGAAGTTGCCTAAAAGTGTCACAACGTTTTGTAAATCTGACATCCACACACACCATGCAGAAAGACACACACCATACAGAAAGACACACACCATACAGAAAGACACACACCATGCAGAAAGACACACACCATACAGAAAGACAATGGTGAAAGACAAATGTGTTCACATAGACGTATTTCAGTAACACGTTATTATAGGGGTTCAGTAACATGTTATTATAGGGGTTCAGTAACACGTTATTATAGGGGTTCAGTAACATGTTATTGTAGGGGTTCAGTAACATGTTATTATAGGGGTTCAGTAACACGTTATTGTAGGGGTTCAGTAACACGTTATTGTAGGGGTTCAGTAACACGTTATTATAGGGGTTCAGTAACACGTTATTGTAGGGGTTCAGTAACACGTTATTATAGGGCAGGGGTGGGCAACTTTGTATATGGTGAGGGCCACAAAATGTCCACAATCAATCTGGGGGGCCGCATTGTTTATCGGCAGTCCCGCCAGTAGTACCCCATCACTCAAATAGCCCATAATAGTCACAGATGTGATAAATAAGGTATATAAACAATTATAATTTGTTGTAACTTTGTTTTTATATTTATTTATATTATTTCAAATGCATTTAGTAATGCAATTTCAACTTTATGAATTTATAAACAGCTGAATTTAAAAGTATTGCTGTGTAACCCCAAATATATACAAAAATGATCAATTATAATTAAGCCTTCTAATAAAATAAATGTATGAATTGTATTAAAGCCCACTGCTCAACAAACACAAAGCAGCATTCCTGCTGCATTTCACTACAACAGTAAATCAAAAGTGCAATAATAAATGATTTTGTTAAATGTATAAACTTTTATCCTGCTACTAAACAAAACATTATAACACTGAAATGCATGTTATGGATATGAAGCACTCAGGAATGTTTTGTTTAGTAGCAGGATAAAAGTTTATACATTTAACAAAATAATTTATTATTGCACTTTTGATTTACTGTTGTAGTGAAATGCAGCAGGAATGCTTGTTTGTGTTATAGTGTTATCTGAACACTACAAAAGTAAACAAGTAAAGTAAAGTGCAATACTACATGCCTCCCATTGACCCTTTATCAAACTGGCATGGCATTCACCCTCGCCCCACAGTGGGTCAATAATGGTAATAATAATAATAATAATAATAATAATAATAATAATAATAATAATAATAATAATAATAATAATAATAATAATAATAATAATAATAATAATAATAATAATAATAATAATAATAATAATAATAATGGTCCCCTCTCTACACCTCTTCATCATCTCCTTCCCCCCTCTACACCTCTTCATCATCTCCTCCCCCCCTGTCTTTAATGAGACACTTGCTATTGTTGGCGCACAATAGCAGGAATGTCAACTTCAATGTTTGTGCATGCGATCTGCATCAGATGAAATAATGTTTCATCTGACAGCCTGTTTCTCTCCTTTGACTTGATGTGCTTCATGTTTGAGAAATTGCTCTCACATATGTATGTGCTCCCAAACATACTGGCCATAGAGAGGGCAAAGTCCCTGAGGAGTGGGAAGCGGGGCTCAGGTAGCAGTTTCCAAAACGAAATTCCCCTCTCATTTCTCTTTGCTTGAAAAAAAGGATCTGACTGTAGCTCGCACAGTTCAAGCTGCAGTTTAAGGTGCGAAGTGATATCCGTGAGGAAGGCCATGTCACAGAGAAACGCTGTATCTCTGAATTTAGTGCAGTACTATGCGCTTGTGTCGCTCATCAGTTGCTCTCCAAGCACTTCCCACGGCTCAGCCATCGGATTTCTGTGTGTAGCTGCAAGTCGCCATAATCAGTGTCCATCTCTTCCAAAAAGGAGACAAACTTTCTATGGTTTAGTGACCTGTTGCCTCCACAAATTAGATTGGTAACCTTGGTAACCAAATCCATAACATGGCTGTAGTCAAGCTTCTTGGCACAGAGAGCCTCCTATATCAGATACAAAAACAAACAAAAAAACGATTTAACGACTCTCGCATATAATTTGACTACACTCACCTCGCATTGGTCATTATTAGTGACCCACAATAGATGGAAATTATGTTAGCGAACTTACCTGATGTATAATGCAGTGCAGCATTGGACACTCAACGCCACTCTGCCTTAGAAGCCCGGCGAATCCTGTGCATTTTCCTTTCATTGCCGGTGCTCCATCGGTAACAACAGCCGACAGTTTATCAAAACCCCCATATTGCTGCGGCACTTTCAACAGCGTTGAATATGTCCACACTAGGGCTGACCCCTATTAGTCAAATAGTCGACTAATCGATCGAAAGGAGCCATAGTCGACTGCCAACTCTTCTTAGTCGAATACAAAAAAAATAAAAATAAAAAATTATAATTACAATTTTTTTTTTTTTTTTTTTTTTTATATTGGCCTGGGGCCGCATGGAACGTCGGTGAGGGCCGCATGCGGCCCGCAGGCCGCCAGTTGCCCCTCCCTGTTATAGGGGTTCAGTAACACGTTATTATAGGGGTTCAGTAACACGTTATTGTAGGGGTTCAGTAACACGTTATTATAGGGGTTCAGTAACATGTTATTGTAGGGGTTCAGTAACATGTTATTATAGGGGTTCAGTAACACGTTATTATAGGGGTTCAGTAACACGTTATTGTAGGGGTTCAGTAACATGTTATTGTAGGGGTTCAGTAACATGTTATTGTAGGGGTTCAGTAACATGTTATTGTAGGGGTTCAGTAACATGTTATTGTAGGGGTTCAGTAACATGTTATTGTAGGGGTTCAGTAACATGTTATTGTAGGGGTTCAGTAACACGTTATTATAGGGGTTCAGTAACATGTTATTGTAGGGGTTCAGTAACATGTTATTGTAGGGGTTCAGTAACATGTTATTGTAGGGGTTCAGTAACACGTTATTATAGGGGTTCAGTAACATGTTATTGTAGGGGTTCAGTAACATGTTATTGTAGTGGTTCAGTAACACGTTCAGTAACATGTTATTGTAGGGGTTCAGTAACACGTTCAGTAACATGTTATTGTAGGGGTTCAGTAACACGTTCAGTAACATGTTATTGTAGGGGTTCAGTAACACGTTCAGTAACATGTTATTGTAGGGGTTCAGTAACACGTCATTGTAGGGGTTCAGTAACACGTTCAGTAACATGTTATTGTAGAGGTTCAGTAACACGTTATTGTAGGGGTTCAGTAACACGTTATTGTAGGGGTTCAGTAACACGTTCAGTAACATGTTATTGTAGGGGTTCAGTAACATGTTATTATAGGGGTTCAGTAACATGTTATTGTAGTGGTTCAGTAACACGTTCAGTAACATGTTATTGTAGGGGTTCAGTAACATGTTATTGTAGGGGTTCAGTAACATGTTATTGTAGGGGTTCAGTAACACGTTCAGTAACATGTTATTGTAGGGGTTCAGTAACATGTTCAGTAACATGCTATTGTAGGGGTTCAGTAACATGTTATTGTAGGGGTTCAGTAACACGTTCAGTAACATGTTATTGTAGGGGTTCAGTAACATGTTCAGTAACATGCTATTGTAGGGGTTCAGTAACATGTTATTGTAGGGGTTCAGTAACATGTTATTGTAGGGGTTCAGTAACATGTTATTGTAGGGGTTCAGTAACACTTTATTGTAGGGGTTCAGTAACACTTTATTGTAGAGGTTCAGTAACACGTTATTGTAGAGGTTCAGTAACACGTTATTATAGGGGTTCAGTAACATGTTATTGTAGGGGTTCAGTAACACGTTCAGTAACATGTTATTGTAGGGGTTCAGTAACATGTTATTGTAGGGGTTCAGTAACATGTTATTGTAGTGGTTCAGTAACACGTTCAGTAACATGTTATTGTAGGGGTTCAGTAACATGTTCAGTAACATGCTATTGTAGGGGTTCAGTAACACGTTATTGTAGGGGTTCAGTAACATGTTATTGTAGGGGTTCAGTAACATGTTGTTGTAGGGGTTCAGTAACACATTATTGTAGAGGTTCAGTAACACGTTATTGTAGAGGTTCAGTAACACGTTATTGTAGGGGGTCAGTAACACGTTATTGTAGGGTTGTGTTAGATCCTGATCAATCTGGCCAGTATCACGTCTTCGTCTGTTTGGCTCTCCATCCAATTCCTCTGCGTTGTGTCATTTTAATGGTCCTGACGTCTCCTATACTGGCTGATAAAATCCTTATCTCTCCCCGTTAGATACGATTCGCAAACCATAATAATTCTCCACCTCCGTAAGAATTCGACACTTCGACACAGCGTAATACCTTATGAGGAAAAGCGTTGTTTATTGCTATAACAGAAACCTCAGCTCAGATGTTAACAGATTGTATTGTCCTTGAAGAGTCTATTCTAATGATCTTTCGGTGTGTTCAGTCTATTGTCCTTTTGTTATTCAGTCCAATAATGGTCAGGCCTGGTCTTTAGCCTAACCCTCCTCGCGTTAGCCGAAGCTAATGATGATGTGTCATTCTCCCCCCCCCCCCCTCTGTGATGAGAGGAGAGAGTATCTTGGTCTCTTCCCTCCTGTGGGATTTGTTTCTTTGGTCTGCCTTCCACCCGGAAACACCGTTCGACTTATAGATCTTCGTCGTAGCAACGACGCCCCCCCGCCCCTCTCCTGGTTGTCATGCGACGCTCATGACAACTGCTAATAACCTTTCACACATTTCAAAACGTTTCTCTCTGTCAAAACCTCCATCGCGCTGCCTCTGTGTCCACGTTATCTTGTTGTGTCTTCGATCGGAATTCAAAACACACACCCTCCTCACGCGGCCTGTGCCTGTGAAACCGCTTCTTCTCCACCGTCAATATCATCCCGTGATGATAATGATATTACCCTCTTAAAGCAGTTTATAAACCAAATATACATTGAAAAAACCACCATTTCTCTCAGTTGGTACAACTAATGATCAAGTAACAAGGAGGAACTATGCTCGTTGGCTAGACCTATCCACCAAGTTTGAACCAAATTAAATAATAAAATACAATATACAATACAATATAAGTTTTGCTGTACAGATACTCACACACAAGGTCAAGGTCAGTTTCATTTATATAGCACATTTAAAAACAACCAAGGTTGACCAAAGTGCTGCACAATACAAAGTACAAAAGTACTGTAAATACAATACCAATAAAAATACAACACAAGATGCACAATTCACACAAACAGAAATACTACTGCAAACACTACTACACATAACAATACAAATACACCAGAAAATACAATATAAAATGCACAGTCAAAATAGAAGGATGTACGGCTCAACCGAATGAAAAGACAGAGAGAAGAGGTGAGTCTTTAACAAAGACTTAACAATCTCTAGGGTTGGGGCAAATCTAACATGTAAACTGTTCCATAGCTTGGAGGCAGATCTAACATGTAAAGGTAAACTGTTCCACAGCTTGGGGGAAGTCACTCCAAAGGCTCGGTCACCTTTAGATTTGAGCCTAGATTCTGGAACATCCAGAAGCGACTGATTTGACGACCTGACAGTGCTCTAGCTGGCGTGTGAACAAGGAGGAGTTCAACAATACACGTACAATACACGTACAATACACGTGATTACAGTACACCCTCAGTACAACTGGAAGATAAGTTCCCTGAGCACTTAGTTGTGGCCACCAGAGTAAAGGTAATACCTGTATTTCCTGTTTGTAGGTCCTGATGGCTGTTGGCGACTGATGGCTACTGAGGGCCTGAAGGACAAGGTGAGACGCAAATATATTTTAATACATTTAACTGTTCCCCTCCTTGGAGTCAAGTGTTCCTTTATTGGGGAAATGCACAAGGGGGAGGGGAGGTACAACCAGGAAAAAAGATAATAATAGAAATAATAATGACAACAATAATAATAACAATAAGAAGAAGAAGAAATAATAACATAATATATTATTATTATATATTTTATATAATATTATAAATTATAATATAATATCAACATTTTGGGAAATTAGCTTATTTAACATCTTCCCTGGAGTTAGACAAGAAGATACATACCTTTTTTGTCTATCTGCATGCATTAGGCTTAGGGAACGCCCGCACCGTTAGCGTAGCTTAGCTTCATCACTGGAAGTGGGTCAGACTTTTACCCTGAAGTCCCCTACAGTCACGAAATACACTCCAAATACAACTCCAAAACGTTCCTGTAAACATGTTGTGACCTGTGTATTTACCATGTGGAGAAAAAAAAATTGAATTCGACATTTACGTTTTCTAAGCAAATATACTCGGAATCAGAAATTTTTTTTGCCTAACCACTCCTCTCGGGGCGCAGTGATTTCACGCAACGCAGTGCTACTTTCTAACGTGGCGACAGTGTTTGTTTACATTTTCATTTCATTCAAAGGATCCGAACCGATTGAAGTTATTATGGATACCATGACTGTGGTAAGTTTTAATTTATGTTTTTAGATGGAAGGCTGTATTCCATCTGTCTAACGTTAGCGAATATTGTGAGATTGATGAATAGGACATAACGTTGCTGGACTATCGACCTAGTTAGCCCCTTTCCTGACTGCGATGCACGGCTACAGGGTTTGGGCGAGTGAATCCACACTTGTGGTATTATTATAACTAATTTATTGTGTAACGCTAGCCCCTTAAAACTTACCACAGTCATGGTATCCATAAACTTCAATCGGTTCGGATCCTTTGAATGAAATGAAAATGTAAACAAACACTGGCGTCACGTTAGAAAGTAGCACTGCGTTGCGTGAAATCACTGCGCCCAGAGAGGAGCGGTTAGGCAAAAAATAGTTCCGAGTATATTTGCTTAGAAAACGTAAATGTCGAATTCAATTATTTTGTATTTCTCCACGTGGTAAATACACAAGTCACAACATGTTTACAGGAACGTTTTGGAGTTGTATTTGGAGTGTATTTCGTGACTGTAGGGAACTTCAGGGTAAAAGTCTGACCCACTTCCAGTGATGAAGCTAAGCTACGCTAACGGTGCGGGCGTTCCCTAAGCCTAATGCATGCAGATAGACAAAAAAGGTATGTATCTTCTAACTCCAGGGAAGATGTTAAATAAGCTAATTTCCCAAAAGACAGATAATACAATAAAGAGGTGGAGTAAGATAAAATGAAATATGAACTAAGAATACTTGTATAATATTATATATAATATACATATTCAGTATTGCCCCTGGTCCCTTTTCATGATGGTGTATTTTTATGACGTCTGTTAAAAAATATTGTCCTTTCTGTTCTTTTAAGGATTCGGACAGTGAGGATGACAAGAAGAAAAAGAAGAAGAAAAAGAAGGCAAGCCAAAAGAACACAACAAACACACAAAGGACATTCATGTTAAAATGTGTTATATTGTCAGTTACATGACTATTTCATGTCCCATCAGTTACTCCTTAATCCTAACATTTCAACTGTAGTACAAAATCTTCTCCTCTGTTTCCACAGGATTCCAGCTCTTCCGCATCTGACAGCTCATCTTCAGACAGCGAAGACGACAAGAAAAAGAAAAAGAAGAAGAAGAAGAAGAAGACCAAAAAGAAGAAGGTGTGATTTCAATAACGTAGTGTTTATTTATTCATTACTATATGTAGCAGGGTGGATTATCCCTGCTTCGTGGGAACGGTTGCTGGCAGTCACAAGGTAGCTGGACACAGTAGAGCTCCGTCTGACTGCACCCTCGTCTTTGGGCCTGGAGCGTCAAACCGGGACCCGGTAGTGGGAGTGAATGGGGCCCGGGATTTACCAACCTGGTTTGGTACTCTGGTCCTCCTCGCCTCTCCGGGGCGGTCAGCAGTACTCCCCAACTCGCTCTCATTTCCCTGATTACCTCCGTGGGCCCTCCCACACCTAGTGACTGATATGCCTAAATGGATTCGTCCCTCCCGCAAGCAGTACCCTCCCTTGATGACCACTAGAAACCTTACAATGAAAAGGGGAGAGTTGGGTAGGAAGGGGTCAATCATATATACGTTACCCACACCAAAAGAGTTAATACTGGGCACAGGAATGGACACGCACACACAACAATTCCCGTCTTAGTTGTTTAGTATTAATTATACTGGGCAGTGACAAGTATTACGGCAATGAGTCAAATGGCATACACTATCATTATTCCTAATTACTAATAATTAGAATAATAACATATATAGCACTTATACAATAATACATTCGACCCCAGGGAGAAACAGTTGGAACAAGACGGGAAGTTAAGAGGCATGACGGTCAATCAAACCATACACTTTATCACACTCAAAAGAACTCAAAAATGTGGGCCCACAAATACCTTTACAAAAGCCCTATGCTAATGCCGGCATATATTGTTTATGGGGTACACCTAGCACTGTGGTTAGCAACGTTAGCTTCGCCCGTGGGCCGCACCACACTGTGTACTGTGTTATAGCTCCGGAGCGTAGATGCTCAATTGTACTCAACCAACATGGCGGCCTCGCCGCGCCACCGTCGTCCGGAAGGCAAGATGGCGTCGAACGCTCTCGGCGAGGGGACTAGCAGGCGGAGCTGGAGCAGAGAGGCAGTGCTGGCTGAGAGCGTGTGCTGGGCGATGGCGACCTCTGTTGGTCGGGACGAACTCCCGTGTGTTGTAGGCAGCCTGGTGTAGATCTGGTCGTAGGCAGCCTGGTGTAGACTGGTTGTAGGCAACTGGTTTGGTCCACGTGCGTATCTAAGCTCGCCCTCACTAACACTGCAGCTACACTCTGGGTCCTCAGACAGCCCCCCTGCTAGCCGGGATATATGATAACGCAGGGTGTTTCTAAAACACCAGTCCTCTTCGCACCACGCTGGCAGGGCGCCTCGCTAGAGGGAATAACTTTAACTTAAACCCCTCAGGGCGATACCGCATTCCTTCTAGGATAACTCGTTGTATCGCTAGGGTATTCCGTAAGGCAACATGCAACATGCTTCTACGTTTGCTGGTATAGGATAACCCGTAATATACTCAAGTTCAATACGGGGCTCTTTCTAGACACGACCGATCACATCCAAGTCCAATGTCGAAGAGGCTGGTTCCTCGCACTTCCCTCTACTTCCTCCTCCGTCTCTCGTACGCTCTCTGCCTGCCACCGCGCCCCCTGCTGTTACCGCCTACTAGCTCCACAGGGAAAAGGATTGTAGAATAGAATCCAGTAATGCCGCTTATAATCCATATTTCGGCCGGTAGAAGAAAGAGAAGCTTGCGTCATTGTTCGTGAGAATATCAATGGAAACTAGTTAGTAGGTCTTGGTGCATCAGGGGAGATGAAAAGGCAAGTCAGCACTTCTGAATAATATTCCTATTTTCAGGATGCTACATATAAATGAGGGATAATTTGACAGCCTGTTCCTGGGTGCAGAACACAGACACACTTTACAGAAGGTCTAATCGACACCCCCTTTTTCAGGACTCCAGCTCCTCTTCTGATAGCTCTTCTTCTCCTTCTTCATCATCATCATCATCATCTTCCTCTGACAGTGAAGATGACAAGAAGAAGAAGAAGAAGAAGAAGAAGAAGAAGAAGAAGAAGAAAAAGAAGACTAAGAAGAAGAAGAAGGTACGTTGACCATGTTGCTCATGACCTGTGGTGATATTCTTAATTATAACTGTCTTCTAGTGGCTTTTATTGGCATGCTCATCTTCACTACAAAAAATAGGTTCATGGCAAGCAGATTACCTTGTGAAAATTATCATGAATATTCCTTTTTTCTATTAAAACAGGATTCTGGCTCTTCATCTCCGGACAGTGACAAAGACAAGAAGAAGGAAAAGAAGGACAAGAAAAAGAAAAAGAAGAAGGATAAGAAAAAGGTGAGCTTACACTTGTTTGTTCTGGGTTGAATCAATGAATTATCCTGTGGTGAATTCTAAACATTTGAAACGTTCCTTCCGCAGGACTCAGGGTCTGACAGTGAGGCAGAGACAAAGAAGGTATGATTGACAGTTTCAGGGGCTGTGATCACTCCATAGTGTATTATATCTCTTTATTCATCTCTACAGAGGAATATGTGAAAAATCCAACGCCCTAATGCTAGAAATTAGGTTTAAATATGTTTTATTTTCTTTGGCATGGTTATGCTTTATGTACTTCACTTTGTCTTGGAATATGCTGAGTGAAAGCTTTACCGCCTACAGCCTGTATAACTCATGCATGCACTCAATTTAGCTCCTTGACAAGTAGGTATGTGCTACCGTTGTTATGGAATACCTTTTCAATGGAATTGTGTTTCTAGGAAACAACCTGGGCCCAAGTTTATTTCCAGTCAGCTATTGCTATAGAGGGCAGGCATTACATTTAATTTGGTTCTGCCCCTTATTAGTTCAAAACCTCCTATATACTCTACTATGGAGACTATATTATATTTTGCAATAAAAACATTGGATCAGCTTGAAAAATTTCTTGGCATGTCTGCATACAACTATATAACTTTGCTTATTTCCCAGAGACACACATCTACAGAACATTCCAAGAGAATCCGATGTTTTCAAAATATCATAGTATAGTATACTGTACATATTAAAGTATAGGAGCTTTTGACCAGGGGCTGTGGGACAAATGCAGTTTTAGCTAAAACTGCAACGGGAAATACACCTTGGGCCCATTTACAATGTTTATGTTGTTAAGTTTCAAAATGTATATAGTTAGTTATAATGGACTCAGTGTGTTCGGTTCCTCTTACATATTGTCTCCTCAGCAACTATACTTGTCTACCTGTCTGAGCCTGCAAGAGAATGCTACTCACTTTCCACCTTCTCACACTGTATTATCTATATCCAAATGTGCTGCATTCTGTCCATGCATGTACTTTCGCATGCTTTTGTTTTCCAAGGGTATTGTAATGATTGTGTAAATACAACGCAATGCAAATGCACATATTAGTAGGTATATTACAAACATTATTTAGCATTTGTAGGTTCGTATAGGTTTGTGTGCATGTGTGTGCATGTGTGTGCAAGTGTGTGTGTGTGTGTGTGTGTGTGTGCGTGTGTGTGCGTGCGTGAGAGAGAGAAAGGTGTTTATTGGCATGGGGAATACAGCCCTTGGACCTAATGCCTGCTAAAATAGACAGTAGTATTCTAGACACTGTCTAGATACTAGGCTACTGTCTATTTTAGCAGGCATTACTTACACTTTTACTCAAACTGAGTAAAATCGTACTCAGTTTGAGTAAAATGTACTCAGTTTGAGTAAAATTTACTCTGTGAAATTGACTGTGTAGTAATCTAATCCAGTAGTGTGTAAAATGATAAGATAGACAGTAGTTGTGTGTAAGGTGAGTATGATTGTGACCTTGTTCTCTTGCAGGGAGAGAAGGACGGCCAGGAGGAAGATGAATTCAGCTGTGCTGGTGAGTGCTTTCTGACAAGACTTTAACATGAAACTGAAACATGAAATGATGTATTCTGTTTTAGAGAAGCAACATGGATGGTTTTAGGGGAGGGTCATATGTTAAATGTTTTTGTCTTATATTTTCCATCAGGGACGAATAAGGGACCAACCAACTAATCAACCAATGAAGTCAGTTAATCTGAGAACAGTGACAAGGGAAAGCGAAACGTAACAAAACCAGATTTACGTTGTTAACACTTTAATCGCCGGAAACGCCGAAACTCGTCATTGCCCGCCATGCTCATTCTGCCGAAGACGCCGTAACACGTCTTTGATATCAATATTTCAAAAATCTGTGATCGAAATCATATTTCTCCTCCGGGGACCTGAGATATACTGCTGAGCTCCACTCAACTCTCTAACTGTTCAAGAGCGCCATCTGGTGGCCGCTCGGCAGATCGCCCAACAGGAAGTCATGAGGATGAAGTGGTGCTCACCCATATTTTGTCCGGGCACTCGCTATCATTAGCAGGACTCCATCTTGACACAGTGAACACCGATCGGTGCAAATAACTCGACAAACAACATGATTTGGACGTATATACTATTATACAACCTGGAGATGGATCGGGTATTTCGACATCCCATAATAGGAATATCTCTGCTCCACGCTCATCGCCCAACGGCGCGTGGAAGATACGGTAAGATCCAGCGTTATTTTCCAACGTGTTCTTTACTAACTGCTCTGATGATCATATCACCCACACTAGATGAATGATATAACGTTGCCCACGGAATTATAAACGACCCCCCGCCCATCCGGTCAACATCAGATGATACGTAGTAACTTCTAGAACCACGTCCAGTTGAAATTTTTTATCTCGCGCCAATTGCTATCAAACTGTATTTCATCATCAATATAATGCATTTGGAGCTATAAATCACGTTCTGGAGAAAGCTGCAGAAAACGATAAAAACATACTTATACTTTAGACCGTATTTTAGTATGAATATGTGAATGAAAAAGTATAACGTTGCTACACCCTGAACAATAGATATAGGACATTGAATGGGCCATAATAATGTCAATTTAGCAATACAATTAAAAAAGTTATAGCCCTGCAAAGAAGGGGAACTTCTCCATAGACAAATAGAGATGGCGAGGGATGGTAAATTATGAATTTAACCATGGCGATCAAAGTGTTAATTTTGTTTGACTCCGGTTTCTTTACGCAGGCCCTGGTGCAGATGGAGATGAAAAGAAGAAAGACAGACAAAAAGAGGATGGCAAACTGGCATGTGGATTGGCCTGTAAGTATTGACCTACCTCAAACCCGCCCTATTTTCTTGATTCTACAATCACAACTGCTTTCCCCGTCAATTGGTCTGATCAAAGGACTTGGAATGCAAAGTAAATAAATAAATATTATTATCAGTATGTATCTCTGAGTGATTTTACTGGCCAATCAGACGGATGGAAAGATCATCATAATGTTGTCACCTTGTCATCATAATGTCTCATAATGTCTCATAATGTTCCAACAGTAGGGGGACTGGACGCTGACCTGGACGAGATGGAAGCGGGACACCTGAGTGATGATGAGGGAGAGGGAGGGAAGGAGAAAGAAAAGAAGAAGAAGAAGAAACTGATAAAAAAGAAAAAGGTCTTGCCTCTCACAAAAAAACATGAAATACTACTATAACTAACCTACTAATGTTGGCGAAGCTACTTTCAAAGCATAGTTTTGCAAGTTACCCTCAGGAGAAATATAGTTTGGTTAAATAAAGCTACTTCAATATACATCTGCAATGTAATACAAAATGATACCATATGAGACTAAATGTATTGACACGACTGCAAAAACAACAATACTCAATTGAAAGTGAATATAAGCGCACACTACAGTACACTACAGTAGTTACTGCCAGTCATCAACCAACACCAATTAACACAAGAAGGTAACTGCTGGTATGTAAACTTGTACAACTGGATTCTGTAACATCCACCTTGCACAATCTTAACAGTTAAAATAGTCATAAATTTGTTTTCTTCTTGAGATTATAATATCAATCATATCATCTACTCTGAGTCTGACAGCTTAGTTGTCAGAGCAGAATATATTGTATTGTGTCGTTTCACTCGAGATAGGAGAGGCAGTGTCAATATAAATAAACAATCAAAGTAATTACTCTCTTTTCTCGTACAGCCAAACTTGTAGTTCCAATAGTTAACTACATATTAACAGGTAAAAAAAGTTGTAAAATGTTGTATAAATACTAGAAAGCTACTGCAAAATGTAGTTCAACTGCTAGTAGTAGTACATGTAGTGAAACTACTCCCCTACACTGAAACTATAATACAGTGTGTCAGTTTAATACTACATGATCATCGGCATAATATATTCTACTGTACAATTACAATTAAATGATAAATAACTACAAATTATCATAATTATAAATGACAAGACCAGTAACTACAGTATTACACAATTTCATGGCATCTTTTTACTTCCTGTTTCCTGCCACAGGATTCAGGTTCATCGTCGGATAGTGATGATGAGAAAAAAGACAAGAAGAAGAAGAAGGTGAACAGATTAGTTTTGAAGACAATCTCACAAAATATTACTGCAACATTATGCACGTACACACTACACAGATAAGGCCTTAAGGTGTCTACAGGTCTACAGACAGCTCTCTCTTAGAAAGTGTTAATTGGGGTATCTGTTGCACTTACAGTATATTTTAGTTTCCTTTTTTTATTTGAGCTCCTGTCCTACGAAATACGGTTCTGCTGTAACACAAACAGCGATATCCCTAAAATACAGATTTGTATGTCAATTGAGCATCTGTTGTGTGGATATCTGTTGATGTGAGTTGTTTTTCATCTACAGGACTCTTCCTCCAGCACCTCCTCCTCCTCATCCTCCGACAGCTCGTCCTCCGACAGCTACTCCTCAGACAGTGAAGATGAGAAAAAGAAGAAGAAGAAAAAGAAGAAGGGAAAGAAGGTGAAGAAGAAGGATATGGTTTGTGTTCACAAAACAGACACATTATTTTTCTTTTGTGTTACAAATGTTTATTTTTTTAAAGTTGTGGTTCAGTTGTGTGTTACATTACTGGCACTCACTACTCTCTGCAGGATTCTAGCTATTCTTCCTCATCCTCATCTGATAGTGAAGAGGACAAGAAGAAGAAGAAGAAAAAGAAAAAGAAGAAGAAGAAGATGAAGAAGAAGAAGGTGATAGTCACCAAACCCTTGTGTACTAAAATAATTCAAGAATCAAATATGTCTCTTAATTTGGGAATTTGTGTTGGCAGTAAGGAAGGCAGTAAGGAAGGCAGTAAGTCATTTCACAGTGATGCACTCTGGTAGACACTGATAAAACACACAGAAGAACCTTTTGTACAGTATAGGTCTCTAGTGTAGTTGAGGGTAAACACAGGAGCACAGCATATACCCACGATACAGTACATCCATCCATCCATCTATCAGCCTAATTACCATTGGCTGGCGGGATCTTATGGGGTTGGTGGGGCTTGTATTAGATGGTTGGATCACGGTATACCCACTGCCCCCAGCACAGTATACATACACATACTACTACTATATTATACCTATAATTGTTAGGATTAGGAGGCGAGGGAAGGAGAGGAGAACCCAATATGCGGAATGACAGAGGAGAACCCAAACTGTGGAATGACAGGAGGAAACGGAGACGGTAGTTGCTCTTCTCAAACGTTGTGTTCTATTTATTTAAGAACCACGAGAGCAAGGATATTTTACAAGTACAAAACAAAAGCGAAAGGCACAGTTGGCACTTAGAAAACACAAACTGGTTACACGAAAACAAAAGTGCGCAGCACAAAACAAAATACAAACATAACTTACTATGACTCAAAACAAACAACAGGGCAAGGAAGACGACAGCAGGGACACGACAGGTACAGGAACACAGAGGTATGACGCCACAAGGAAGTGAGGACAGACCCACACTTAAATACACAACTAATTACTAGGGATGTCCGATATTATCGGCCGACCGATATTATCGGCCGATATCGGCAGTAAAATGTGATATCGGAAAATATCGGTATCGGTAAAAAAAATAAAAGAAACATTTTTCTTTTTTCTTTTTTACCTTTATTTACCCAGGCAAGCAAGTAAGAACCAATTCTTATTTTATTTATTGTCAAAAGTATGCATGTTGGTTTAATTCAACAACTTGTATGTTAATTTTAACTTTTTTAATGATCATATTTTGCACAGATAATGCTTACATTTAGAAAGCCTTTTGAATGCATCCAGTGAAATTATTAGTTACCTGAAATTATTCCGTTTTTTTGGGGGGAAACCCTGCATATATCGGTATCGGTTGATATCGGTATCGTATCGGAAATTAAGAGTTGGACAATATCGGAATATCGGTATCGGTAAAAAAGCCAATATCGAGCATCCCTACTAATTACAATTGGCAACACCTGGCAAAGCCAGTCCAAAACACAGAAACAATCAAACACCAAACTAGACACAAAAAGCAATATCACAAACAACAACCAGACAGGAGGACGACATTTAAACAAGGGAAGGAAGAGCCCAGGACAACATACACGAGGAAATCAATTCAATTATATTTACCCAACACAAAATAATGGCCTGCACCATCTGGCGGTGCCCACTAGATGGCGCCATGAGACCAATGTTCATTTTGTCCTCACAGCCCCAGCCAGGATTTTGTCTGGGACTGTTGCATATAATAGTATCTATTACCTGAGCTAGCAGTACATTACTGTGCTCCAGGGTTGACTGCTGACTCCTTTATATGATTTTCCAGAAGTGCTCTGATGACAGCTCCTCTTCCGACAGTGATGACGACAAGGTAAAGAAAACCTGACAAACTAAATGATGAAGAAATAAAGCACACTGACAAACTAAATGAAGAAATGAAACACACTGACAAACTAAATTATGAAAAAACAAAGCACACTGACAAATTAAATAATGAAGAAACAAAGCACACTGACAAATTAAATGAAGAAATGAAGCACACTGACAAATTAAATGAAGAAATGAAGCACACTGACAAGCTAAATGAAGAAACAAAGAACACTGACAAACTAAATGATGATGAAACAAGGCACACTGACAAACTAAATGCAGAAATGAAGCACACACAGTGGCGTAGCGGAGATTGCGCTCGTCACCAATGCAAGAGGCTGCAGTCTCGACTCCCGGAGTCAGCATTGCCTCTGGCTTGGGCTGATCGCTATACTAACCCGTTTGGCTGGGTTAGGGGAAGGGAAGTCACGGGTGGGAATCTGGCGTTGTGGACAGCGACGCCTACAGGTCAGGTCTGGGCGCTTGCTCAGCGGAGGCAGGACTTGATGAAGGCAGCGTGACCTCCCATGCGTTACACTTCACCAATGAGAGTCCTCGCTGCCAGGTGAAAAAAGAGGCACTGGCTGTCGCCCCGCGTGACGGAGGAAGCGTGCGGATGACTTCAGGTTTCCCTTGTACCGACCAGTTGGAGAACATGCGCACAACAAACAGGTAGGGGAGGGGGGGAATTGGCACAACGACTAAATTGGGACGGGGAGAAAACAGAGAAAAATCTGAGAGAGAGGATTAAAAAAAATAAGAAATAAAATGAAGCACACTGACAAACTAAATGAATAAACCATTCACACCGACAAATTAAATGATGAAGAAATGAAGCACACTAACAAACTAAATTAAGAAACAAAGCACACCAACAAACTAAATTAAGAAACAAAGCACACCAACAAACTAAATTAAGAAACAAAGCACACTGACAAACTAAATGAAGAAATTAAGCACACTGACAAACTAAATGATGAAGAAAAGAAGCACACTGACAAACTAAATGAAGAAATTAAGCACACTGACAAACTACATGATGAAGAAACAAAGCACACTGACAAACTACTTGATGAAGAAACAAAGCACACTGACAAACTACATGATGAAGAAACAAAGCCAGGGGTGTAAAAAGTACCCAGAAATTATACTTAAGTGAAAGTATGGGTACCGTCTCAAAATCTGACTCAAGTAAAAGTAAAAGTCAAAGTATCTGGCTAAAAACACACTTGAGTAAAAGTAAAAAAGTCCTACTTTTAAATGTACTTAAGTACTAAAAAGTTAAAGTAATTTTTTTTAAAGGGATAGACCAGGGGTCTCAAACTCATTCCATCGTGGGCCAAGTTTTCATTTTAACTATACATTGCACCAGGTGAATTAGTTGAAGAGGTGAGCCAATTAGTGAAATCATCAGCTGGTGTTTAGGCAAGGCTGGAATGAAACCAAGCATACACTCTTCCCACAATGGAATGTGTTCTGCGATAGACAATGCTGAAATGAAAGAACATAGGGCACTTCTTTTGCATTAAAATTATTTAATGCACTTCTCCATTGAAGGTAAACTAACATGGACGGCATTCACATCACATCATGAATAATATCACAATATGAAAGACAGAATGGTGTATCCTGAATAATATCACAATATGAACCACAGCATACTGGATTATCCTGAATAATATCACAATATTAAAGGCAGAATACTGGAGTACCCTGAATAATATCACAATATTAAAGACAGAATACTTGAGTACCCTGAATAATATCACAATATTAAAGACAGAATACTGGAGTACCCTGAATAATATCACAATATTAACCACAGCATAATGCGGATCTGACTGTCTATTCTTCTGATAGCAGGTGTTTAATCAAAGATCCCTGCTTTCTAGTGTTGCATAAGGACCAATCAGCATGGGTATGGGCGGGTTCATTTTCCATTGATGGGGATTTGATTGGCTGTTTACCTGCGGTCGCAGGATTAATAACGTTAACGTTAGTTCGGCCAGATAAACAATTAAAATATACTAATTAAAATGGTTGGACCTGTGAGATTTGTACTTTGTAGGTCTGCATTTTAAATGTAAGGAGTAAAAAGTGTTTTTTTTCTCTGAAATGTAATGGAGTAAAAGTACAAAGTATACAAACCTAATAATACTTGAGTAAAGTACAAATCCCCCAAAACAGTACTTAAGAAGTACTTTACACCCCTGAACAAAGCACACTGACAAACTAAATGAAGAAATGAACCACACTGACAAACTAAATGAAGAAATGAACCACACTGACAAACTAAATGAAGAAATTAAGCACACTGACAAACTACATGATGAAGAAACAAAGCACACTGACAAACTACATGATGAAGAAACTAAGCACACTGACAAACTACATGATTAAGAAACTAAACACACTGACAAACTAAACGAAGAAACATAGCACACTGACAAACTACATGATGAAGAAACAAAGCACACTGACAAACTAAATGAAGAAACTAAGCACACTGACAAACTACATGATGAAGAAACTAAGCACACTGACAAACTAAATGAAGAAACAAAGCACACTGGCAAACTAAATGAAGAAACAAAGCACACTGACAAACTAAATGAAGAAACTAAGCACACTGACAAACTAAATGAAGAAACTAAGCACACTGACAAGCAAAATTAAGAAACTAAGCACGACATCAATCAAATAACTAACACAAATGGACTCCACATTTTTCACTTGAACACAAACAGCCTGAGACCCAAACTGGCTGAAATCAGACAATTGTTTACTAACGGTAAGACAGACATATTGTGCTTCTCTGAAACCAAACTAGATGATACAGTAAAAGATCCAGAGATAGAAATTGAGAACTACTCAATCGTCAGAAATTATAGGAACCAGTATGGAGGTGGTGTCTGCATGTACATACACAAAGATACCAAATTCATTAACCGTACTGACCTAAATCATGAGACAATTGAAACTGTATGGGTTGAAATTCTATTCGAACGGGCTAAATCTGTACTAGTCGGCACAATCTACAGACCGCCAGAACAGAGTTGCTTTTATGATACACTGGATAGGTGCTTAGCTGGAGTTGAGGATGTAGAAAAAAATCTTATTGGGGACTGGAACACGGATATGCAACGTAAGAATGCACCCGTCTTCAAGGCTTTCAGTAGGTTTTGTGATCTGCACGGCTTCAGCCAGCTAATCACCCAACCCACACAAACGACCATTGATCTCATTCTGACCTCTGTCCAGGATCTCCAATAAAGGGGTTATAGCATGCGGGTTAAGCGATCATTATGATATTCTGTACCGGCAAAAAGCTAAAACAAAAGGCCGGCTGTCACAAAACAGTCACATAGGGACCTCAAAACCTACTCTAGCGAGGCCTTTAACCAACAATACTTAACAACATGGCCCCCTTAAGAACCACCAGGGTTAAGAATCGTGCTGAGCCATGGATGCACTCTGAAATACTGACCGCTATGAAAACCAGAGACAAAAAATGCTCTGAACTTCATAAAAGTCAGACAAAGCTTACCAAAAGCTCAAACAGTGAACCCCAAGCCCATGTGGTTGAACTCAAAATACAAAGAAACAGACTAAGAAATTATGTAAATACCATGATCAAATCCGAAAAAAAAATTCATCAATGACAAAACTGAGAAACTAAAAAAAAACTGAACTTACTCAACAACCAACTAGACTGCAGCAAAAAACTAAACCAGATTTACAAACATAAACACAAAACCAGAAAACACTGAATGAATGAATGAATGAATGAATGAATGAATGAATGAATGAATGAATGAATGAATGAATGAATGAATGAGAACTTTATTTAACAGATTGCAGAATGGGTACAATACAGTACGGCTCAATACACACAATTGTTAACACATTGACTGCCAGCCATTGTACTCATCAAAGTACCCAGTCTGCCACCATTGAAAGCCTATGGAGTGGCTCACCTTCTTTGCAGGGCTATAACTTTTTAAATTGTATTGCTATATTGACATTACTATGGCCCACTCAACATCGATTATCTATCGTTCAGGATGTGGGAACGTTATACTTTTTCATTCATACATTCATACAAAAATACCATCTAGAATATAAGTGTTTTTATCGTTTTCTGCAGTAATTCCTAGAACGTGAGTTATAGGCCTAAACGCATATATAGATTATCGATTGCCGTTTCTTCCCTAGACACGCTATATTAAAAAATTCAAATGTACATGATCGGTATATGCTTCATCATGCGTGAAGGAAAGGGGGGGGGGGTCGTTTATAATTCCTTGATCATCACTAACTGCTTTATGTAGTATGGGTTGATTTATTGATCAGATGGTTTGTAAATAAAGAAATGTACAATTGGGCTGAAAATAACGTTAGTGTCCTCTTACCGTGCGTCAAAGAGACTGGCGGTGAAAGATCCCAAGTATAGGACGTCGATCGCCTATGTCCATTTCCGGTTTGTATGTCGCAAAAAACGCCGAAATCTTATCGATTATTAAGTTTAGAAAGCGATCCATTATGTACATTGTGTCTGTCGGGAGCCTTGCAACGATATCTGACGGCCGGATGAATTTAATCGACGCACAGCCCCCATATCCTGTTTGCCAGTGTAACTCGCCCGACCATCCACCAGGCGGCGGTATTGAGCCGTCGTTGCCTTCACCTTTAGGGTCCAGCTGGAGTGTCACGGGTGTATATATGAATTATGAATGCCATGACGAAAAAATTAAATATTGATCTCAATAACGCTGTACAGCGAGGTCTGGCGGTCAAAGCATGGCGGGCAATAACGCTTTAAAGCGTTTCCGGCGGTGGATGTGTTAAGGGGATGCAGACCAAAGAAAAACGTTTGTCTTGTTTACATCAGGGTCCCCCATTTTCAATTCATAATGACATTTATGATATACACAACATACATGACATCATGACAATTATGACATAGGGTCTAGGGACATACATGACATACAGGTATATATTACTGTTACATTTGTGACATATAAGGTCAGTGAATACCACGACCACAACACCAGAGGGAGTTCCACAAATCATGTGCAACCCAGATTTGGCACAAACAAGGGACTAACACGTTTTGCAATTATGCCACAACAATGTGGAACGCCCTACCCACAGCCGTAAAGAAATGTGAATCCCTACCCACATTCAAAACCGCTCTCAAAGAGCACCTACGGACTGCAATTTGAAACTGGCCACCGTAAATGTCCAAACCCCCCCTCCCACCCACCCCCTCCTAATGGCAGTCTCCTCCCCACCGTATGTATATATTTTCTCCCACCCACCCACCCCCTCCTAATGTACAGTCTCCTCACCATCATATGTATATATTTTCTGTCAGGATCTCTGGGTAACAGTACTGTATATTTGCATATCGTATATGTCACAAATGTAACAGTACTATATACCTGTATGTCATGATGTCATGTATGTTGTATTATGTCATAAATGTCATTATGAATTGAAAATGGGGGACCCTGATGTAAACAAGACAAACGTCTTTCTCTGGTCTGCATCCCCTTAACAATTGTGTGTATTGAGCCGTACTGTATTGTACCCATTCTGCAATCTGTTAAATAAAGTTATCATTCATTCATTCATTCATTCATTCATTCATTCATTCATTCATTCATTCATTCATTCTGACAAACTAAATGAAGTGTGAGGATTCGCCTGTCCCTGGACCTTTTTTCCCTGTCTACTCTCCTCAACAGCCCCCACCCTTGCGAGGACTTTTCCCTGTCTCCTACTCTTCACCAGCCCCCACCCTTGCGAGGACTTTTTCCTGTCTCCTACTCTTCACCAGCCCCCACCTTTGGACATTCTTGTTCCTCTACCTTCACGCACCTGTTTGCGATCAGCTCGGGAGAGTACTTAGGTTGCAGACTCCCCTCCAGTCCTGGTCGGGTCGTTCTGTGTTCTGTACGCTGGTTCTGTACGTTACCATCTACTGCCGTTTCCTGGAGTGGGACATCGTCTTCGCTCTCTAGACTTCCACGGGAGGATCCCTTTGTTCTCACTCCAGACGTCGTGCCATCTTGTTGCTACCATCACCTGCCGCGTCTCCGGCCTCGGACCCCGGCTCGCCATCGCTCCCTATTCCACGGGGGAATGGCGTGTTCTCCCTCGGACCCCGGCTCGCCATCGCTCCCTATTCCACGGGGGGATGGCGTGTTCTCCCTCGGACCCCGGCTCGCCATCGCTCCCTATTCCACGGGGGGATGGCGTGTTCTCCCTCGGACCCCGGCTCGCCATCGCTCCCTATTCCACGGGGGGATGGCGTGTTCTCCCTCGGACCCCGGCTCGCCATCGCTCCCTATTCCATGGGGGGATGGTGTGTTCTCGCCCCGGTCCCCTGGGACCCCCTTTGTTCTGATCACCACCTGTCGCTGTGTGCCTGGAGTGGGACACCGCCTTCGCTCTCTAATTCTCTACGGGAGGACTCCAGTGTTCCCACTCCAGACGTCAACCCGGCTCGCCATCGCTCCCTATTCCACGGGGGGATGGCATGTTCGCCCTCGGACCCCGGCTCGCCATCGCTCCCTATTCCACGGGGGGATGGCGTGTTCTCCCTCGGACCCCGGCTCGCCATCGCTCCCTATTCCACGGGGGGATGGCGTGTTCTCCCTCGGACCCCGGCTCGCCATCGCTCCCTATTCCACGGGGGGATGGCGTGTTCTCCCTCGGACCCCGGCTCGCCATCGCTCCCTATTCCACGGGGGGATGGCGTGTTCTCCCTCGGACCCCGGCTCGCCATCGCTCCCTATTCCACGGGGGGATGGTGTGTTCTCGCCCCGGTCCCCTGGGACCCCCTTTGTTCTGATCACCACCTGTCGCTGTGTGCCTGGAGTGGGACACCGCCTTCGCTCTCTAATTCTCTACGGGAGGACTCCAGTGTTCCCACTCCAGACGTCAACCCGGCTCGCCATCGCTCCCTATTCCACGGGGGGATGGCGTGTTCGCCCTCGGACCCCGGCTCGCCATCGCTCCCTATTCCACGGGGGGATGGCATGTTCTCCCTCGGACCCCGGCTCGCCATCGCTCCCTATTCCACGGGGGGATGGCGTGTTCTCCCTCGGACCCCGGCTCGCCATCGCTCCCTATTCCACGGGGGGATGGCGTGTTCTCCCTCGGACCCCGGCTCGCCATCGCTCCCTATTCCACGGGGGGATGGCGTGTTCTCCCTCGGACCCCGGCTCGCCATCGCTCCCTATTCCACGGGGGGATGGTGTGTTCCGCCCCGGTCCCCTGGGACCCCCTTTGTTCTGATCACCACCTGTCGCTGTGTGCCTGGAGTGGGACACCGCCTTCGCTCTCTAATTCTCTACGGGAGGACTCCAGTGTTCCCACTCCAGACGTCAACCCGGCTCGCCATCGCTCCCTATTCCACGGGGGGATGGCGTGTTCGCCCTCGGACCCCGGCTCGCCATCGCTCCCTATTCCACGGGGGGATGGCATGTTCTCCCTCGGACCCCGGCTCGCCATCGCTCCCTATTCCACGGGGGGATGGCGTGTTCTCGCCCCGGTCCCCTGGGACCCCCTTTGTTCTGCGCTGCCCGTCTGCAGCATCCGAGGAGGAGGAGGAGGATTCCTTTCTGAGCAGCAGAGCCCTACTCGGTGTAGGGACGGAAGAGAATCCCCGTGCCCGGCCTCCGCCGTCGGGCCCCCGGTCCCCGTGCCAGGCCTCCGCCGTCGGGCCCCTGTGCCCGGCCTCCGCCGTTGGATTCCTGTCCCCGTCCCCAGCCCCTCTCTCCGGGCCTCTGTCCCTGTCCCCCTCTCCAGTGCCCCTAGTCCCTTAGCCTGTTCGCCTGTTAAAGGCACAGTGCCGCAGTTTTCATATTTCATGGACTCTAGTGTTTTTTGTGTTCTCCCTTAAAGGGACTGTGCCGCTTTTTGTTATATAATAAATATTGCCCTGTTTTTGGCTACTCTCATACCTGTCTTGTGTTGTGCTATTGGGGTCGGTTTCAAACCATAACATGAAGAAACTAAGCACACTGACAAACTAAATGAAGAAACAAAGCACACTGACAAACTAAATGATGAAGAAACAAAGCATACTGACAAACTAAATGATGAAGAAACAAAGCACACTGACAAACTAAATGAAGAAACAAAGCACACTGACAAACTAAATGATGAAGAAACTAAGCACACTGACTAAACTAAACAATGCTGATGTTGTGCCACACATTTACTTTTATTTTACAATGCATTTGCATTGCATTTGTACAACATGTGGATTATGAGATGAAGGCATATACATACCTATTCTATTTATCATAAACATGCTTTTGTTTACTGCAGAAAAAGAAGAAGAAGAAGAAGAAGAAGAAGAAGAAGAAAAAGAAGGTAAGAAGAAGCTGACTAAACTGAATAGTCTAAATTCTAAAACATCACTATTTTATGCATACAGATAATAACATAACTAATAACTTTAATGGTGAGTATTACTTTCATAAGGGCAACCGTTTTGTAAGTAGCCATATCTTTTGGTCATTCATTTAGCTGCAAAACTCTTAATATTTTCTTTAACAGGATTCTGACTCTGACAGCGATGACGATAAGAAGAAGAAGGATAAGAAGAAGAAAAAGAAGAAAGAGGTGTTGGAGGTTTTTTTGTCTGATCTCAGGATCTCATGTGAAATGAAATGGCTGAGTTTGGTTACGACAATGTGTTTTGTATTACTGTGAATTCAGGTAAATAAAATCCTTTTTCTTTGCTCAGGATTCATCTGACAGTGACAACGACAAGAAAAAGAAGAAGAAGAAGAAGGATAAGAAGAAAAAGAAGAAGGATGTAAGTGATTTATCATTAGACCTTTTTTAATCAATATATTGTAGGAATGCGGTAATGATGGTGAAAACGGAGCCGTGTTCCGATGCAAAAATACTATTTTATTACGCACTCTACTGTCGCACCACAACACTGCCATTCCTCTTTCATTCGTCTCTTAAACTACGTCATCCCCCGCTAAGGATCACAGGAGATGTAGTAAACACCACATAAGGCTAGGATGCCGTGAATTATGTCCCAGTAGCCACTACACACGTCCCCCCAGAATTTACAAGAACTGGCCCCAAAAAACGTCCAGGGGCTCTGACGACCCGCCCAAAACGACTCCGGTACCCCTGGGCAGGCACAGGAAACCGAGGCAGTGGTAAAGCAGTAGGCTGACACTGAAAAGGCCTCGGACGGCAGGTCCGGGGGTCCGCTGTAGCTAGTGTAGGCGTCGGGACTGCCCTACCAGGGGGGCGACCACGGCGGGGCGGTTGGGCCAACTCAATGGGGCGGTCCAAATCCAGGTGAGCAGGCTTTAGGCGATCCACCGAGATCCGTTCTTCCCTCCCCCCCATGTCAACGACGAAGGTCTTATCGCCTGCCTTCACAACCCGGTAAGGACCATCGTAGGGTGGCTGTAGGGGGCCTTGATGGGCGTTGCAGCGGATAAACACGTACCCCGCTGCCTGCAGATCAGGCGGGACACGCACCTTCGGAACGCCGTGGCACGAGGTGGGGATGGGCAAGAAAGACTTGGCCTTGTCCAGCAGAGCATCCCGCTGTTCCAGTGCTGACCAGGGGGCCGTAACACAGGGAAGAAAATCCCCTGGGACACGGAGGGGTTGGCCGTATACCAGCTCAGCTGAAGATGAAAGAAGGTCCTCCTTAGGTGCAGTACGGAGCCCCAGCATCACCCAAGGAAGTCTGTCGACCCAGCTGTCGCCTCGGAGATCGGCCTTGAGAGCAGCTTCCATCGACCGGTGAAAACGTTCACACAGGCCATTGGCCTGTGGATGGTAGGCCGTAGTGCGGTGGAGGGAGACACCCAACTGCTGGGTAATGGAAGTCCATAACGCGGAAGTGAATTGGGCCCCTCGGTCAGAGGAAAGATCAGAGGGAACACCGAACCGGGCGACCCAGGTACTGATGAATGCGCGAGCCACGTCAGCTGTAGTAGTTGCAGTGAGTGGGACAGCCTCCGGCCAACGGGTGGTCCTGTCTACCATCGTCAGAAGGTGAGTGTACCCCCTGGAGGGAGGAAGGGATCCCACCAGATCCACGTTGATGTGGTCAAAACGCCTCTCAGGCACATCAAACCGCTCCAACGGGGCCTTAACATGTCGATGGACCTTCGCGTGTTGGCATGCCATGCAGGTCTTGACCCAACCCCCAATGTCAACCTTCATCCTGGGCCAGACGAATTTCGCTGCCATTAGGCGCTGTGATGGTTTCCTGCCCGGGTGCGAGAGGCCATGGATAGCCTCGAAAACTTGTCGTCTCCATGCCCGTGGAACCACTGGCCTTGGCTGCGCCATAGATATATCACATAGCAGCGTCGTGCCATCATCAAAGAAGGGGACGTCCGCCAACTGGAGGCCAGTAACTGCCGTCCTGGATGTCTGGGTCTGAAACCTGATCCGCAGCCATACGGGCGTAATCAATTCCCAGGTGGACAGCACCAATGGCGGCCCACGAGAGGCAGTAAGCCACGGGGTTGTCCTTCCCCGCCACATGCTGGATGTCAGTGGTGAACTCAGAGATGAAAGCCAGATGGCGTTGTTGCCTGGCAGACCACGGTTCGGACACCTTCGCCATAGCAAAAATCAATGGTTTGTGGTCTACAAAAACAGTGAAAGGGTGAGCCTCCAGCAGGAAACGGAAATGTCTGACCGCCAAGTACAGGGCGAGGAGCTCACGGTCAACGGTGCTGTACTTCTGTTCGCTGGAACGGAGTTGTCGGCTGAACGCCAGGGGTTGCCAAATGCCCTCGACCAACTGCTCATAAACGGCTCCAATGGCATAATCCGAGGCATCAGTTGTCAATGCCACGGGAGCCTCAGGCACGGGGTGCATCAGCATGGTTGCGCTCGCAAGGGCCTCCTTGGTATCCGAGCGCCTAGGAGGGGAGTGGACACCTTGGCCAACACAAAATCCCAGGTGAAACGCTGGTCAGCAAAACACAATGCCATGGTGCGTTTGCCTCAGCATCGACGGGGCACCGGTTGAGAGAGTGAACAGTTTCAAGTACCTCGGAGCCCACATATCCGAGGACTTGACATGGACCACACACATTGACAGTGTTGTGAAGAAGGCACGACAACGCCTCTACTTCCTCAGGCGCCTAAGGAAGTTCCAAGTCAGTCAGAAGATCCTTAGGAACTTCTACTCATGTACAATAGAGAGCATCCTGACCGGCAACATCACCTCCTGGTTTGGGAATAGCACTGCACAAGACCGTAGCAGACTACAAAGAGTGACACGTTCAGCCGAACGCACAATTGGAGGGGGGCTTCCCACCCTCCAGAACATTTACAACAAGCGGTGCAAGGGGAAGGCTAAGAGAATTATTAAGGACTCGAGCCACCCGAACAACTGCCTCTTTGAACTGCTGCGGTCAGGCAAGCGATACCGGAGTCTTAAGGCGAGCACAGAAAGACTCAGAAGAAGCTTCTATCCCCAGGCCATCAGGCTGCTAAACGAACAATAATCACTGTAACTGAGGGGTACAATTCCCTGACTGTATTACTAGATATGATACTTACTACCACTACCTTTGTACTTAATATTCGGCCACCCAGTACACGGCATAAATATATTATCATAAACACTCTCACGTAGATGAAACGGATCCAACACAAATGTACGAAGTCGAAACAGGTCTTTATTTCTACACAGCGATGGTGTGTAGAACAAGCACTTAATCACTTAATTACATTTATGAATTGAAATAGTATGCACTTTTATGGCAAAGAGTATTCGTCGGTATATCAATAGAGAATGTCCAATCTCTGAAGGCGCAGGTGGTAAATATACGACCTGGAATAGTTAAGGAATAACAGCAATGATACTTTAATGATTATATACTAGATACACTAGAGGGGGTTAATCCGGTCGCTTGTAAGCCGACAGGAGTAGGAGGGGGGGGGGGTAGAATCCGGCTGCCTCGTCCGGCCAAGGGTATCCCAGGTGAACCCACTGTAGTGCCGTTCAATGCGCCGGCGATCCTTGGACCACAGATGAAAGCAGGTGGACTCTTTGTGGGCCGGCTCTCTCCGGTCCACGGGGGAGAGACGTGAAGCGACCTCGTCTTGCAGAGCGTCTCCTCACCTTGCGTCCTCTCCAGGTGGGGGGGTTCCAACACACGGCAGTGTCGGGGGTCTTTATCCATGGAATAATCAAAGTATACAAAGCATAATCCGTGCCTGGGAAGGCGGGCTGTCGTCGGTAGAATAATCCGGTATACAGGTCCACTCGCTCGTCGGCTCTGGGGCTCCTCGGGTGCAGCTTCACATGGGGTCAACCACCCTGGGTAAGCAGCCAGTTCTCTGCCCGAAACGATGGGGTACTGACTACGGTAGTATTCTCACCGCACGAAGCACTATATATTAACAGACTATTATTAGCTTAATAGACTACGTCCAACTCGACGATATAGTGCCAAATATGACTATTCAAATATTAATATACACGATGTCTCAATACCGATGGTAGGCGAACTTGGCCTTACTCCCACACGTGGCGTCGCGGGGAGGCTTTACGTCTGTGACTCTATTGGAGGGTAAGAAACTGGACTGAAAAGAAAGTCCTACTTTAGTAGCGCAGTATATATACGCACTATGAACAAATAGTCCCATTAGTGGTGCGGTAGCCAGATTCCTACGCGGAACTAGGACTTGTTCGTACATGTGGAGCGGTACGTTTGAACTGGGTCTGAGGGGTATGGCAGCCTGGCACCAAGGTCTCGACCAATAGTAGAATGGAGACTATTATGGGATGTTCAGTAGGCTAGAATGGATATTCAATGTATATTGTACAAGGAATATACAAGGGATATCAGGGAATATTAGAGAATATACAAATACAATTAAATATATATATATAAATAAATATATATATTCGGTTTAATCTGGCCCTTCACAACAGCCACCCCCTGAATAGGTCCCAGACCTAATCAGTTAAACAGAGACAGATTAATCGCGTTGTCTATTTACACATAAGGGTTTGCTGTAGGGGTCAGTCAACTTCACAAAGTCATAGGGTTGTAGGGTCATGGTCATCATCGATTGTGTCTGGGAGTCGAGGCAGTTCTATGAGCCTTGCCACGGGACGGGTGTAAGTGCGACCCTGGACGAGCACTTCAGCTGCTCGGACCTTGCCGTCGGCACCGGTGATCACTTTGCTTACACGGCCGGCCGGCCACGTAGCTCTGGGCAGTGATTGATCAATAATCATGACGACTGTTCCTTCTGTCAAATTGTCTCTCTCCTTTACCCACTTCTGGCGGGTCTGTAGAGACGGTAGGTAGTGCAGTAGGAAACTGTTCCAAAACTTGTCGGCTAATACTTGGCTGTACCTCCACATTCGTCGGCCGTTCGCTTCTTCAGGCCGGTACATTGTCTGGGGTAATGCAGGATCTAGCCGCCCCATCAGGAGTGTGTTGGGGGTAACTGGGTCGATATCCGCCACATCACTGGAGACATATCCGAGGGGCTTCGAGTTAAGTACTCCCTCAATCTCCGTGAGGACTGTCATTAGGACTTCTTCCGCCACAGTCTGGGCCCCAAGTACTGCATACAGGGCTGTCTTTATGGAGCGCACTTCTCGTTCCCAAGTGCCACCGAAGTGGGGTGCGTTTGGGGGGTTGAATTGGAAATCAACCTGTGCTGGAGCGAGGTGGGTCTTAAGTTCTGGGCCCATAGCTTGGAAGCTCTCTCTCAGCTCTCTTTCGCCGCCTTTGAAGTTTGTCCCATGATCGGACAATAGGGTAGACGGTCTTCCTTTCCGTGATGTGAATCTACGGAAGGCCATAAGGAATGAGTCTGTGCTCATGGTCGGGAGAAGCTCGATGTGTATCGCTCTGGTGGTCATGCATTTGAATACAATACCCCACCGCTTCTCGGTTCCTCTTCCTTTCTTTATGTGCAGCGGGCCAAAGCAGTCCATACCCGTTGAGTGGAATGGCTTGTCACCGATTCGGAGGCGACATGGAGGAAGGTCAGCCATCCTTGGTATGCTGGGCTGCGCGCGCCACTTGCGGCAGTCTTCCTTGTAGGATCCAGTAACGACGTCTGATTTCCGCGAAGACTCTTTCTGCTCCTGCGTGATGTACATCCTCATCGTATTTCTTTATAATCAGCTCTGTGACCTTGTGTCGGCTGTTCAATACGATCGGGTATTTAATGTCATCCGGTAGATTGGGGGCTCTGCGTAGGCGACCACCCACTCTGATGAGGGTATGAGCGTCGCTCTCGGGGGCCAGGTGAATTAATCTGCTGTCGGATGGGACGGGCTTTCCTCCCTGTAGACAGGCCAATTCATCGGGGAACGAGTCTCTCTGGGCTCGCTGCAGTAGAAGCAATTCTGCTTCCTCGTAGTTAGCTGCTGACATATCAGCGGGCAGTGATGCCACAGATTACTTGTAAAAGTAATCCGATTACTGATTACTGATTACTCCTTTAAAAAGTAATCCAAGTTACTTTACTGATTACTTGATTATCAGAGTAACTTAGTTACTTTGAAAGTAACTAGGTTACGAAGTCGTCGTTCCCCCAACAGTTTTTTTTAAACGCTTTATTGAAAGTGCATAAATTGTTTTTAACTTGTTTCTCTGCACATAACGTAAATTGTTAAACTAGTGCTTCAGCTTCTGTACCATCAAGTATGGTAAAGCAACAGTCTATGATGCTCACAGCATTAGAGCAGCCAGCCAGTGGTTTTACAAAACCAGTGTATCCATTCACATCTAACAAATGCAGGCTGAACTATTCAATTATATCAACTGTAACTATTAAATTGTTTTTATAAATGTCTCTCTATAAACATACAAGCAGTCTCTCTTTAACATGTAAATTAACTGTAAATCTGGCAAATAAGAGCTTTTCTCTCTCTCTCTCTCTCTCTCTCTCTCTCTCACCCCTCTCTCTCTCTCTCTCTCTCTCTCTCTCTCTCTCTCTCTCTCTCTCACCCCTCTCTCTCTCTCTCTCTCTCTCTCTCTCTCTCACCCCATGCCTCTTTCTCTCCAACCCCACCCAGACAGCCTACATCTCTAATATAATAATAATAATAATAATAATAATAATAATAATAATAATAATAATAATAATAATAATAATAATAATAATTATTATTATTATTATTATTATAATATAATCCCTTCTCTCCCTCTCTGTGTGTATGTGTGTGCGCGTGTGTGCGTGTGCTTGTGCTTGTGTGTGTGTGTGTGTGTGTGTGTGTGTGTGTGTGTGTGTGTGTGTGTGTGTGTCTCTCTCCCCTCTCTCTGTCACTCGTGTTCTCCCACCTGAAGAACTGTGGGAGAGCATTAGAGCAGCCAGCCAGTGGTTTTACAAAACCAGTGTATCCATTCACATCTAACAAATGCAGGCTGAACTATTCAATTATATCAACTGTAACTATTAAATTGTTTTTATAAATGTCTCTCTAGTCTTCTTGCGGTTTCACTTCGTTTAGACAAGCGTTTTGGGGTGGAATTCTCAGACGAATGCAACGGAGTCCTGCTGTCAGACGATTGGCGCATATGTCACATGACGTGCTGTGAAGACCCGCCCTACTCTGCCTCTGATTCGCAGACTGTGGATGGGGAATGTGATTGGGCCAAAGCAGAGTCACTCACAGACAGAGAGTCCAGTCACGCCGCGAGGACACATTCTTGTGTAACCCTTTCACTGCCACACCACGTCACTCTCAAATAAGAAAAACAGCTCAAAAATGTATTTTTGACTGTCGAAAACGAAATAAAATACTGCATTCCGCATGCATTATGAATTTATGATGAGATAGTAACGAAATAGTAATGCACAGCCACTTGGACAAGTAACTGCAATCAGATTACTGGCTTTTAAAGATTAACGCGTTAGATTACTATTTTCGGGGGAAAGTAATCAGATTACAATAACGCGTTACTTAGTAACGCGTTACCGGCATCACTGTCAGCGGGGGACTTGCACTCCGGGTGGTACCGCAGGAATGTTCTTTGTTGTGCACTCTCTATGGATGTGCAATCGTCTATGTTAGGGTCGGTGGAGGCTACGGTGCTCAATCCACAGAACACAGACTTCTTATTTTCCACCTCCTCTGGACTTGCTTCCCTCGGGATAGGCATGGGCCACTGTCCTTCCGGGAGTCTTAGGAATGCGGGGCCGTCACTGTAGACATTGCGACGGGTGAGGTCATCCAGGGGCATCCCCCGGGTGATGACGTCAGCTGGGTTCTGTTTTGTATCAACGTAGCGCCACTCTGTTTCTCCGGTTAACTCTTCGGTTAAGTCTTGAATCTCGGTGACTCTGACTCCCACGAAGACTTTGTACTTGCATGAGTCCGATTTGATCCAGGCGAGTACCGTCGTGGAATCTGACCACAGGATTGTTCGAGACACCGGTATGGTGAGCTCACGTTGGATGAGCGTGGCTAGGTGCGCTCCGGCTAGGGCTGCGCAGAGCTCGAGACGTGGGATAGATTGTTGCTTGCGTGGGGCTATTCTCGAGCGGGCGAGGACAAATGCTGTGTAGATCTCTCCCCCCTGGTCTTGGGCCCGCAAGTAAGCTACTGATCCGTATGCGACCTCTGAGGCGTCACTGAAGACGTGTAATTCCATTTTACATGTCTCTGGCCTCACCGTGGGTGGGAAGTAGCTTCGGCGCATATTAACGCCTGGGAGTGAGTGGAGCTCCATCTCCCACTCTCTCCAGGTGGATGCAAGGTGTGCGGGAATGGGGTCGTCCCAGCCCTGGTCCTTGTCCCACAATGCTCGTACAATCATTTTTGCCCTGGTGGTGTACGGTAGAATACATCCTAGCGGGTCATATTGTCGGGCGAGTGTTGTGTACACACTCCGTCTGGTGGTCGGCGCCGCCGCCGGCCTTCCCTGCTCCGTAGTCAGGGGCTTGTGTCTGTAGTGAAGCGAATCTGTTTTGAATCGCCACACCAATCCCAGGGTCATCTCCTGGGCTTCTCCCGGGATTGTAGCCATCCAGGTCTCGCTGCTGGCTGCCTTGTCCTCGGAGGAGAGGCTGCGCAGTACTTGCGGATCGCTGCTGGCCCACTGCCTGAGATCAAAGCCGCCTTTAATCAGGAGAGCCTCGGCTTCTTCCTGGGTTGAAAGGCTTTGTAGACAGTTGTCTACGTAGAAGCTGTTCTTTACGCTGTGTCGGACCTCTTCGTCCGCTGCTGGGTCCTCTGCTACATGTTTCTGTAGTGCAAATGTCGCACAGCAGGGGCTGCACGTCGTTCCGAAGGGGAGGACTTCCCATTGGTAGATGGCTGGGTGCTCATCTCCTGGCTTCTCTCTCCATAGGAACCGTAACAGGGGCTTGTCCGCCTCTACTAATCTCACCTGCAGGAACATTCCTTTAATGTCCCCGCTGATGGCCACCTTTTCCTGGCGGAAGCGGAGTAGAACGCCGAGTAGGGAGGGGCCGAGTGTGGGACCGGGCAGTAACTCTTTATTTAGATTTTGGGATCCGATCTGGTAGCTGCAGTTAAATACTATGCGGTCTTTACCGTTGTGATGGACCTTGTGGTGGGGCACGTACCACGATTCAGTGGTCTGGTCAGCCTCTTTAATGTCCATCTTTGTGACGTGTCCCGCTGTGATGAGCTTCTCAATCTCAGCGCGGTATACACTCTCTTGGGCGGGGTTCTTGGCTAAGCGCCGCTCCGTGTTCAGCAGGTACCGTTCTGTGGCGTCTGTCTTGGCGTGGAAAGTAGGCATTCCTTCTCGCCGCAGGAGTGGCGTGGCGTATCTCAACACGCCGTTGACCGGGACTCTCTTGGTCCCTGTCTCGAGGAGGTGAATGGCGTAAATGTCATCTTTAGAACGAATGTCTTTCTTTCCGTTCTTAAAGGGCATTTGTTCCAAGGTCCATAGCCGCTCTACGTGTTGCAGGAGTGCGGTTTCTCCCTCTGTGACTCGGGAGTGGAGACATCTAGTGGCTGTACTTCGGTTGAGAGATTTGGCGAGCGGGCCTTGGAGAGTCCATCCCAAACGGGTCTCGACTGCTGCAGGACAGCCTCGGGGTCCGGTATGAACCCGGTCTATCGGGACAATGAGGTCTGCATGGTCGGAGCCTATCAACAGGGTCGGCATAGCATTGTCTATGAGCGGGTTCGGTAACTTGCGCAGATGTGCATATTTCTCCATCAGCTTGGCGACGGGGTATGTGTACCGCGACAGTCCTATTTCTTGGCTGGTGAAAGCGTCTGCAATCTGGTACCGTCGCTCAGGCTGGCCGCTTGCTGCGATAGAGAATGAGACATTCTCGCCCTTTATCGTCTTCAAATCTCGTCTTATTGTCCGAATTGTCATTTGGGTTTCGCTTCCCCGCAGCCCTAGCTGGGCCGCAGCGGAGGCGAGCAGCAGGGTCTTCTCTGACCCGTCATCGAGGACGGCGTAAGTGTCCAGGACTTTATTCTGGTAGCTTAGTGTCACACGCACTACTTTTAGGAGTACTCGGGCTCCACTGCTGCTGGCGGGATCGATGTACATGACGCTCGCTTTGCGGCTGGATGGTGCAGGTGAAGGGCGCCGTCTGTTACTGTCGTGAAGTATGTCCAGATGGGCTCCATCGCACTTGGTGCACCTTTTCTTTAGGCGGCATTCGGCTGCCATGTGTGAGCGCGCACAGCGAAAACAGCGCTTGTTGGACTTTATCCATTGACCTGCTTCCTCCGCGTTCAGCTTGGGGAAGGAGTCACATTGCGCTAGCCAGTGTTCTTTCTCACAGTAGGGGCACACTATCTTCCACTTCTCCGTTCTGGAGGGGGTACTGTGGCTCCTGCTGCTCGGTACTGACTCCGATTGGTGCATCACAGTCACCGATCTTCTTCCATCATTTAGTCGTCTGGTTCCTTCTCTGGAGCCAGGGGTGCTCCGTCCGAATGTATCTAGCCGTAGGCTGCTGACTTCTCTCGCCAGGAAGTCTGCTAGATCGAGGAGGTTCGGTTCGGGGCCATTCGGGTCTCTGTGGTCCCTCTGCCGCCTAAAGCGCTCCTGACGAGCGGGCGGCAGCTTCTCCAGGATCCTTTCCACATTTGAGTTGGCGTAAAGTTCATGCCTCCCCTTCTCTCTTTGCGCTCCCAACATCCCTACCAGGGACTGCACTCTGATGGACAGGTCGTCCAGTGCTCGATTGTCTATTGCTGGGGGTAAGCGGTGTGTCGGATCTCCTGGATCACGTAATCCCATATGCGCCCATACCTCTGGTCCAATGCTACCAGCGCTGCTGTGTATGGGGTGGTGGAAGTCGCGTAGGCGAGCGCTATATTATGTGCGCGGGGTACCTTTAAGTGCTTCAGTAGGATGGCGTATTTGTGGCGTTCATCCAATACATCCACCAACATGGTCTCCAGACACATGCAGAGTTCTGTATACTGGGCCCGGTTCTCTTGGGTGAAGTCGGGTACCATAGGCGTGCCAATGTATGACGCTGACTGTGGATACATCGGCGAGCGTTGGGGGAGAGGCCTCCTAGGCGAGTCTCCTCCCGCTCCTTGGTATGGGCTGGTACCGGCAGTGTACCATGGCCCGCTTGTCCAGGTGCTGTTCCTCGGTGCGGGTCGTGCGTCGTGCTCACCCGTGTATAGAGTCGGGGGTCTGTAGCGCAGCTCCGCGGGAGTATAGCTTGGGCTGTACCGGACCTCCTGGTCCGGTAGAGTACTGTGCTGTCTTCGGGCGTGGTTCTCCTCCTCTTCCTCTTCGTCTTCAGTTAGGTCATCCAGTGCTTGTAGTCTCTGGTTTAGCCTCTCCACAGGATATGCTGCTCCTTCCCGGTTGCTAGGTCTCGCTTGGACCGGTGGGGGGAGGTGGTCTGTGGGGGGTATAGACCTCGTCTGTTGGTCAAGTTCAGGGTTGTTTACTCGGCTAGGGGATGCCGCCCTGGAGGTGTGTCTAGACGAGTTCCTGGAGCCTCTGGCGGAGGGAGAGGGTGTTGTCCGTCTGATCAGCTGTTCTATTAGTTGCGACTGCTGTCTGTCGCGCGCTGCGTCCCGTTGAGCACCGGCTCGTTCTCGGGCCACATTCTCTTCCATCTGAATGCGTCTTATTTCTAGACGTATCTGCTCGTGTTCGCTTCGCTGCTGGATCTGCAGTCGGTCGCGTTCAGCAGCGGCGTTCAGGCTGATGAGGAAGGCCTGCTGTAGGGTCCTCTCTGCCTCGCTGGGAGAAGGCGGTTGTATAGGGGAGCCTTCCCTCGGGGTACTCCTTGCGGAGCCTTGGAGTTCTATCTCCACGGTGCTCTCCCCGTCTTCTTCCGTGCCGAGTTCTCTCTCGGTAGCGTTGTATTCCTCCCGGGACTCATCGGGGACTACTTCTTCAGTACTGGCGGGGTGTGAAGTCATGTCTGGTTCCCACTGGTCCCCACCGTGAACTTGGTCAGTTACATTAGAGCCCGTAGGGGCCTCTATGGTCGGGGTAGTCTGGGCGTTGGGGTTAGACATACTTTTACTTTCTAGTTTTACCGCGTTTACTGTTAGTAGAAGACTAGGTTGTTGACTGACAGCGTAAGCCTCTAAGTACTGAGGGAGCCGTCGTTCGCGCTGCGGGCGTTGGTTAGGAGGATCGTTTCGTGGAGTGTTCATCATAGGCCATTTCAATATTAATAACACTATATTAATATTACACTAATTACCATCCGGCTCGAAGGACCAATTGTAACTGAGGGGTACAATTCCCTGACTGTATTACTAGATATGATACTTACTACCACTACCTTTGTACTTAATATTCGGCCACCCAGTACACGGCATAAATATATTATCATAAACACTCTCACGTAGATGAAACGGATCCAACACAAATGTACGAAGTCGAAACAGGTCTTTATTGCTACACAGCGATGGTGTGTAGAACAAGCACTTAATCACTTAATTACATTTATGAATTGAAATAGTATGCACTTTTATGGCAAAGAGTATTCGTCGGTATATCAATAGAGAATGTCCAATCTCTGAAGGCGCAGGTGGTAAATATACGACCTGGAATAGTTAAGGAATAACAGCAATGATACTTTAATGATTATATACTAGATACACTAGAGGGGGTTAATCCGGTCGCTTGTAAGCCGACAGGAGTAGGAGGGGGGGGGGGGTAGAATCCGGCTGCCTCGTCCGGCCAAGGGTATCCCAGGTGAACCCACTGTAGTGCCGTTCAATGCGCCGGCGATCCTTGGACCACAGATGAAAGCAGGTGGACTCTTTGTGGGCCGGCTCTCTCCGGTCCACGGGGGAGAGACGTGAAGCGACCTCGTCTTGCAGAGCGTCTCCTCACCTTGCGTCCTCTCCAGGGGGGGGGGTTCCAACACACGGCAGTGTCGGGGGTCTTTATCCATGGAATAATCAAAGTATACAAAGCATAATCCGTGCCTGGGAAGGCGGGCTGTCGTCGGTAGAATAATCCGGTATACAGGTCCACTCGCTCGTCGGCTCTGGGGCTCCTCGGGTGCAGCTTCACATGGGGTCAACCACCCTGGGTAAGCAGCCAGTTCTCTGCCCGAAACGATGGGGTACTGACTACGGTAGTATTCTCACCGCACGAAGCACTATATATTAACAGACTATTATTAGCTTAATAGACTACGTCCAACTCGACGATATAGTGCCAAATATGACTATTCAAATATTAATATAAACGATGTCTCAATACCGATGGTAGGCGAACTTGGCCTTACTCCCACACGTGGCGTCGCGGGGAGGCTTTACGTCTGTGACTCTATTGGAGGGTAAGAAACTGGACTGAAAAGAAAGTCCTACTTTAGTAGCGCAGTATATATACGCACTATGAACAAATAGTCCCATTAGTGGTGCGGTAGCCAGATTCCTACGCGGAACTAGGACTTGTTCGTACATGTGGAGCGGTACGTTTGAACTGGGTCTGAGGGGTATGGCAGCCTGGCACCAAGGTCTCGACCAATAGTAGAATGGAGACTATGGGATGTTCAGTAGGCTAGAATGGATATTCAATGTATATTGTACAAGGAATATACAAGGGATATCAGGGAATATTAGAGAATATACAAATACAATTAAATATATATATATAAATAAATATATATATTCGGTTTAATCTGGCCCTTCACAACAATCACTATGCAACAACCATCAAATGCACACAGCACACACACCCACACGCACACACTCACTCAAACAAACAACACACTGCAGCACCCACTCTCCACACTTTAGATCACACAAACACACTTACACTTTATATTTATTGATAAAGGATTTGCACTACAACTCGTACACCTACTGTGAATTGTACCTACATTGCACCTCGTCCCATTTCTCCATTTCTGCCTTGCACTATATAGTATTGTATATTAGTACACTGCACAGTATTGTATATTGTATGGTAACTACGTCTATTCTGCATCGAACATTGTACATATGTCTAAACTGAACACTGTGACCTCATTTTTTTTACTTCTAATTTTACTATGTTATTTTATTTCATACTTATCTTGTCTTGCACAGTCTCTGGAGCGCAACAGTAAGAAGCATTTTGTATAAAAGTATTCTGTACTTCTGTATGACAACTATTAAAGAAACTTGAAACTTGAAACTTGAAATGTAGGGATCGCACTGCCATTGGCAGTTTCAAGGGCGGGGCCCCGTCTCGCTGAGTGGAAATCCTGAGTGGACGCCGGCAACACGCTCACCTGGGCACCCGTGTCACATAAAAAACGGCGGCCGGAGAGTGAGTCGGTGACGCACAGCAAGCCTGCAGGATGGCCAACACTCACAGCTGCTAATGAGTGGCAGCCAGTGTGTTTCCCGACCCACTGTAGTTACAATGTGGCAGACACTTCTTAGCTTTGTTCCCAAACTTTGCGTGGTAACACAACCCCGACGGCCTCACCCGGCGGGGCATAGCCGCGGCAGAGATGGAGAGTGGCTGGAACCCCTGCTCATCAATGGTGTAGGCTGATGCTGCCACACACCTCTTCCCAGCTGAGAAAAATACATCTGCTTCTCCAGCTAGCTGGCGAAAGTCAGTTTTGATGGAATTAGCCATAGGTACACGAACATAGTCTGGTAGCTGTTGCAGGAAAAGCTCTTTAAATAGAAAACATGGCCCATGGTCACCCAGCAGAGCTAGCATGTGGTCCATCAGTTCAGAGGGTTTTGAGTCACCCAGTCCAGGTAGAGAGAGAAGCTGGCGAGCACGGTCAGATTCAGACAGACCGAAAGCCTTTTTCAGGTGTGTCTTTTTATAGCAACATATTTGTCATGTGTAGGTGGGTTTTCCAGCAAACTCACCACTCTCGCCGCAGTTGAGTTCGTCAGGGCTGCTACCACATAGTAGTACTTTGTGGCGTCCGCGGTAATGTCCCTGAGAGCGAATTGGGCTTCAGCTTGTGCAAACCAAGCGTTGGCGCTCTGCTCCCAAAACTCCGGCAGCTTGAGTGAAACGGCGTTCAAAGATCTGCGGTACGCGTCTTGTTGTTCATTTGACATGTTCAATGTAATCTACGAAATACGTCCAAGAGAAAATCAGGGTCACCAATGTAGGAATGCGGTAATGATAGTGAAAACGGAGCCGTGTTCCGATGCAAAAATACTATTTTATTACGCACTCTACTGTCGCACCACAACACTGCCATTCCTCTTTCATTCGTCTCTCTTAAACTACTTCATCCCCCGCTAAGGATCACGGGAGATGTAGTAAACGCCACATAAGGCTAGGATGCTGTGAATTATGTCCCAGTAGCCACTACAATATTGTTATTTTATTATTGCATTATTTTATCAATAGATTATTATTTTAGCTATGTTCCAAATTATGTTTGGTCTATAAGGGTGTAGCAGCTAACAAAATAGTTTTGTTAGTGATGAAATACAATGTAATGTGGTCTCTCTTACAGGTTCCGGTCAACAGTCTGGCAGCGGCGTTTTGTACTAGCTGTAGGCGGGACAGGGAAGACTGGTTGATGCCTATATAGAGGGAGTTGCAGTAGTCTAATCTAGATTAAATAAAAGTGTGGATAACTCTCAGTCACGGTTGTCAGCGGCGAAGAGTAGGTCATTTGAAACTTTAAGGAGGGCTGATTCTGTGCTATGGCCAGTCCTAAACCCTGACTGAAATGTCTCCAGGATGCTGTTCTGGTGCAGGTAGGGAGACAATTGGCACAGAACGACCTTTTCGAGTAGTTTTTACAGAAAAGGAAGCTTGGAAATGGGCCTGTAATTACTGTGCTATATTTTTCGTATAGCTTTGCGCTCTGCTGTATTGGAACACAAGAGTGGAGCAGAGCGGAAAGCCAGACAGATGTACGCGCTGAGGTCCCCTACAACCATCAGAATCCGGGGAGGATCCGGGCCCCCCGGCCCCCCTAGTGAGGGACGGGAGGGAGACCGGACCTGACTGTGCGAAGAGGGTTTAGCACCTCAAACACACAGGGGGAGCAGACCGTGGGACTTACCTTCGCATAGAAGCGCCTGCGACTACTCTGACGCGCATCCCGCACGCCACCAGGGAACGGATGTGAAGCAAAAAAGCCCTGTCACAGCCCCCAACATTGCGGGGTCGGGGGAAAGGAAAAAAAAAAAAAAACCTGTGGCAAGGCCGTAGCAGCGGGCGCGGAGGAGGTCCCAGCCCCAGGCCACATCCCGGGGGCTAGGACCCCCTGAAAAAAGGGGCCTGGTGAGGTCAACAAGGCTGCGGCATCGAGACCCCACCAGACGGTCACTGGTGACACCACCCCCCACATCGCCAGCGTATCAGACGGGGCCTAAAATAGGTGAAGGCCCTTCTCCCCCTGGCACGCCGCTCCGAAGCGCTCCCAAGGAGGCTTTCCCCCCACAATGTCATGGGGCCAGCTGGCGTGCGGGGAGACAACCCTCTAAGGAGGTTGATCCCTCAATCCAGGTCAACAGGTTTTAAGAGCAGAACTCGACCTGTGCCCGGAGCACTGCGGACTAGACAGGCGCCTAAGGGGCTTACTGTAAGAACAGTATCCCGGCGGAAAGGGTGTTCGGTATGCCGTGCACCATGTCACAATCTCATGGGGCCACGAACCTCGCGGAGTCGGAGTTAGCCAACTCCGCCAGCAAACAGATTCCACCACGAACCCTGACCCAGCCAATCTATTAATCCTGTGGGGTCGAGGTTCAGAGAAAGAGTTTGACACAATTGGCAGACGTCATGAAAGATGCGGGGGCATACTCTCGGGCAGCCGGGGTCAGACCCCGGCTCAACCAGAGTCGACTCTGCTACCAACACACCGGGGAGACAACCACCCCCCTATGTTTATTAACAGAAAGTGGTTGCTCCCTTAACCCACTAAGAAACCCCGGAAACATAACTGCACGTATACACAGGCTATACAATGCAGTTCAAGCGTTTCAGGTTTAAAAAGGGTTAACCCAGGCCAACAGGTCAATGAGGGGGAGGCCCGACCTGGGCCCGGAGGACCGGGACCTACACAGGGATGCATAGAGGAGTTGACAGAAGCAGCCTCCCCGACAACCTCCCATCCTCGGTTTAGCATGGAGGGAGGGGTGAAAACGAATGGAGAAGGACCAACCCACCTAACATTGTGCAAAAAAGGTACAACATAGTATGGACCAATGCACACCACTGTTAAGGGCAACTCGTAGTGGCACCTATATGACACATACATTCATGACAACCCCTGTGACGTCCGGCCCGCCCTGGCATTTTCCCCCCGGAAAGCTCAGGGTCCTTCGGGGTACCAGAACTTGTCTGTGCCCCGGCGGACAACGGGTTAAACTGATCCGGTCCGGCGCAACCAGGACAAGTCCCGTGCCCTTGTCACGCCGCCGCCCCCAGTCCTAAGAGGGGGGTAGGTACGCGTGTCGATCCAAAACATCACAGAGGTCGCCACCAAGACGGTCAGTATGCGAACGCATGGCCCATCTACTCCGTCATCTCCCCCGGAGATGTACGCGAGTCCTCGAGTCTAACCTAGTGCACTGGCGCTCGGTAGAGACAAAAATCTCCTTCCCAGCCGACCGCATAAAAAACGCAGTTTTTATGATGTTGGGCTACCAAGGCACGCCGGTCCCAAAAAGCGGATTCAATCATTGAAAAAACACCCTGGGCCAGCGCTGATCGGTCTCGCAAGATCAAACGCTGATTTATGAAACGGCGTGTATGCTCGTAAAGAACCCGAGAACAGTGATGGCGAATTTCTAACAAGAAAGAGCCCCACAATGTTTCCCCTCGCTGTCTGGGACGAGCAGCAGGAAGCCGGTCTAGAGACACAGACACGGGCTCTCATACGACGAGCCTGGTAATAACAACCGCGTCAATTCTGCTCTTTAGGGGAAGACAGCGGTTTTCCCAGAGAGACCTCAAAAAACAATTGATAAAGGTTCATGTAACACATTGGACTAAGTACAAAATGGCCCAATATACACAACTGTTACTGTACTGCATTCTTAGCTGTGGGTTTAAAATTGCACATGTCGTATCCCCCAAAATACAGTGAAGTAAACACACGTTTTGTTAAACAAAAACATTGTTATTAACCAAAAACATTTTGGGGGGGGGGGAGTGGGGCATAGCGTAACGTGTCCTACCTGACCCCCGGACGCAGGATGAATGGCCACAACAATGGCTGGTCCACCACGTTGACGAGGCCTCTTGCTGGCGGGGCCAGAAGTGGCGACGGCTGGAGATGATGCCGAATCAGAGTGTTCAGGGCCCGCTACCTCCCCACGGCTAACTCCAACGGTTAGCACAAGCTAACGGCTAACTCCAGGCTAACAGTTAGCACCAATCTAACGACTAGCCTTCACAGGCCCACCGTCGGCTCCGACCAATGGCCAGCTACCGGCTAACAGCTAGTTCTTACCGGCCCACCGATAGCTACCGGCTAACACAGCAGCACGCTAACGGCCAGCTCTCGCAGGCCCACTGTTAGCTAACGGCTACTACTGAAGCTGTGTAATGTGAGGAATAGCGATGCAGGCCTGATCACTTCAGACAGCCGACTGCCTCTTCTTTAGCCCAAAGAAAAAAGGGCAGACAGAGGAACCCTTGCTTGGAGCCGGCTGTTCTGCGGGGCCGCAAGCCTGCGCAGCCGACCCCGCACAACTGACACATCTGAGGCCCGCATTGCAAGACACCACCCACCCTTCAGAGAGACCGTCGGCCAGCCGCGGCAATAGTATCCAGCTGCACAGCCGGAGCGCAACGCTGGCGGGGGAACTGCCCAGCGACGCGCACTCCCCAAATGTGAAACGCCGGTGGAGGTCAGAATAATCCTCTAGACTCTCCAGTGGCGACAACATTATCTTTTCTTTCTCCCGTAAATTAGTGAGAGGGAGAAACAAAAGACAAAGCCAACACAGCTCCTATAACTAACTAACTAACTTGAAGCGGTGCTATACACAAACTTCACGGTGGTGAAAGTAGAGAAGGAGCTGGTAGTATGGCCATGGCCCCGCTTATGTATGAGCGGATGTGGGCGTGGCCAGGCCGGTGAGGAGCGTGCATGTGGTTGAAAGTTTTCATGATAGCATATGATTAAAGGGACAGTTCCAATAGAGCAGAGCGCAAAGCTATACGAAAAATAACAGTGTCAAGTGGAAAGGGTCGCAGGTTTCATAGAGGAAACTATCTCTGTGAGGGTGGGTAGACTGATGGGCTGAAAGCAGGCCAGTGTGGATGAGCAGACCAGAGGGACAGCTAAGTTACGTGTGGGAGGTGAGATGTTCCTTCTGATATCCTCAACTTTGGTGGTGAAAAATTGAGAATTCCTCACACTTAGTTGGGGACACATCCAGGCAGGTACTGGGGGGGGGGGGGTAATGAGAGAATTGATGGTAGTGAACAGGGTCCTGGGGTTGTGGCAGTTGTTGATGAAGTCCAAAAAATATGTGATTCTTGCCGCTTTAACCGCTAGCTGGTAGTTAATGCAACTGTCCCTAAGCATTTCAAGTGAGACTTGAAGTTTTTCACGTTTTCACTTCCACTCTGCCTTTCTATACTATTTTCTATGGGCTCTGGTGTTATCATTGAGCCAGGGCTGTCCTTTAGGCTTAGGTTTGTTCTGTCTAAGGGGGGCTACAGAGTCTAGAGTGGAGACGCAGGTGGTGTTGAAAAGGGATGTAAGCTCTTCAGTGCTAAGATGGGAGGGAGAGGCTTCAATAGTGCAGGTGTTAGGGGCAGCTATGAAGGCAGTGGAGAACTTACTGGCAGTCGAGGGGTTAATGTTGCGAGATAAATGTGCAGGGGGAGGGGATTTGGGTGTGGGGAGTGACAGAGATAAGGTAAACACAACAGCGAGATGATCAGATGAACATGCATTTATTATGATTAAACTGGACACTGGAAAACCATGATGTTAACACTAGATCTAGTGTATGGCCCAACCTGTCAAGTCAAGTCAAGTCAAGTCAGTTTTATTTGTATAGCACGTTTACAAATGACTAACAGCCAAACCAAAGTGCTTCACAACATGATAAAAACACATACAATGCAATAAAAATACACTAGAAAAGAGGTAGAGTACAGTACAGTGCAAAGTGCAAAGAGTGACGAGCAATACAATTGTTCTGGATTACAGTTCTGTTTGGTATCCACAGTTTAAAACCTGACAGTCTTCCCTCTTGTTTGATACCCACTTTGACCCTTCGAACCTCCCACTCAGGGCAAACTTCCCTCTCTCAGGGCGCAGTTCCCTCTCTCAGGGCGCAGTTTTAGGCCTGGGTCCCCCACACAGTTTTAATGCCTGACAGTCTTTCTTGCTTGATACCCACACAGTTTAATACCTGACAGTTTCAAACCTGTAATAAAAAGCAATATAAACCCAATATATGACCATTTACATTTTATGTTCAGGATTCATCTGACTGTGATGAGGATAAGAAAAAAAAGAAGAAGGATAAGAAGAAAAAGAAGAAGAAGAAGGATGTACGTAATGTGTGCTGATATTATTGTGTGTAATCGCTTTAGATCACGACTACGCTACTATTAGTGGAATGCAACTTGTATGTCTCTTCTCTGTCCAGGACTCATCTGACTCTTCTTCTAGTGATGATGACAAGAAGAAAAAGAAGAAGAAGAAAGATAAGAAAAAGAAGAAGAAGGATGTATGTAATGGGCTCCGATAATATTAGCGCTATTTGGTATTTGCCTGCATAATCATTTTAGAACACAGTATATAACGACTGGGTTATTATACAATCATCCAACTTGTATCTCTTCTCTATCCAGGACTCGTCTGACTCTTCTTCTAGTGATTCTTCTAGTGATGATGACAAGAAGAAGAAAAAGAAGATGAAGAAGAAAGATAAGAAGAAGGATGTATGTAATGGGCTCTGATCAAGGCCGTTTCTAGGTTTATTTTGGGGCCCTATGCAAAAACTTGTTATGGGGCTCCCCTATCTCAAGAAAAAACCTACCGGATTTACCGGATGTGCTTTATAACAATCTTATTTTCTTAAATTATTAATATGTATGACAATATCTGGGCCGCAGATAATGTCATACAATTTCCCTGTGCACTTACACGTTTTGTTAGGGTTTGAAACCGACCTCAACAGCACGGCACAGACGGGTAGTTCAGAGTTAGCCAAACACTAGGGCGTATTTATTTACAGAATCAAAAAGAGTCAAGTAACAATTCTGAACAACAAAAAAGGAGACTGCCTTCCTCCCGGTGTTAGAGGTGGGGAATCGGCGTAGACGCCGTTGCGGCTCTGCAGATACTCCCAGCTCCAACTCTGAGTGGAAACGGAGAGAGAGAGAGAGAGAGATCAACAACAGTCCAACAGTACACAGAGGCAGTGCAGTTCAGTCCTCCCTTAGCTGAGTCCAGAACAAAACAAAACGGTACTTCAGTGTTTATCCAAAACACACAATTTAGCTGTCCAGTGCAAACAAAAACGATACTCTTCAGTGTTATCCAAAACACACAATTTAGCTGAGTCCAGTGCAAACAAAAACGATACTCTTCAATGTTATCCAAACACACAAAACAGATAATCCAAAAAGGGTTTGGTTCTAAAACTCACCAAAGCGCAAACGCGTAAAGCGGGCAACGAGGCGCAGCTCCAAACGGAGGATCAAGATATTCACCAGCGGCAATCCAAAGATGTTCTGGAGGGAAAGTAGACGAGGCACAAAAACGGAGGGAAAGCAGGCAGAAGCAGTAGTATTCAAAACGACCCGACATCGCTAATCACAAACTATGACAGGTGCGTGATGGAATTGGTAATCGCTCCAGAAGCGTGTGGCGGGGAATGCACCAATCAACACAGTACCTTAAAGGAGCGTGTGGCGGGGAACGAACCAATCCTCACACGTTTGCTCATATTAAACTCACAACATGCACTCACACACCAAGCTGGTGGCTTTGAGGTGCCTATTCAACAACATACTCCACCTATAGCAAGAAACGGCCCTGGCTCTGATAATATCAGCAGTCTTTGGAAATGTCTGTGTTATTTTAGAACACAGTATATCACAACTGCATTTTAAGACTAGTATGTCTCTTCTCTGTCCAGGATTCATCTGACTCTTCTTCCAGTGATTCTTCTAGTGATGACGATAAGAAGAAGAAGAAGAAGAAAGACAAGAAGAAAGACAAGAAGAAGAAGAAAAAGGACAAGAAAAAGGTAAGTCAACTCACTTCACCTCTTCTCAGAGAGCTCCACTGGCTTCCCAATGCCGCAGGAATCCACTTCAAGGTTCTTGACCTGGCATACCATGCAGCGAGGGGAATGTCTCCCTCAATGGTCTCTAACTACATTAACATTTACATTTAGCTGACACTTTTATCCAAAGCAATTTACAAGTTCTGTACAACAGGTCAGCAGGAAGGGTGCAACTCTTTCAGCTAAGTAACATTGTTCGTCAAACATTGTTGAACTTGGGTGCTACAGTCTTGAGTGCATAGTTGTAAAGACATATTACCACAGTAGGTAGTAATATAGGCAAGGAAGATTATTCAGTAGCAAAGTACATAATAGTAAAATTCAGATATTGATTGAAGAAGTGTTTTTAGTCGATGTCGGCAAACTTGGCGGGTTTCGGCTGTCCTGACTGTGGTGGGAAGTTGCACACTCTACACACCCTCAAGACCCCTACACTCTGCATTTTCTGGCCGCCTGAGACCCACTTCTATTTGGGTGCCTAGGGGGTCATCCAATTAAGCAGGCTATTCTCTGTTATCCCACCACAGTCAGGACAGCTAAAATCACACCTCTTCTATCAATATCTGAAATAATAAAAAGAAAAAAAGAATGAACCTTCTTACTGTCTTTTACTATTATGTACTTTACTACTATCTAGTATGTACTATGTTACTATCTCTATACAACTACCTACCATGCTAATGTGTCTATGCTACTATGCACACTCTAGTTCAACCACTTACCCATAGCTGCCAGAGTTGTACACCCTATACAGCTGACTTGTTGTTCACAATTTGTAAGTCGCTTTGGATAAAAGCATCAGTTAAATGACTAAATGTAAATGTAAATGAATGAGCCGACTGCCTCTCGCGGCAATAGTATCCAGCTGCACAGCCGGAGGGGGAACTGCCCAGCGACGCGCACTCCCCAAATGTGAAACGCTGGTGGAGGTCAGAATAATCCTCTAGACTCTCCAGTGGCGACAACATTATCTTTTCTTTCTTCCGTAAATTAGTGAGAGAGGGAGAAACAAAAGACAACGCCAACACAGCTCCTATAACTAACTAACTACTTTAAGCACGGAACTTGAAGCGGTGCTATACACAGACTTCACGGTGGTGAAAGTAGGGAAGGAGCTGGTAGTATGGCCATGGCCCCGCTTATGTATGAGCGGATGTGGGCGTGGCCAGGCCGGTGAGGAGCGTGCATGTGGTTGAAAGTTTTCATGATAGCATATGATTAAAGGGACAGTTCCAATAGAGCAGAGCGCAAAGCTATACGAAAAATAACAGTGTCAAGTGGAAAGGGTCGCAGGTTTCATAGAGGAAACTATCTCTGTGAGGGTGGGTAGACTGATGGGCTGAAAGCAGGCCAGTGTGGATGAGCAGACCAGAGGGACAGCTAAGTTACGTGTGGGGGGTGAGATGTTCCTTCAGATATCCTCAACTTTGGTGGTGAAAAAATTTGAGAATTCCTCACACTTAGTTGGGGACACATCCAGGCAGGTACTGGGGGGGGGGGGGGGGGGGGGGTAATGAGAGAATTGATGGTAGTGAACAGGGTCCTGGGGTTGTGGCAGTTGTTGATGAAGTCCGAAAAATATGTGATTCTTGCCGCTTTAACCGCTAGCTGGTAGTTAATGCAACTGTCCCTAAGCATTTCAAGTGAGACTTGAAGTTTTTCACGTTTTCACTTCCACTCTGCCTTTCTATACTATTTTCTATGGGCTCTGGTGTTATCATTGAGCCAGGGCTGTCCTTTAGGCTTAGGTTTGTTCTGTCTAAGGGGGGCTACAGAGTCTAGAGTGGAGACGCAGGTGGTGTTGAAAAGGGATGTAAGCTCTTCAGTGCTAAGATGGGAGGGAGAGGCTTCAATAGTGCAGGTGTTAGGGGCAGCTATGAAGGCAGTGGAGAACTTACTGGCAGTCGAGGGGTTAATGTTGCGAGATAAATGTGCAGGGGGAGGGGATTTGGGTGTGGGGAGTGACAGAGATAAGGTAAACACAACAGCGAGATGATCAGATGAACATGCATTTATTATGATTAAACTGGACACTGGAAAACCATGATGTTAACACTAGATCTAGTGTATGGCCCAACCTGTGGGTAGAGTCAGTGACGAGCAATACAATTGTTCTGGATTACAGTTCTGTTTGGTATCCACAGTTTAAAACCTGACAGTCTTCCCTCTTGTTTGATACCCACTTTGACCCTTCGAACCTCCCACTCAGGGCAAACTTCCCTCTCTCAGGGCGCAGTTCCCTCTCTCAGGGCGCAGTTTTAGGCCTGGGTCCCCCACACAGTTTTAATGCCTGACAGTCTTTCTTGCTTGATACCCACACAGTTTAATACCTGACGGTTTCAAACCTGTAATAAAAAGCAATATAAAGCCAATATATGACCATTTACATTTTATGTTCAGGATTCATCTGACTGTGATGAGGATAAGAAAAAAAAGAAGAAGAAGGATAAGAAGAAAAAGAAGAAGAAGAAGGATGTACGTAATGTGTGCTGATATTATTGTGTGTAATCGCTTTAGATCACGACTACGCTACTATTAGTGGAATGCAACTTGTATGTCTCTTCTCTGTCCAGGACTCATCTGACTCTTCTTCTAGTGATGATGACAAGAAGAAAAAGAAGAAGAAGAAAGATAAGAAAAAGAAGAAGAAGGATGTATGTAATGGGCTCCGATAATATCAGCGCTATTTGGTATTTGCCTGCATAATCATTTTAGAACACAGTATATAACGACTGGGTTATTATACAATCATCCAACTTGTATCTCTTCTCTATCCAGGACTCGTCTGACTCTTCTTCTAGTGATTCTTCTAGTGATGATGACAAGAAGAAGAAAAAGAAGATGAAGAAGAAAGATAAGAAGAAGGATGTATGTAATGGGCTCTGATCAAGGCCGTTTCTAGGTTTATTTTGGGGCCCTATGCAAAAACTTGTTATGGGGCTCCCCTATCTCAAGAAAAAACCTACCGGATTTACCGGATGTGCTTTATAACAATCTTATTTTCTTAAATTATTAATATGTATGACAATATCTGGGCCGCAGATAATGTCATACAATTTCCCTGTGCACTTACACGTTTTGTTAGGGTTTGAAACCGACCTCAACAGCACGGCACAGACAGGTAGTTCAGAGTTAGCCAAACACTAGGGCGTATTTATTTACAGAATCAAAAAGAGTCAAGTAACAATTCTGAACAACAAAAAAGGAGACTGCCTTCGGCAGAGTTATCTGCGGCTCTGCAGATCCTCCCGGTGTTAGAGGTGGGGAATCGGCGTAGACGCCGTTGAGGCTCTGCAGATACTCCCAGCTCCAACTCGGAGTGGAAACGGAGAGAGGGAGAGAGAGAGATCAACAACAGTCCAACAGTACACAGAGGCAGTGCAGTTCAGTCCTCCCTTAGCTGAGTCCAGAACAAAACAAAACGGTACTTCAGTGTTTATCCAAAACACACAATTTAGCTGAGTCCAGTGCAAACAAAAACGATACTCTTCAGTGTTATCCAAAACACACAATTTAGCTGAGTCCAGTGCAAACAAAAACGATACTCTTCAATGTTATCCAAACACACAAAACAGATAATCCAAAAAGGGTTTGGTTCCAAAACTCACCAAAGCGCAAACGCGTAAAGCGGGCAACGAGGCGCAGCTCCAAACGGAGGATCAAGATATTCACCAGCGGCAATCCAAAGATGTTCTGGAGGGAAAGTAGACGAGGCACAAAAACGGAGGGAAAGCAGGCAGAAGCAGTAGTATTCAAAACGACCCGACATCGCTAATCACAAACTATGACGGGTGCGTGATGGAATTGGTAATCGCTCCAGAAGCGTGTGGTGGGGAATGCACCAATCAACACAGTACCTTAAAGGAGCGTGTGGCGGGGAACGAACCAATCCTCACACGTTTGCTCATATTAAACTCACAACATGCACTCACACACCAAGCTGGTGGCTTTGAGGTGCCTATTCAACAACATACTCCACCTATAGCAAGAAACGGCCCTGGCTCTGATAATATCAGCAGTCTTTGGAAATGTCTGTGTTATTTTAGAACACAGTATATCACAACTGCATTTTAAGACTAGTATGTCTCTTCTCTGTCCAGGATTCATCTGACTCTTCTTCCAGTGATTCTTCTAGTGATGACGATAAGAAGAAGAAGAAGAAGAAGAAAGACAAGAAGAAAGACAAGAAGAAGAAGAAAAAGGACAAGAAAAAGGTAAGTCAACTCACTTCACCTCTTCTCAGAGAGCTCCACTGGCTTCCCAATGCCGCAGGAATCCACTTCAAGGTTCTTGACCTGGCATACCATGCAGCGAGGGGAATGTCTCCCTCAATGGTCTCTAACTACATTAACATTTACATTTAGCTGACACTTTTATCCAAAGCAATTTACAAGTTCTGTACAACAGGTCAGCAGGAAGGGTCTTTCAGCTAAGTAACATTGTTCGTCAAACATTGTTGAACTTGGGTGCTACAGTCTTGAGTGCATAGTTGTAAAGACATATTACCACAGTAGGTAGTAATATAGGCAAGGAAGATTATTCAGTAGCAAAGTACATAATAGTAAAATTCAGATATTGATTGAAGAAGTGTTTTTAGTCGATGTCGGCAAATTTGGCGGGTTTCGGCTGTCCTGACTGTGGTGGGAAGTTGCACACTCTACACACCCTCAAGACCCCTACACTCTGCATTTTCTGGCCGCCTGAGACCCACTTCTATTTGGGTGCCTAGGGGGTCATCCAATTAAGCAGGCTATTCTCTGTTATCCCACCACAGTCAGGACAGCTAAAATCACACCTCTTCTATCAATATCTGAAATAATAAAAAGAAAAAAATAATGAACCTTCTTACTGTCTTTTACTATTATGTACTTTACTACTATCTAGTATGTACTATGTTACTATCTCTATACAACTACCTACCATGCTAATGTGTCTATGCTACTATGCACACTCTAGTTCAACCACTTACCCATAGCTGCCAGAGTTGTACACCCTATACAGCTGACTTGTTGTTCACAATTTGTAAGTCGCTTTGGATAAAAGCATCAGTTAAATGACTAAATGTAAATGTAAATGAATGAGCCGACTGCCTCTCGCGGCAATAGTATCCAGCTGCACAGCCGGAGGGGGAACTGCCCAGCGACGCGCACTCCCCAAATGTGAAACGCTGGTGGAGGTCAGAATAATCCTCTAGACTCTCCAGTGGCGACAACATTATCTTTTCTTTCTTCCGTAAATTAGTGAGAGAGGGAGAAACAAAAGACAACGCCAACACAGCTCCTATAACTAACTAACTACTTTAAGCACGGAACTTGAAGCGGTGCTATACACAGACTTCACAGTGGTGAAAGTAGGGAAGGAGCTGGTAGTATGGCCATGGCCCCGCTTATGTATGAGCGGATGTGGGCGTGGCCAGGCCGGTGAGGAGCGTGCATGTGGTTGAAAGTTTTCATGATAGCATATGATTAAAGGGACAGTTCCAATAGAGCAGAGCGCAAAGCTATACGAAAAATAACAGTGTCAAGTGGAAAGGGTCGCAGGTTTCATAGAGGAAACTATCTCTGTGAGGGTGGGTAGACTGATGGGCTGAAAGCAGGCCAGTGTGGATGAGCTTCAGATATCCTCAACTTTGGTGGTGAAAAAATTTGAGAATTCCTCACACTTAGTTGGGGACACATCCAGGCAGGTACTGGGGGGGGGGGGGGTAATGAGAGAATTGATGGTAGTGAACAGGGTCCTGGGGTTGTGGCAGTTGTTGATGAAGTCAGAAAAATATGTGATTCTCGCCGCTTTAACCGCTAGCTGGTAGTTAATACAACTGTCCCTAAGCATTTCAAGTGAGACTTGAAGTTTGTCACGTTTTCACTTCCGCTCTGCCTTTCTATACTATTTTCTATGGGCTCTGGTGTTATCATTGAGCCAGGGTTGTCCTTTAGGCTTAGGTTTTTTCTGTCTAAGGGGGGCTACAGAGTCTAGAGTGGAGAGGCAGGTGGTGTTGAAAAGGGATGTAAGCTCTTCAGTGCTAAGATGGGAGGGAGAGGCTTCAATAGTGCAGGTGTTAGGGGCAGCTATGAAGGCAGTGGAGAACTTACTGGCAGTCGAGGGGTTAATGTTGCAAGATAAATGTGCAGGGGGAGGGGATTTGGGTGTGGGGAGTGACAGAGATAAGGTAAACACAACAGCGAGATGATCAGATGAACATGCATTTATTATGATTAAACTGGACACTGGAAAACCATGATGTTAACACTAGATCTAGTGTATGGCCCAACCTGTGGGTAGAGTCAGTGACGAGCAATACAATTGTTCTGGATTACAGTTCAAAGACGTCTTTACCTTCTGTTTGGTATCCACAGTTTAAAACCTGACAGTCTTCCCTCTTGTTTGATACCCACTTTGACCCTTCGAACCTCCCACTCAGGGCAAACTTCCCTCTCAGGACGCAGTTCCCTCTCTCAGGGCACAGTTCTAGGCCTGGGTCCCCCACACAGTTTTAATGCCTGACAGTCTTTCTTGCTTGATACCCACACAGTTTAATACCTGTAATAAAAAGCAATATAAAGCCAATATATGACAATTTACATTTTATGTTCAGGATTCATCTGACTGTGATGAGGATAAGAAAAAAAAGAAGAAGGATAAGAAGAAAAAGAAGAACAAGAAGGATGTACGTAATGTGTGCTGATATTATTGTGTGTAATCGCTTTAGATCACGACTACGCTACTATTAGTGGAATGCAACTTGTATGTCTCTTCTCTGTCCAGGACTCATCTGACTCTTCTTCTAGTGATGATGACAAGAAGAAAAAGAAGAAGAAGAAATATAAGAAGAAGGCTGTATGTAATGGGCTCTGATCAAGGCCGTTTCTAGGTTTATTTTGGGGCCCTATGCAAAAACGTGTTATGGGGCCCCCCTATCTCAAGAAAAAACCTACCGGATTTACCGGATGTGCTTTATAACAATCTTATTTTCTTAAATTATTAATATGTATGACAATATCTGGGCCGCAGATAATGTCATACAATTTCCCTGTGCACTTACACGTTTGCTCATATTTGCTCAAACTCACAACATGCACTCACACACCAAGCTGGTGGCTTTGAGGTGCCTATTCAACAACATACTCCACCTATAGCAAGAAACGGCCCTGGCTCTGATAATATCAGCAGTTTTTGGAAATGTCTGTGTTATTTTAGAACACAGTATATCACAACTGCATTTTAAGACTAGTATGTCTCTTCTCTGTCCAGGATTCATCTGACTCTTCTTCCAGTGATTCTTCTAGTGATGACGATAAGAAGAAGAAGAAGAAGAAGAAAAAGAAGAAAGACAAGAAGAAGAAGAAAAAGAAGGACAAGATAAAGGTAAGTCAACTCACTTCACCTCACTTCTCAGAGAGCTCCACTGGCTTCCCAATATCGCAGGAATCCGCTTCAAGGTTCTTGACCTGGCATACCATGCAGCGAGGGGAATGTCTCCCTCAATGGTCTCTAACTACATTAACATTTACATTTAGCTGACACTTTTATCCAAAGCAATTTACAAGTTCTGTACAACAGGTCAGCAGGAAGGGTGCAACTCAACCAGCTAAGTAACATTGTTCGTCAAACATTGTTGAACTTGGGTGCTACAGTCTTGAGTGCATAGTTGTAAAGACATATTAGCACAGTAGGTAGTAATATAGGCAAGGAAGATTATTTAGTAGCAAAGTACATAATAGTAAAATTCAGATATTGATTGAAGAAGTGTGTTTTTAGTCGACGACGGAAAACTTGGCGGGTTTCGGCTGTCCTGACTGTGGTGGGAAGTTGCACACTCTACACACCCTCAAGACCCCTACACTCTGCATTTTCTGGCCGCCTGAGACCCACTTCTATTTGGGTGCCTAGGGGGTCATCCAATTAAGCAGGCTATTCTGTTATCCCACCACCGCCCAATTTTGCGCTGTCGACTAAAATCACACCTTCTATCAATATCTGAAATAATGAAAAGAAAAAAAGAATGAACCTTCTTACTGTATTTTACTATTATGTACTTTACTACTATCTAGTATGTACTATGTTACTATCTCTATACTACTACCTACCATGCTAATGTGTCTATGCTACTATGCACACTCTAGTTCAACCACTTACCCATAGCTGCCAGAGTTGTACACCCTATACAGCTGACTTGTTGTTCACAATTTGTAAGTCGCTTTGGATAAAAGCATCAGTTAAATGACTAAATGTAAATGTAAATGTAAATGAATAGTCATTGTTGGAACGAGGTCATGATGTGCTTTGAGTCAATAATTTTCACAACTGGCTGTTGCTAGTGCTAATGCTGTAGGCATTGTATGTGGTGTGTGGGCACTATTCACTCTTGTGCTCTCTAACACCATGGGCACCATGCAGTATTTAGTATTTAGGAATAGTGCAGGAGTTTCTCAAACAACCCATGTTCTCACAGTCACAAAAGTGAAAACCTTTTTTCCACAGCAGGCCATTGAGAGGTCAGAAATTGTCAGCTCATCACGTCACAAAGACTTAAAATGTACCGTTTTATATGTGTTTAGGACTCTTCAGATTCTTCTAGCAGTGATAATGACAAAAAGAAGAAGAAGAAGAATAAGAATAAGAAGAAGAACAAGGTAATTAAATGGGAAGAGAAAGAAAGCTATTTCATATCATAATAGATTACAATAGAACAATTTCATTTTGGAATATCTCTGTCTTTGTTTGAGCAGGACTCCTCATCTTCATCCGGTTCATCTGACAGCTCAAGTGACAAGAAGAAGACGAAGAAGAAGAAGAAGAAGAAGAAGAAGAAGAAGAAGAAGAAGGAGGAGGAGGAGGAGGAGAAAAGGGTAAATTACACACGCATGACAAAAGCAAGTGATCAGGATATTACGTGGCTGAATCTGATTGGTTGTCTGCTCACTCCTCAGAGTTCAAGCCCACCCAGAAGTGACAGTGACAAGAAGAAGAAAGAGAAGGTGTTAATATTTTAATAGATGGGAATGTGTTGAACACTAAATACAGTGATATCAGGGATGATTCTATTTATGGGGGGCCTGGCTGACATGTGCAAGTAGGATTTGAAAACAATCTGAGGGGCTCCCCTCATCATTTCAGATTTTTTTGTTTGTTTTAGAAATACAGCTTGAATAAATCCCTCGTTATTAATTCTAAATTGTTGCATCTCTTTTATTAGGACTCCAATGGGTCTGACGGAGAATCAAAGAAAAAGGTAGGATGATCATACAAGGCACTGGTATCAAATCAAATCAAATTTATTTGTAAGGCCAGACAACACACGTTAATGTCCCCATGGGCCGGCCACATCTTCTTTAAACAAGTCAAGAAGAAACATCACAATAAGTCAAGAACAAAACAAGAACACCATAAGGTCCAACAAATTTAAAATAAATGCTAAATAAATGAGTGCAACACTCCCAGACATACCCCACGCGAAGGTAAGGAAAAACTCACTAAAACCTAGCAATAGGAAAAAATGCACCACAGGCAATGTGGAGGAGAGAAACCTTAGAAGGGCCGTTCAAGGGGGGATCTCCCTTCTTAGATGTCGGTGATAGTAGTGTTACAGACAGACAGTTGGTAAGCATTCACTCATGTGTGTAGTGAAACACAGATGAGTGCATGCAATAGCAACTGAACATTTAGAACAAATTTAAGATAGAGCTGATAGCGATAGCAACTGAACATTTTGAAAGATTAAAGATAGAGCTGATAGCGGATCTATTTGAGGCACAGGGGCGGCGCAAAAAGGGTCGCGTCCTCCCCGTCTTAATCACTGGACGTTCAACACTCTGGTCATAACTCCGAGACAGCCAGAGACAGGGAGACAGGGTGCGGCACAGAGAGGGTCGCAACCTCCCCGTCATCATCGCGGGACGTCCAGTAGGACTGATAAAGGAAGTCCAACCTACTAGTGATCCATGTGCATAGTGTGAATTGACCTATCTCAAGCCCAGCCCTCTTTTCTTCCTCCAGGGTCAAGAAAGAAGGGTGGGGTTTGAGGTAGGTCAATTATGGGGGGCAAAAGGTGGCTTTGCAAAAAAAAAAATCTATAATCTATCTATAGTACAGGTACAAGTAGATTGCCTTTAAAGGGGACAGATTATGGAAAATGGGTTTTAATTTGCCTTTATATGGATTTGGTCGTCCGAAATGTTATTTAGACGATGGGGGGAAATTTGCATACTTGCTGTTTGGCCAGGGTTGGAAGTCTTCTGATTGACACATTTAAACAAGCTTCCCCTCACTGATGTCACAATGGGATGAATTTGCTTTTATTAATCAATTAGCTGTGCTTTTTGGAGACAGGAGCACTGCTTACCTGATGTACAAGTAGATGTTTTTTTACTCATGGGTTTGAGTTTCCTTCCAGGATTGCCCGGACACCAGCGAGAAAGAGTCCAAGATGGAGACCTCCCTCCCAGGGGCCGGTGAAGGCTCAGGCGCTGGTGGTAGCGCTGGTGTTAGCGCTGGTGGTAGCGCTGGTGTTAGCGCTGGTGGTAGCGCTGGTGGTAGCGCTGGTGGTAGCACTGGTGGTAGCGCTGGTGGTAGCGCTGGTGGTAGCACTGGTGGTAGCGCTGGTGGTAGCGCTAGTGGCCCCTCTGTTGTCGTCTCTTCCCTCACAATCCCTTCCAAACCCGCCATGAGACTGGAGCCTGTGAGTTCTGCGTCCCTCTACAAACCCTCCCGTTATGAGTCTGCACTGGGACCCTCCAGGTCCTCCCTGAGTCCCAGGGAGAGCCCAGTCCGCCGGGCTATCAGCCCCATGGAGACCCTGATGGCGAGCCAACGGAAGCCCAGTGATTCCGGGAGCCACACCACTACAACCCCCGCTACTACCAGCCACCTCACCTCTAGTGACATACTGAAGGGCTCCAGGCCCTGAGATGGGTAGTATGGGCAAAGTCTGTCTAAACAGAAGTCGGTCATTCGTATCTAAGAATCGGTCATGTATGTCATTGTTTTTCTTTTTTTATTTCATATTTTGAATGATTAATTTGGTCAAAAAGACAATTTTGTGATCGAAAGAAAAAGAAATGTCCACGTAGACCAGCTTCTATACATGGGCCGTCCTGTCGTTTCAGAGTCCGTAGTTACCATGACAACCACCTAGCGCAGCAATTCCCAACCTTTTGGCAGAGGTTATGATTAATTCAAAGCATATTTCTCAACAGTGTAGCAAGTAGTCTAGTTTCATTGTTGCCACCATCTTTAGTGTTTCAGATTCCCCCATTCAAAACTAGGATAGTGATCCGTCTCCTCATTATGTAGACTTGTCTCTGGTATGGGTCTGTAATCTTTTACCGTAGGCTTTACTGTATCCTTGGCTATAGGAAAACGATGGGTTACCAAAAAAAACATGGGTTTTGGAGATATTAAAGATGTTTAAAAAGCCTTCAGAGAACGGTGCTCTTGATATGCATCGCTTCCTCGGGGCAAGAACATGTTGTTAAAGTAAAATATATCACTGCCTTGTTGTTGTGGGGCGACAGTGGCTCGCGAGGTAGCGCAGTCGTCTGGCAATCCGGAGGTTGCCGGTTCGATTCCCGCTCCTCCCAGGCAGCGTGTCGATGTGTCCTTGAGCAAGACACTTAACCCCTAATCTCTCCTGATGAGCAGGTTGGCACCTTGCATGGTTGCCTCCGCCGCCGGTGTGTGAATGTGTGAGTGAATGGGTAAAAATGTGAGCACTTGAAATTAAATTGTAAAGCACTTTGGATAAAAGCGCTATATAAAAAAGCAGCCATTTACCATTTGTTGGAAAATAAAGCTTATTGTCCTGGAAAGGTGTCTGAAATGGAAAATTACATGGAGAATTCTATATGTATTGTGAATGTCTGGAATCTGGAAAGAAGTGCACTTATGGATGAAAACTGCCTAAATCTTTAATTAAATCTACTGAAAAAAAAGAAAAGATAAGAAAATTACAAACATTTAATAAAGAATGACTATAGGCCCTACATTGTTTGTGTGATTTGTCTCGTGAGCTGTACAGTATGTGTGAGCTGGTATGCCTATATTGTGGTTGCCCTTTTCACACAGAAAATATTTCAAATGAAATTATATGTGGGTTAATCACACTCCGTTTAGTGCTGTAGGACTTGTAAATGCTAACACCATGATTACCACACATGGAATGCATTCTGGACCCAGTGGAGAAGTTGTGACACATCTTTATCAATTATGTCATACGGTAGGTTATGTGCGCAGAGACAGAATAATGGGAGGGTTTTTCCAGAAGTTAGACTGAGGCAGTAGGAAAAGTGTTCAAATATTTAGCTTGAGTCGAGTAAAGCAGAAATACCCTGAAAGTTCTATGGTAAAAGTAAAAGGTTTTTGATATATAAACATCAAAAGTTAAGTACCCGAAATGGAAAAACACTGGAATATGGACTTATGTCACAGTTTGAGGAAATCAACCAGGAACTAGGTTGAGCAGGTTCCCAAAACAGCAACACAACACACAAGGAATGAAGGTATAAGAGGTAAATATTTATTTACCCTAGTGAACCACCATGGAGGTCTTCCTTCACCCTAGCAAACCACCATGGAGGTCTTCCTTCACCCTAGCAAACCACCATGGAGGGCTTCCTTCACCCTAGTGGACCACCATGGAGGTCTTCCTTCACCCTAGTGGACCACCATGGTGGTCTTCCTTCACCTTAGCGGACCACCATGGAGGTCTTCCTTCACCCTAGTGGACCACCATGGAGGTCTTCCTTCACCCTAGTGGACCACCATGGAGGTCTTCCTTCACCCTAGTGGACCACCATGGAGGTCTTCCTTCACCCTAGCCGACCACCATGGAGGTCTTCCTTCCCCCTAGCCAACCACCATGGAGGTCTTCCTTCACCCTAGCGGACCACCATGGATGCCGTGCAAGCGGACAGAGGGGTACAAGGAAACACACACTAGGAACTAAATGTACTCAATTGCTCAACTTATCTATGTTGAAACACAATAAATGGGAAACGGGAATAGGGAAGGCACGGACACAGGGAGGCAGTCTAAGAACGGGGGAAAGGAAGGAATGCTGCTACCTTGTTCGAGTAAATACCGACCAGTTGATCCAGATATTAACACACAGTTCCCACCTGATGGAGGGAAACAAGATCAGTGTTGTGTCACAGTTCAACATCCAACCATAATATGCATGATAGCAGAGAATAGCATTTCATTGGAGGGGGAAGATGATTTGTAGAGGACCCCAGTCAGTCGAAACGGGCTAATCACTGTCGTAAGACCTCCACTCTGGGGAAAAAAGAGTAAAATAAATAAATAAAAAAGTTAACCCAATGCATTTGTTTTCCAATTCAAGTAATCAGTTATTTTGTTATGTTTTCAAATAAGCAATCTGTTACTGTTAAAACATTACTGTGTTTCCATGTTTCTTTTGTTGCCACAAAAAAAGATCTCTGAAACATTCACGGTTTCTTTTCTGTATCCCGTGGTTGATTGTGTCAGTGCACGTATATGTAGCTCAGATAGTAAGATGGCAGAGTGGACAGGCTTTACTTTGCGGAAGTATTCACATTATTTTGAATTTGTGGGTGAAAAGGACAAGAACATCCAAGTGAAATGCAAATTGTGCCTGGGGGATAAGTTGTTTGCAAGTGTAGTTGCATAATAAACTAGTCGAGTCGGGTTGTGTCTCAATGCCGTGTATTCCAGTACGCAGGTAAACATACCACACCTGACCTTTTACATCTCATGAGACAGGTATATACATTACAGGCACAGGCATTGTACGCCCACAGGGTGGAGCTGTAGACAAGCCTGTAACATCTCCCCTCCTTTAGTAACGTATCAACATCACGATCACATATGTGTAAAGGCACAACATATTCCAGTTAACGGTATATTTTTTTAATGATTTGTTACGGCGTAGTCGTTCTATATGAATTGAAAATGGGGGACCCTGATGTAAACAAGACGAACGTCTTTCTCAGGTCTGCATCCCCTTAACAATTGTGTGTATTGAGCCGTACTGTATTGTACCCATTCTGCAATCTGTTAAATAAAGTTTTCATTAATTCATTCCAGTGGCGGCTGGCCACTAGGGGCGCTCGGGCGCCGACCCCCCTGGTTAACCCTGGTTAAAAGAGAGAAGAATAAGAATTTTTTGTTTTGTTTTTTTGTTTTATAGCCCTATAAATAATGTTTAAAATGAATAATATTTACTACTTTTAAGTATGTTTGTGTTTCCAATGTACAATATAACGTTAATATATCAAATATAAATAATCGTTTTCCTTGATTGATTGATTGATTGAAAACTTTATTAACAGATTGCAGAATGGGTACAGTACAGTACAGCTCAATACATACAATTGTTAAGGGGATGCAGACCAGAGAAAGACTTTCGTCTTGTTTACATCAGGGTCCCCCATTTTCAATTCATCGTAACATATGTGACATACATGACATACCGATAGACAGTACTGCTACATCTATACATTTATGACATACCAGATTTGCAATTACAGTACTGTTTGTGATACAAAAAGAGTCCAGAAAGAAAAGAGTATATACATTAGACGTAGAAACTGTACATTGGATTGGGTAGGTGGGGGTGGGGGGGGACTGTACATTGGAGGTGGATGGGTGGGTGGGGGGGGGGGGGGGGTTGGGTAGGAGTGGGGGGGGGGGGGGGTAGGAGGGGTGGGTGGGGGACACTGTACACCTGTACAAACAAACACTGTACATTGGATTATTGACAAGACCATACTTGGTAATTTACTGTACATTGGAGGGGGTTGTGTTCGGACATTTACAGGGGCCAGTTTCGAGTTGCAGTCTCCCTTAGGTGTTTTTTGAGAGTGTTTTTGAAAGTGGGTAGTGATTCACATTCCTTTACAGCTTTGGGTAGGGCGTTCCACATTGATGTGGCATAATTGCGAAACGTGTTTAGTCCCTTGTTTGAGCCGAATCTGGGTTTAACATGATTTGTGGAGCTCCCTCTGGTGTTGTGATCGTGGTATTCACTGACCTTTGGGAAGTATTTTGTCATGTACATGGGTACCTTGGTCGTGTAGTGTATCTTGTAGACCAGGCCCATTGCAAGTTGCTGTACTCTGTCGTCTACTCTAAGCCATCCTAGGTTGTCAAAGTGGGCAGGGGTGAGGTGGGTTCTGAACAGGAAGTGACTCACTGTCTGATAGAGAATACGTTCCGTTACCGTAGCCGCATTTCTCCTCGCCGCATTTCTCTCGGGCTAGACGCAATAGCGCTTTGAGTGCGCGTGCACGCCGTGCACTGTTTCATCGCTGTATCCGTCGCAGCCAATCAGTGCGTAACGCGCTGTGCGTTGAAATATGATGTATTATGATGGAACACAGGCACGTTTTGAAGCGGTCTAAGCAAGAGGCGTCTATAATTTCCGTAGCCGCATTTCTCGGAGACGCTCTCTGATTGGCCGACGCGGCGACGACAGTACTTTTCCGTAGCCGCATTTCTCGGTTTTGCTTAAAAGTGGACGATAGAACGCCAGGTAGTTTGCAGGATGTTCGATGCTGTGTGTTGTGATGCAGTCTCGAGTCTGGACAGTGGGCAGTGGATATACATCGACAACAGTCTGGGGGACAGTCAGTGGACATACACTTTATCAAGCCCTCCGGCTGGACCACGTTTCAATTAAACAAAGTGAGTTAATTCTCTCTCTCTCTCTCTCTCTCTCTCTCTTAGCCACTCAGCTAACGTTAGCCGCTGTTAGCCACTCAGCTAATGCTAAACTAACGGTAGGTTATGTAGATAACCTAGTTATATTAGTATTGGCTGAGCGTTCCACTCTGAGCCGTATGAGATATTCTATATTCTATGATACCTATTGTATCCCCTTACGAACAAAAAATACATGCACCACACCTGTATGGGGCTCCGCCCCCATGGCGGCAACGCCCATATAGCAGTGACGATAGTCACCACACACCCTTCCTCGCCAATAACCCGTCCCAGGAAAAAGATTCCTCAAGAGGGAACTCAGGGCCGCGCAGAGCAGAACGCTCAGCCAATACTAATATAACTAGGTTATCTACATAACCTACCGTTATATGCCGTATTTGCTATCGCGTTCCGCTCTGAGCCGTATGAGATATGGGGAAGAGCGGACGCGAAGCCCGACAAATGTACCCCCTGAGGACCCGTAAGCCCACATCAAGGGGTGCGGGAGCCCTGTCACCCCATCCTCCCTAATGAAGGGGGGGCGCAGTCAACTCCACCTGAATGCGAACAAGAGGGAAACTAGAACCCCTTGAACACACCGTACAGGCGGAACCACGTGTGACTCAACACACTGTGGCCCATACCCATACACTCCTGCTACCCGACCAAAGGACGGGAAGCAGGAAAGGCCACAGACCCCAGAACCGCCTGGGAGACAGAACCCCCGGTCATGTCCATGAGGAAAAAACCTTACAAAGGAGCCCGGGGAGGACCATGAAGCTGCAGCAAGATGGCCTCCACCGAGGCCCCACCCAGGAGAGCGGCAGAGGCAGCCACCCCACGAGTGGAGTGCGCCCTGATGCCCCCAGGGGGATCCTGCCCAGCCAACGTGTAGCAGAGGGTAACACCCTCGCACAACCAATGGGACAGGCGCTGCTCCGACAGTGCCTTACCAGCACGAGCCCCACCGTAACAGACAAAAAGCTGGTTGGTAACCCTGAAATCCTGAGTACGGCTGAGGTAAATCCCCAAGCACGGACTGGACATGACAGGTGAAGGCCCGCAACTAACTCACTAGTGTGAGGAGGAGGACGAAACGCCTGAACCACAATATCCCGGGAGCGGAAGGAACTCCGGATATTCTTAGGCACGAAAGCAGGATTAGGTTGCAGAGTGACACCGCAATCGGTCCGAAAAGACAGGCACTCTGGATGTACCGAGAGAGCACAGAGCTCACCTACGCGTTTAGCGTAAGTGACAGCCAGAAGGAACGCGGTCTTGAAGGACAGCTGTCCCAACGGCGCCTGCTCGAGCGGCTCAAACGAGACCAAGGACAACCGACCCAAGACCAATTGAAGATCCCAAGTCGGAGCCAAGGAGCGTTGCACCGGCTTAACGCGTCGAGCGCCAAGCAGGAAACGCTTCACAAGAGGGTGGCTGAACAAGACATCCCCTCAAACCCCTCATGATAGGAGGATATAGCTGCTGCATATACCCTCACCGTCGAAGCCGACAGTCTATCAAGGAGAGACTGGAGGTAACCAAGGACAGCATCCAGGGAGCAGGAGACTGAGTCCCGGCCCCCCGCCTTACACCACACTTGGAACATACGTCATCTGCCCGCGTAAGCGCGACAGTGGAGGGAGCATGCGCATTCCAGATGGTAACACCATCAGGATCAAGAACCTGCGTCCCTCAACGTACCCGTCCCAACAACTGACCTAACAGATGTATGGGTAAGAATCCCTGGCGGCACGGCATCGGTCCCAGACCTGCCTGGCCATGTCCAGACGCAATCCTCACCCGTCAGGATGAGGGCCGCCCCGTGACAGTACACCTGCACCCACATTCTCCCTGCCGGGGATGTGGGGAGCCCTCAGGCCGCGCAGATGGAGGACGCCCATAGCCAGCCGCCCGCCGCCTGGTGCAGACAGGGGGAGCGTACTCCTCCCTGTCTGTCGATACACGACACTGACGTCGTATCGTCCGTCCTGATCAACACCATTTGTGGACCAGAAGGACCGCTTTCAACACCAACACATTGAACGTAGCGCAGACCGGGCAGCATGGTTTGCCAGCTGCCCCCTACTGCGTTGGCCCGACGCATCACCAGCGAGGGAGGCGTCGGTGAAAACGCGACGTGAGACAGCGCCGTAACCGTCCTAGGACGGAACCTCCCGAGCGTGTTGACAACACGCTCTGAGATGGATGCCCATATCCCTCCAACCGTTGACTGGGAAGAGGAATACTCTACATCCAGTCTACAGCAACCCCAGGCTGGTAGAGACCTGCCTGGTACGAGACCTGACGATCCACCTTGACCGCGAAGGACCAGAACGTCATCAGGGCAGAACACTCCGTAACCCCGGACGACGCAGAGGCCCCAGTGCGGCCTCCACGCACTTGGTGAAGATGTGGGGAGCCAGAGCAAACCGAACGGCAGCCTCTGGTACTCATACGCTAACCCTGCAAAGGAAGCGTAGGTAAGCCCTAGGATGGAAGATCGGGGATGCGCATATGCATCCTACAGGTCTATGGAGGAGAACCAGACCCCCACCTGACAGTGTTCAACAGGTAGGAGACGATCCAAAAAATGCTGAACCTTCCCATGGGACAGGTCCAGCCTGGGTCTTACACCCCTCCCTCCCGACTTCTCGGGCTGAGAACACCGGGAGGAGAACGCCACGACGATGGCTTGCTTCGTCCACAGAGATTGGACCTCGTTGACCAGAGCTGTCCCTGCTGGAGACCCCGACAACAGGGTCTGTACCAAACCTGAAAACGGGTGGGGTTGTGTAAACACAAGTCCCCACCTCACCGTTCTCTCCATCTACCTCGACATATGGTACTGCCGTAGTCATATGTGACGACACTCCCAACGCACCCGCCGTCACGTGGCGCAGGTCCGCCAGGAACTGTAGATAGTTGGCCCGGTCCCCCCGCTGTGCGTAGACAAACCTGGAACCGTGCGAGGAGCGCGTTCCGTGTTGGAACACCTGACCCTGACACCACCCACGAGGCAATCGCACCCAAGGGGGAACCCCGACAGAAAGGGCCGGTCTGATACGGGGGGCTTCCGATGAAAAAAGCCCCCCCACTGAACACCCCTCCAGAACATCCTGAAGGAGTTGTTCTGCAGCCGGACATGCAAGGTGTAAGGCCCCCATGGGTTCCTACACACCGTAGCCCTGCAGTGATATTACTACCACCCCAAACCATGTGAGCTGCGACCACTTGCCAATATTTCAGGAGTGGGAGGCACCAACATGATACCTGGCCTGGCGAAGGCGAGGCCGGGGAAGCCCGCACTGTGTGCCTCAAAAGGTTTCGAGCCCCCCTGCTGACAACACTTAAGTTGACAGACGTAACACCAGGCTCAACCAACACAGTTCAAGGTGTGGGAGCCGCTTGACAGCACAACATTCTCACGGACAGACCCAGGCTCAGCCATCAACTGGGTGTCAGCCCCTGTCCCCATGAGAAGCGAAAAGGGGGGCCGCCCGCGCATCAACGAAGGCACGCGGCCCGCAGCCAAAGGAAACAATCAGAGCCCACTTCTTCCGCTGGTGTTGGGGAAGGGAGTGATCGGAGAGCGGGCTGCTCGCGGCAGGACGGTGACGGCTTGTTTGTTCAAGCCGAACCCATCCTACATGGCCGATCCCTCGGCCGCCAAGGCTGTCGGCCTTGTGGATACCTGTCGAATCAACGCCCAGGATACCTCTGGCGGGGGAAAAACATGGCCGCCTGTCGAGGGCCCCATCATCGCCGCTGACGAGGCCGTGCTCTCTCTTCTTCTGGCTGCGCGGTGTGAGGCGGTGTAGGGCCTAGGACAATACCGCCCGCGCTCCAGCAGAAGACCAAAATCCCCTGCGGAGAGGGGAACCCTGAGCGGTTATAGCTTGCGGCTGGGTCAAAGCTAATAACGTCAACAACCTCGCGCGATGTGTCGACGTCGGCTGGCCCTCAAGGCCCCTCCACCAGACACCATTTTTTTAATAGAAAAAAACAGCAATTCGAACACAGTTCTAATCGTTGCCAATTCCATACCGTGGCGGTACAAGCCTTAACAGCCCACCAGCCACTCGCCAGGCCGACCCACCCATGGTGTCGACCGGGCGGGGCATTGTTTCAACATATCAAAAACAAAGGACTGATGTTAACATGGAGCACCAGTGGTGATTGCAAACAGCACCCTCCACTGTGGTGTGCACCATGAAAGGGTTAAATGAATAAAAGAGCTAAACCACAAAAAACTGTAGAATGAGCAAACCCATACACACAAAGTTTAAGGGGAGACGGACCAGACCCGTCTTCATCCAAAATATTCACAACAGGACACCAGCCCCAGTTTAGCCCATTTACCAAAAAAGGTAAACAAAGCCCCCCCCCCGCACTACTCCCCCAGTATACCGATTGACCGTCAGTATGAATGGTTTGAGAGGAGAGAAAACTGTAGCAAGACAGACCTTCTCATAGCAGAGTGACAAAACGAAACAATAGCCCCCTACACAGGGCCGCCCCAGGAGGTGGGGGGCCTCGCGTCTAAAACGCACAGGGCCTCACATTTCTCCCAGGCGGCCCTGCCCTTATACTACTGCAGCCTAACGCCAGGCAATGTGGGACCCAAGACAACAATTGCCTGTGCACAGACACGCAACATGTTTACCATGTCGGCTGGACCCATAGCCCCACTACCCGACGCCAACCCAGATGGGAACACCGTTCAACAAACCCCGCCGGAACACAAGGTAAAATACCTGGCTAGGAACCTAGCCACGACCTACCCCGTTGTCAACCCATTTACCCGAAAAAGGTAAATAGAACTCAAAAAACCCCACAACAGCTACCGACTGACCTTCATTGATGAACCGGGCAAGAGGAGGGAGAGTGACAACATCTCACGGCGGAGACATTAAAACAGCATAGCAATTAGCAGTAGTAATAGCATGCGGCAGTAGCAATAGCATGTAGCATAGCTTTAGATGTTTTAGCAGCACGCCCAAGACAGCTTGGAAACCGTTCCCTGCAGAGAACGTTCACCAAACCATCCTGCCCCCGGCGCCAAACACAACATGGTTGTGTTAACAAAACAAACCAGCATTACTAACACTAATACCCATGCCTGAAGACACAGGGCCTACCTGAGTACAAGCTGGCCCGACAGCCAGCCTTGTACAGCTGAACCTCGATGTGCTGTCATCAAACGAGGAACATCAACACAGGCCCGTCGTGTCGCCGAAAACATGCGTCGAAGATGCCAGGGGCCAGCAACCTCCGGTAAGCTTCCAACATTATGAATCTAATCTTTTCATCCTACTAGTTTATCGTACGGTGCACGCATCCGAGTACGCTGGGACGAAAATAGAGGAAGGGTGTGTGGTGACTATCGTCACTGCTATATGGGCGTTGCCGCCATGGGGGCGGAGCCCCATACAGGTGTGGTGCATGTATTTTTTGTTCGTAAGGGGATACAATAGGTATCATAGAATATAGAATATCTCATACGGCTCAGAGCGGAACGCGATAGCAAATACGGCATATAACTAACTAATTAACGCTCTCTCTCTCTCTCTCTCTCTCTCTCTCTCTCTCTCTCTCTCTCTCTCTCTCTCTCTGGAGTGGAGTTTCGTTTGGATTGAAAATACGTGGATTATGGCTTGTTCAATATCATCTATGTTTGAATGACTGAATGAATGAAAACTTTATTAACAGATTGCAGAATGGATGGGTACAATACAGTACGGCTCAATACACACAATTGTTAAGGGGATGCAGACCAGAGAAAGACGTTTGTCTTGTTTACATCAGGGTCCCCCGTTTTCAATTCATATCGATAGTTTAATAGCTAGCCTTGGCTCGTTTAACAATATGCAAAATATGTGTACAGCCCTGTACTCATACTGAAGTTATTCTTGGTATATACTACTACACATACTAGGTCTGATTGTGTAACGAATCGATTCCACGTCGCGCTGTGTGTGAGAGAGAGAAAGAGAGAGAAGGAGAGATAGAGGGGGATACTAATTAATTCCACCCCCCCTGTGAAGAATTCACGAGCCGCCACTGATTCAGATTCAGATTCAGACAACTTTATTGATCCCCGTGGGGCAATTCATATTTGCAGCTTCACCACAAGCAACAAAGACAAACAAACAACAAAACATCTCAACGACAGCACGGAAAATAAAAAGAGAAACACTCCATGTGATACAATCCAGCAATAAAAGTAAAAGTAAAAACAGACAACCAAGTGCAAAAGGCTACTTAAAATGACTACTGTCTGTGTTTAAAAGTCTGATAGCCGAGGGGACAAAAGATTTGGCGTAGCGGTTGGTCCTACTTGGTGGGACGTCATAACGGCGGCCAGAAGGCAACAGTGAAAACCGCTGAGACAGAGCATGGAGGGGTTGATTAATGATGCTCGTCCCCTTCTTGACCACCTGGTCCGTCCAGAGAGAACATCGTCCAGAGATCGGTCATATATCAGCTTTGCTGCTTGATGTTTCACTCTCAGCTTGTCCGGGACCCCTGTGACGATCTGTTGTTTGTGTGCATTCTCATTGCCCACAGAGCACTGCTGTACGTAATCTTTGACTTCCCCTTGCATACTGGGCCAGTAAAGTGTATCGCTAGCCTGTGTGTAGCACTTGGCCCCCACGTGGTTATAGTGGATCCGTCTCAGCATTTCCGGATGCATAGCTTTCGGAATGATGACGCGCCATCCTGTCCACTTATTTCATCTCTGATGGCCCAGTAGTCCCTGACGGCTACAGGGGTCTCCTCTTTGTGTTCTGGCCATCCCTCCAGCACCACTTATATTGAGTGTTTGCAGACACACATCCTCCTCAGTGTGTGTTCGAATCTGTGCCAGACGTTGGCTGCTGATGTTCAGATAGTCCGCCTGCTGAATGGCCGCTGTTCTCACACGTTTTCTGCTGCAAGCTGCAGACCATTTCACGTCGGTACAGTGTATCCGTTCTGTGGCGGGGTGGTGGCTCTGCTCTGGAGCGTGTCACTTATGTACATTTCAGGGCCTGGCTTGTATACCACCGCCAGTCAGTAGTTCTGAAGTGTGAGGAGCATGCTTTGAAGGCGCTTTGGCGCACTGAGGAGAGGCTTAGTGAAGATGGACACCAACGGGCGGTGGTCGGTCTCTGCAGTCACATCACCCCTCCCATATAGGTAGTAGTGTGTAGCTCAGCTAGTACAAACAGTACAGTTGTTGTAATCAAACCGTTCAATAATAAATAGCTGTAAAAGGGATATTTCGTCTGTTGAATCCGTTTGTTACAGATTACGGCCGTATACTAGGCTATGTAATGATGGTAAAGTTAATGCATTCTGGCTATGTGCCCTCAGGATAATATTATAACAAACATGTGCAAGGAATCACAAAGGGGGGGGGGGGGGGGGGGTGCGGCGGCACATGTAATCCATTTCAAGGCAGGTTATTCCACAAAACAGGGTACTTTTTTCCTCAGTGGATTGCCAAGAATGTTAAGCTTCACTCAGGCATGTGCACACATAGAGCCCAAGGGGTGCTGCCTTTTGAGCCTCATAAAAAAGTGCCCTTTTTGAAGATTTTTTTTATTTATTTATTGTTTGCCGTTACGCATATAGACTGCCCTTCCAACTGAAAAATGTCAGGATAGAATCAAAATATTAGGTAAAGAGAGAGAGATGCCCCATATTCCATTGCAGTTTGCACGGCCTCCTCAGCGTGCCTCTTCGCAGACCTATATTTTATACATAGCGTGGGTGGTGATGATGATGATGATGATAGAAACCGCTGTGGCGCATACAGTTGAATGCTGGTATTACACTCATTGAGGGACACGAAGAAGTCAAGTCTGATGGTATTTGGGAATCTCAAATACAAATCGGGACTGGAATAAAAAATGCATTTATATTAAACAATACGGAATATACAGCACTTCTTGGGGTCTGTAGGGTAAGCACTTATTCCCTCCCCCCTGAACATTTATGGAGATGTATGGGCCTTTTAAGCAGTGGTGCAGTCGTGGTCACACGCGGTTACACGCCGTGTTACCAGATCACTGAGGCAGAAGTACGCGCGATCGCGCACGGATGTGTACTCGCGTGTACGCGCACACAAAAATGCGCTGTATCCATTCGTTGTGACTAAGTACCCGGCCACCGTTTTACATAACAAAAAGCGCAGGTAGACTAAGTGTCTGGGTGTTGGCTATCTGAATGCATCTCCCCCTTCATTCTGTGTGACACAGGCAGTGGAGGTGAATACTAATGTGGCTCGGAATTCGTGATGGGGGTCTACCTGCTTATGATATTGAATCAAGCGTCTGTGCTGCGCGCCAGCTTTCCACGCGCACATTCACACAAATAGAGAGCAAGAAGAGCTTGTATGATAGAAAGATTGCACTTGCGTGGCGTGCACGTGGCGTGTTACCAGTTCCCATATTACGACTGCACCACTGCTTTTAAGTCAGTGATAAAAGTGTCTTTCAAGGATAAGTGAGCTCCTGCACTGATTATTATTATAGTTCAATATTCAATATTTGATCACCAAAACCCCCAAAAAGGGGCCCTTAAAAATCGGGATCATGCGCTATGCGCGCTCGGTTAAATCACACACAGGTATGTATAGTGCCCTTTTCAGCCTTTGAGCACCTGCCCCTCTAAAGTCCTGTGCACGTCCCTGTTAAGCTTTGGAAACGCACTTTGGCTAATGTTGTGCCAGGCTTATTATACTTAATACACCTATAGGTATATAGTAGGTAGTATAGGCTATACTGTATCAAACGTTGCGGACACAAATGGCACCCGTTTCATGGAATCCGTGATGTAATTTCACAGCAAACTAGAGCAACCACGGAGCAACCCCGCTGCCATACACTGGCGAATGGTGTCATCATGTCACCTAAATATCTCCCCAAAGCCACGGTGCTATAATATAATATCCCCAGCACTCCGGATGATTCGTTTGTGACTCCTTCAGTCCACGGCGCACATCCATCCACCGTAGGTTACGTGTTTGCGGGGTGTGGTCAATCATAGGTGCGGCTATTTCTGGTCTCCTGTTCAAACTGCATATTTAGTGAACTTGCCTATTGTCTATAATCATTTGTACACAGGTGCGGTACAATACCTGACAATGGCAGATTTCGACCTGTCGAGCGGTAAGTTAATATGATTTTTTTTATTGCGCAAAACGTGTCCTGTACACTTTTAACTTCTTAAGTGTTCAAGTCATAAACTTGGTTAGCAGGCTCTGTAGACATTAGCGTCCCAGCTTGCTATCTGATATACCAGAGTATTTCAAACAGATTTGCGCTAGCAAACTCAGAGGCTGTTGCAGCTATGTAGACGCTATGGTGGGTAAAACGCAGACACAAATTGATGGGTGACTTTGTTTATTTGGATCCCTATTAGCTGTCAGTCACCTAGGGCTAGGCAACAACATATACATACCTATTACCTATATTAAGTAAGACACTTTGAAAATCTATAATTAAAAAATCAAACAAAGGGAAACTCATGCACGCACGCACACACTGAATACAATTAATATAGTTGACACAATGAAATAAAAATGTAAATCAAGAATTAAACAATATAGGAAATACAAAATAATGAAAATAATGGACACTATAATACAAAGACATACCATAAAACAAGTGCCAGACTGCATGCATAACCATCTCTCTATAGTTGTTTTTAAATCACCTTTTGTTATGCACTTTTTAACTGACACTAGGCTCATTTGTTCCATAGAGAGCAAGCTCTAAAAACTGTCGTTCACAGTACATTCTCGAAGACACTCTGATGTCACGAGACCGCCGCCATCTTGGTGGAAAACAAACGGATTTCTACAATCAAATGTATGCGTTGAGCTCCGTTTTTATAACATATTTTATCACATTCTTGTTCATTTCATAACCTTTTCATATAATTTGTTTTGAAAATATTGAGGCCAACATGGCATTTCACTATTTCGAAAGCCTTTCTGGTGATTCTAAGTCTACATGTGCCCTCTTGATAGCCGCCAGCTATCCGTGATGCCTTTGATTGATTGATTGATTGAAAACTTTATTAACAGATTGCAGAATGGGTACAGTACAGTACAGCTCAATACATACAATTGTTAAGGGGATGCAGACCAGAGAAAGACTTTCGTCTTGTTTACATCAGGGTCCCCCATTTTCAATTCATCGTAACATATATGTATGACATACATGACATACAGATAGACAGTACTGTCTGCTACATCTATACATTTATGACATACCAGATTTGCAAATACAGTACTGTTTGTGATACGAAAAGAGTCCAGAAAAAAGAGTATATACACATTTGATGTAGAAACTGTACATTGGAGGAAGTTGGGTAGGTGGGGGGGGGGGGGGGGGGTGGGGGGGACTGTACATTGGAGGTGGTTGGGTGGGGGGGGGGGTTGGGTAGGAGTGGGGGGGGGTGTTGGGTAGGAGGGGTGGGTGGGGGACACTGTACAACTGTACAAGCAAAACTGTACATTGGAATATTGACAAGACCATACTTGGTAATTTACTGTACATTGGAGGGGGTTGTGTTAGGACATTTACAGGGGCCAGTTTCGAATTGCAGTCTCCCGTAGGTATTTTTTGAGTGTTTTTGAAAGTGGGTAGTGATTCACATTCCTTTACAGCTTTGGGTAGGGCGTTCCACATTGATGTGGCATAATTGCGAAACGTGTTTAGTCCCTTGTCTGAGCCGAATCTGGGTTTAACATGATTTGTGGAGCTCCCTCTGGTGTTGTGATCGTGGTATTCACTGACCTTTGGGAAGTATTTTGACATGTACATGGGACGCCTATTGCTTAATGACATGTCATGAGTGCTGCTTTTGCTTCCGTGTTTTCCCTGATTGGCTGCGCCATGCCCCGCGGCAGGCGCGGCAACCGCAGAGCAGAGCGGCAGAGCGAGCGGAGCGGCAGAGCGCGAGCGGAATTAGGTAACCGCCGCAGGAATCCGCCATGATTTTCATTCGGCGCTTCAGCTCACCTGGCATAGCAGCGGTCCTGCGGTCCTGCGGTTCGTTGTTGACGAGTTCGAATCCCATGAATTATTTTTTTTTAACGTGATTTTTTTTTTAACGTGTATTCTTTCGCCGGTTAAGGTTAGGCATGGTTAAGGTTAAGGTTAAGGTTAGGCATTGTTTCGGAGTTGGTTAAGGTTAGAACGGTTAAGTTTAGGCGCTGTTAAGGAGCTGGTTAAGGTTAGAGTTTGTCAAAGAGAATGGCAATATTCTTTCTATGGTTAAGGTTAGGCATGGTTAAGGTTAAGGTTAAGGTTAGGCATTGTTTCGGAGTTGGTTAAGGTTAGAACAGTTAAGTTTAGGCGCTGTTAAGGAGCTGGTTAAGGTTAGAGTTTGTCTTAGAGACAGCCTATTTCCGCACTGCCGCTCTCCCGCGTTGCCGCGGTCACATGGTCAAATTGTCACATTCTTGCACTCATGACCTGTCATTAAGCAACACGCACATGGGACGGGTACCTTGGTCGTGTAGTGTATCTTGTAGACCAGGCCCATTGCAAGTTGCTGTACTCTGTCGTCTACTCTAAGCCATCCTAGGTTGTCAAAGTGGGCAGGGGTGAGGTGGGTTCTAGGAGTAAGGTCAAGCAGTAGTCTGACCAGTTTGTTTTGAGATGTTTGTAATCTTGTTTTTAGCGCCTTTGAGGTGCTTTGGTACCATGAGGTGCAAGCATAGTCGTAGTACCCTTGAATGAGTGCTCCTGCCAGAGTCTTCAGGGTATTCTTGTTTACGAGTGAGGAGATCCGGTACAAGAATCGAGTTTGTTGGTTGACTTTTTTTTATTACATTGGATGCCATTTTGTCACAGGAAAGATTTGCCTCTAGGATGGAACCCAGGTAGGTAATATCTTCTTTCCTTGTGACAATATTGTCACCCACTGTAACTGAGAAGCCGTCGGTCTTGCTGAGTTTGTTATTTGAACCGAAGAGAATGGACTCTGTTTTGCCCATGTGTAATGATAGTTTGTTATCAGCGAACCATATGCAGATTTTGCCTAGTTCTGAGCTGAGGGTTTTTTCAACCTGTAACTTGTTCTTGTCAGAGACCAGCAGGGCTGAGTCGTCCGCAAACAGGAACAAGTTGCAGTCACAAGCTGACAACATGTCATTTGCATAAATTAGGAACAGTAGCGGACCTAGTATGCTTCCTTGTGGAACACCACAGCTCAGGGTTAGAAAAAAAAAAAAATTCAAGGGCTTTTTTTGCCCCCCTTAATTGATTTTCGGGGGCTTTTTTTGTATTTCGGGGGCACTGAATTTTTATGATGAAAATTAACATAAGGATTATAAAACATTGTTGACACTTTTTTTTACAGTCTTCGTCCCTATGTTTGATAATGTAATGTTAATGTCTCCATATATAGGGCTCTACGCTAACCTTTTTCCCAAGGAGCACATGTGCTCCTAAATAAAATGTTAATAAATAAAATCTAAATAAAAATTTAGGAGCACACAAAGAAATTTAGGAGCACAGTGAAAATTGTTCAAGTAACACAGAGTTTATTAACTATTTATCACATGCATATTATACTGTGCGTGTGCACACTATGAATTGAAAATGGGGGACCCTGATGTAAACAAGACGAAAGTCTTTCTCTGGTCTGCATCCCCTTAACAATTGTGTGTATTGAGCTGTACTGTATTGTACCCATTCTGCAATCTGTTAATAAAGTTTTCAATCAATCAAACGCAAAGGATATCGGTTGTCAAGCTGCTTTTGTATGTTGTAGGTAGAATGAATGAATGAATGAAAACTTTATTTAACAGATTGCAGAATGGGTACAATACAGTACGGCTCAATACATACAATTGTTAAGGGGATGCAGACCTGAGACCTGAGTCTTGTTTCCATCAGGGTTCCGTTTTTGGGTGGAATGTTTGTTGCAAGGAGCTAGGGAGGCGGGGACCGCTGCGTGTTACACAAAACACGGAGAAATGTCCAAGCGTCTAGCTGCTTCGGTGCGTCGTTAACGTTAACGTCGGAAGAAATTCCCCACTAAGCCCTAAATTCAGAGCAGAGCAGTATCCTAATGACTTTTATGCTTCAGTCGATAAGGTGTTTTGCGAATTCTGTCAACATACCGTGGGGACTGGACCCGCAAAAACACGTGCGAATATCACTTCAAAAAACCATGTCAGCCGGATTCCTCTTTCTCCTCGTCTCTCTTTTGCTCAAAATAAAAATGAATGGCTGGCTGATTTTTTTGCGTTGTCTGATTCTGAATGTATAACTTGCCTAAGCCGGTACCGTGACTTTGTTTTCGGGCGCTACTGTGATTGGACGTTTATGCGCCTTGTGTAATGTGGGAGCTGTTTTGTAATCGTCACTCGTCTCGAGTAAATGATTTTTCCGGGTTGCGCACACACACATATTATTAGGGGCAAATACAAGGGAAATGCTCGCACTGTAGATCATATATATAATTATATATATAATTAGTAAACTGTCTGGGGCATTTTCTGCCCCCCTTAACTGATTTTCGAGGGCATTTTGTCCATTTTCAAGGGCATTTTGCCCCGAGCCCCCGTTAATTTCGAACCCTGCCACAGCTTACTGTGAGGGGGGGGATAGGGTACCGTTTACCTCCACCATCTGCTCTCTCCCCTCCAGGTAGGATTGCATCCAGCTCACTGATAGACTATCAAAACCAATTGCTTTTAGCTTGTCAATCAGAATGGTGTGATTGACAGTGTCGAAGGCCTTATGTAGGTCCAGCATGACCATGCCGCAGTATTTGCCCACGTCCACCTCTTGTTTGATGTGGTCGTTTAAATAGAGAAGGCATGTGTCAGTGGAGTGGGATGTTCTGAAGCCAGATTGGAATTCGTAGATTAGATTTTTTTCCGTGAGGTATTTTTCGACCTGTTCGTATAAAATCTTTTCCATGACTTTCGAGATGGAGGTAAGGATAGAAACAGGGCGGTAGTTGCCTGGGTCTAATTTGCTGCCCTTTTTGTGCAGGGGTGTTACTCTCGCAATTTTGAAGTCCTTGGGGACGTGTCCCTGTTTTATGGAGAGGTTTATTATGTGTGTGATGACTGGGGTGATGGCGGCTGCTGAGTCTCTGAGGAATTTGGAGGGGATGTTGTCATGGCCAGTGGCCTTGTTAGGTTGGAGGGCGCTCAGTTTTTTTGAGTACCTCATCTGTTGTTACCATTTCCAGTTTGAAGTCGTCTTTGTGGACCCCTAGGTTCTTGTAGTATGCTACTATGTGTTCTACCCCATAATGCCCTGAGTGGGAGGGCAGTTTGTTTGCCAGTGTTGTGGCTGTTTGTGAAGAAACTGTTTAAGTAATTGGCTACATCCAGCTTGTCTGTGATGAGCGTGTTGTCCGTCTTTATGTTTATTTTTGAGAATCTGGTTTTAAGTTTTTTACTGCAGCCTAGTTGGTTACCAAAGTTGGTTACCAAAGTTCACATGGTTTGTTTTTGTTTTCCTCGGTTTTGTCATTGATGAAATATTTTTTTGCTGTTTTGATCATGGAGTTTAGGTCATTTCTTAGTCTGTTTCTTTCCAGTTTGAGTTCAGTCACGTGGGCTTGGAGTTCACTGCTCGTGCTTATGGTAAGCTTTGACTGACTTTTATGAAACTCAGAGCATTTTTTGTCTCTGGTTTTCATAGCGTTCAGTATTTCAGTGTGCATCCACGGCTCAGCGTGATTTTTTACCCTGGTGGTTCTTAGGGGGGCCATGTTGTTTAGTATCGTTGGTTTTGAAACCAAGCCATGTTCAACCAGTGTACCATTGAGCTCATCTGACCAGTCCAGACTCTCCAGTTCAAGGTTAAAGGCCTCGCTAGAGTAGGTTTTGAGGTCTCTAGATGTGACTGTTTTGTGACAGCCAGCCTTTTGTTTTAGCTTTTTGCGGGTACAGAATATCATATAATGATCACTTAACCTGCATGCTATAACCCCTTTATTGGAGATCTTGAACTTGTCAGAGGTCAGGATGAGGTCAATGGTAGTCTGAGTTGACTCACATACACGTGTGGGTTGGGTGATTAGCTGGCTGAGGCCGTGCAGATCACAAAACCTATTGTAGGATTTGAAGACGGGTGCATCTTTTTGTTGCATATCCGTGTTCCAATCCCCAATAAGAATCTTTTCTGCATCCTCAGCTCCAGCTAAGCACTTTCAAATAGAATTTCTACAAAAACAGTTTCAATAGCCTCATGATCTAGGTCCGTACGGTTAATGAATTTGGTGTCTTTATGAATGTACATACAGACACCTCCTCCATGCCTGTTCCTGTCATTACGGACTATAGAATAGTTCTCCAATTCAATTTCCGGGTCTGTTATTGATGAATCCAGTTTAGTTTCAGAGAAACATACAATGTTTACCTTACCGCTAATGAAATGTTGCCTTATTTCTGCCAGTTTGTGTCTAAGGCTGTTTACATTAAGATGGAAAATATGAAGTCCGTTTTTATTTGTTGTGTTGTCTATATCCTTGAGAAAAAGGTAGGGTTCTTCTTCTGTGGGGAGGGGGGGGGGGCTCTGTGATGTCCGGGGGGGGGGGGATCCTTTGATCAGGGTGGGTGTCCCGTGACGGGAGGGGGGTGGGGGGTGGGCTGTGTTGTTATTATTTGGTCCGTGTGTGGAAGGGGGGGGTGGGTGTGATTCTTTGTCATGTTCTGGTTCATCTGTTAGCGTCTGTGTTGATTCCGTCTCGATGCCCGGGTGGTGAAATTCCGTGGGGAGGGGGGAGGGGGCAGGGGGCTGTGTTGATTCCATCCCACCGGCTCCCTGTGGCGATGTCTCGCTGACCGGGTGGCTTTCGGTGGGGGAAGGGTAGGGTCCTCTGGCTCCGGTAGTTTGCTGTGTTAGCTTGCCGGCTACCTGCGCCACCGTAGAGTTGATTATCCCTGGTACCTTCACTCCCGTCTCGTCCTCCCGTGTGTTCCTCTGCGGCGGCGTCGGGTGTGTTGATTGCTCCGGCGTCGTGTGGAAAGTAGGCACCCGAAACCATCGTTGCATCCTGTAGTGCCAGACCCAGTCGTCACGTCTGGGTTTCGCGTCCTGACGGGGGTCCTGACGTGGCTGGATCCGGGGTTTAGCTGCACGTCTCCCGAGAGTAGCAGGATAAGGGACAAAAAAGTATTTCGGTCCATTCTGCCAGTCGGGGGTCTGTTCTTTCTTTCAGGATTAGTCGTTAATGTTGCGTGAACGGTCGCTGTCCCCACGGCCAGGTGCTTATGCTCCGTGCCGTTTTGGAAATAGAAGTCGCTGTGGACCTCCTTTTCTATTTTTGTTCTTCTCTCCTCTTCAGTCAGGTTGTGCTTCATCGTTGAGTAGAGGTATGAATCCGTTATCCAAAACATAACGAGGAGAAAATGTGTGCAAAATCACTTTTGCTTGCTGTATTGATGATGGCTCCGGGAGCTCAGGAATTTGCGACCGCTCATGGCTGTGCGCTGAATGAATATCTCAACTGGTATTATATAAAACTTTCGATTTCGATTTCGATTTTTGATTATGTTATTACTAGTACAAAGCGTAACACAGCAGCTCTTTGGCATTGTGATGCACTGAAGAAAATGACCCTTGATTGTGTTTAATTTGCCGCTTTTCCGATCCGTTTCTGCACTAAATGAACCGTACACAATGTACGCGGCGTGCATGTTTCCCCCACGCCGCAGTTGCCTAGCAACAACAGACAGGAAGTTGACTTCGAGAATGGACGACCATGTGGTGGAGTGACTATGTCTATTGCTGTATGAGATCTTTGAATGGAAGCCTTGTGGTAGGCTATTATGAATTCACCTGTGCACGGATTCTTGATAATCTGTTTTTTCTCCCTTTATTACATTTCAATGTCGGTCACCTACAGCCACCTGTCAATGTGAGAGTTTAAGAGTAGGTCTAGCTAATCTACAGTCCTAGTTTAAGAGTACATTTACATTTACATTTAGTCATTTAGCTGACGCTTATCCAAAGCGACTTACAAGTTCTGTGCGACAAGACAGCAAGAAGGGTACAACTCTATCAGCTGTGTTGGAGCCAGATTCAGTCCTTAATATTTATTTATTTATTTAGTTAAAAATATGAAGCAATATTGTTTGGAAAACGATTTGAAATGAACTTGATTGAACATCTTTTATTTGTTATGACTTGGATGTGTGTTGCTTCAACAACGTGGAGGCGTGTCTGGTCCAGCCCATTTTGAACCAGTGATTACAGCACCCTGGTGTGTGAACTCACTTTATCAATGGACTGGTGCGCTAGTAAAAAACATGACACTGGAATGTAAGGCATGCAGCCCAGACGGTTTTTGACCGTCGCAAGCGCTATGGATTTGGAACTGTGAGGTTCTCCTCTCCCTGGACCTTTAATTCCTGTTCCCTGTACTTTAATTCCCTGTCTCCTCACTTCACTAGCCCCCACCCTCGCGTTCGTTTGCTCTTCAGCAGCCACACCCTTGGACTACCTGTCATGTGTTTGATTGGTCTGGTGCCGAACACACACTTCTAGTTTCAAGTATCAATTACCTTCACGCACCTGACGTGTATTCTAATTAGTTCCCCTTTGGGCTTTAAGTACCTCGCTCTTCCCCTCTGGCCTTGTCGGGTCGTTCCGTATCATATCTCTATCACCTAACTCCTTCGGGAGGTTCTCTGTCTATAGGCTCCTACGGGAGTTCTGTTTCTGTCTGTATGCTGTTTATCTCCGGCGTGAGACGAGGTGCAAGCTTTGGCCACCTGTCGCCGTTGCCTGGAGGGAGATATTGTACTGCGCTCTCTAATTCTCTAAGGGAGGTATTCCAGTGTTCCACCCCAGACCTCCGCGCCAGATGCGCTCAAGCCTTCGCCACCTGTCGCCGTTTGCCTGGAAGGAGACACCGTACTGCGCTCTCTAAACCTCTACGGGAGGTATTCCGGTGTTCCACTCCAGACCTCCGCGCAGCAGATGCGCTCTCCGTACCGGCGCGTACTCCAAGCAGACGCGCACCATCCAGACCTCCGAGCCTGACGCGCTCTTCACTCCTGACGCGCATCCAGACGCACTCCAGACGCTCATCCAGACCTCCGAGCCTGACGCGCTCTTCACTCCAGACGCTCATCCAGACCTCCGAGCCTGACGCGCTCTTCACTCCAGACGCGCATCCAGACGCGCTTCCTGACGCACTCTAGTCGCGCACCACTCAGACCTCCGCTTGGACAACCCGTTCCCGGTAACGACGCTGGACAACCCGTTCCCCGTAGCGACGCGCTCCCCCTGTTTTGATCCTGCTCTCTTTACGCACAGCGCCTGGGTGAGTTTGCAAGACTGTCTTTTTGACCCTATCATTTTTCGTGTGTGTTAAACACTGAAGAGATCCTGCTTTTTGTTCTGACTGTCACTCACCCTGTGCCTGCTTTTTGGATTGTTCATTTGGGATAATATTTGCTTGAACTTTGCTCACTGTGTGTATTCACACCGAAGATATTATCACCTGGATTATTATTGGGACATCGCTTACTGTGTGTATTCACACCGAAGATATTATCACTTGGATTATAATTGGGACTTCGCTCACTGTGTGTATTTGCACCGAAGATTCTATCACGTGGATTGTTGTCGGGACATTACTCACAGTGTGTATTTACACCGAAGATTCAGTCACTTGGATTACTCTGTTTTGGGACAAGTCACTTCTCCTGTCACCTGCTCTGTTCCCAACTGTACTCTGAGCTAACCCGCTCTCTCTCTCCCTCTCTGTCCCGTTACCACCTCGGAGAGCTGCCGAGAGGATTCTGCAGAGCGGCTCTGACGTCACTGTCAGATTCCTCAGACGAACCTTCCCGGGAGAAGCTGCAGAGCAGCAACATTCTTCTAATGCTTGTATCCCAGTCTTCTTGTCCTCCTTGTCTTCCCTGTCCCCAGCCCGCCTCCGCGGGCCTCTGTTCCTGTTTCCCCTCTCTAGTCCTCCAAGTCCTCCCTGTCCAGTCCTCTAGTCCTCCCTGTCCAGTCCTTCTAGTCCTCCTAGTCCTCCCTGTCCCCAGCCCGCCTCCGCGGGCCTCTGTCCCTGTTTCCCCTCTCTAGTCCTCCTAGTCCTCCCTGTCCAGTCCTCCTAGTCATCCTAGTCCTCCCTGTCCAGTCCTCCTAGTCCTCCTAGTCATCCCTGTCCAGTCCTCCTAGTCCTCCCAGTTCCTGCCCTTGTCCCTTGCCCTGTCCTGTTTCCCTTAGCCTTCCCCTTAGCCAGCTCGCCTCTTAAAGGCACTGTGCCTTTTTCCCATTTCTTGTTTTCCAGTCATTTGTGTTCTCCCTTAAAGGGACAGTGCCGTTTTCTGTGTGTTTCAATAAATGCCCAGTTCTTGGCTTACTCTCATACCTGTCTTGTGTTGTGCGATTGGGGTCGGTTACAAACCATAACAGGAACTTTAGAAATTGGAAACAGGACACCATGCAACGGGAATAAGCCAGCACACCTCCACGTCATCCGGTAGGAACCCATTCACGCTAAACAAAGCTTCAAGTAAATGACAATAAATACTCTTTTCTATAAACCAAACAATTCATCTCAGCTGTTTTCTTACGGAAAAGCGCATGCGCGCGTCAACCAAGGCTGTGGATCTCACATTGTCAAAAACCAGGCATGCAATACTTGCGCCTTTGTTTAAGGAACATCACTGGAATTGATTGCTGGAAATAACGTTACGTTTGTTTGCTTCAAAGATTGTGTATCGAACATTCCACGTTACTACTGGGAACGAGGTTAACTATGGACGGAGTTCAATGAATGGATACGCGCCACTCATTGGATGCGCGTCTGTGAAGCACTGACGTCATTTCATAGTGTTATGTTATCCCCGTCGTCAGATAATAATCAAGAAACGAATCAAGTCGAAGTATCAGTCGACGACGATGTTTGAATTAAATTGAAAAGCATGTGCAATAAATGCACCATTTCAGTTATTTGTTGGAACCAAATCAAACATTAAAGGAAAATGGAACGTTTGGTGGAAGAAATTGACGCTGTACATTCCAATAGATTACAAGAATTGAAAGCATCTAGAAGCGCCAAATTGGGTGTTTTAACCAGAAGGAAAAATGAAATCTTTGATTTAATGAAGCATACATGCCAAGTGGAAATCGTTAAATCAAAAGTGGAAAACGAGTTCAACAAAGCATATCAAGAACTGAATGATGTAAATGATTGTGTCAAAACTTTATTGTCAGTAATGTCAGAGGATGATGTTAAACTTGATCAAAGTGAGTGGTACATCCCTAAAATAATACCAGTGGATGAATTCAAAGACTGTGTATTACAATGGATTGATCAAAATGAAAAGGTGACTGATGATGATGCTACAAGGAATATTGCAATTACAGTGGATGATATTGCCCCAAAGGACAGTGTTTCCAATGTGCGATCAAGACGCTCATCAAAATCCTCAAGATCATCCATAGCATCTCTTAAAATGCAATTGGAAAGTGAACAAGCTGAACTAGCAGTCAAGGCTGAAGGGCTTAAAAGGAAGCAACAGCTTGAGATAAAAGAAGCAGAGCTCGAAGCTGAGAAAGAAAAGCTTGAGATGGAGAAGGAACATATTGAGATGGAAACTCAGATGGCTGCTAACAAAGCAAAGTTAAGCATTATCAAAGGATATGAATTATCACATGAATTAACACAAACTGTACCTAAAGAAATGCAACAATCGGATGGAATGAATGGATACCTGGAAGAATACATTCAAGAGGAAATGGAACAACAACCAGAAAAGCTGTCATGGACAGCTGGTTTGGACAGCACCAACATGGATGATGTTCCAACCAGATCAAGGCCCACTCACAAGGAACCAGTGGAAAGAGCAACACATGGAACTATGACAGAATATGAATCTGTGCGTAAAAAAATACCATCACAACTAACATATCAAAGGCATCAAGAATACGACCCTTTGTCCTCAGTCTATGCCACGCATACAATTAATCCTCCTCTAGGTGGCACCAAAGTACAAGCTATGTCATATGAAAATACTTCATCTTTCAGACCGTATGACCTCCCTGCTTTTACAGGTGCACGCCACTTCATGCCACATGGTACAGATGCACAAGGACATGTAGGACCATCAACACAACCACACAGTAAAGGACCTACAACAAATACCCAGGACACAAGTAAAAAGCATGAATTTTACAGTCTGGTGAACCTAATGGAAGGTCAAAATAGGATAACAGAAACTCTGATTAAGCAACAAGGCCAATTCACTTTGCCATCAATCACTATCCCTGTCTTTAAAGGAGACCCTCTGGAATACCAATTCTTTATAAGAGCCTTTGAACATGGCATTGAGAGGAAAACTGAGAACCGCCAGGATATGCTGTATTTTCTGGAGCAATTCACATCAGGTCAGCCAAGGGAACTGGTGCGCAGTTGCCAATACATGCTTCCAGACACGGGTTACACTACAGCAAAGGAGCTTTTAAAGAAGCATTTCGGTGACGAACACAAGATTGCCACTTCATACTTGGACAAAGTGCTCAGCTGGCCAATAATCAAAGCTGAAGATGCAGAGGCCTTGCAGGCTTATGCTGTGTTTCTCAATGGTTGTCTCAATGCCATGAGCTCTGTTGAGTACTTGGAGGAATTGAACCATCCAACTAACATGAGAGCCATTCTCAGTAAATTAGCCTACAAGACGCAAGAAAGATGGAGATTCAGAGCTTGTGAATTACAGGACCGTTATGGAACAAGGCCAAGATTTCCAGAGCTGGTGGAATTAAAAACTATCAATCCAGAATCCTATCACATCCGTTGTTTGGAAGCTTAAATCCCACACAGACAAGAAGGCCCGTCATACCACCACCAGGCAAGCCCTTCCTCTCTAAAGACAGAAGGCCTAAGAGTTCACAACTGAAAAAGAAAACGCATGAATGGAATTCTTGAAGAAAAAAGGAGTGTGTTTTGGATGTTTCGAAGTCGGTCACATGAGCAAAGGTTGTCAAAAGAGACTTACCTGTCAAGTGTGTTCTCTCAAACATCCCACAATCCTGCACATCAACAGAAAATATCCTAATATAGAGAAGGATGAAAACTCTAAAGATACAGCCGTGACAGTATACACAAATCAAGCTGAGGTGTGGAGTGACACTGGGGCCGGTAAATCAGAATGCAAACTCGCCATAGTTCCTGTAAAAATCAAAATGAAGAAAAGTGATAAGGTGATTCTCACATACGCCTTTATGGATCCAGGAAGTTCTGCAACATTCTGCACAGAGTCCTTGCTCAGACAGCTGCAGGCCACAGGAAGCAGAACTACCATTTTGTTAAGAACTATGAACGAGGAACAGGTCATAAAGACATCCATGGTAAACAGCATGGAAATCAGTGCTCTTGACAGCAATGAGTATTTGGAACTCCCAGAGGTTTACTCACACTCCGCGATCCCTGTGAAAGCTGAAAATATCCCAGACCAGGAGGATATAAAGCAATGGCCATATCTACACCAAGTGAAACTTCCTAGAATAAAAGCAGAAATCGGACTGCTGATCGGCAACAACGTTCCAAAGGCTTTGGAGCCATGGATGATAATTAACAGCCAGGGAAAAGGACCTTTTGCTGTTAAAACCACTCTCGGATGGACAGTCAATGGGCCACTCACACAGGGCACTGGGAACGTCATTACCACAAACAGGATCTCTCTGGTAAGGATTGAGGAATTGCTGCAACAGCAGATGAAATATGATTTCCCAGAGCGCCAGCACGAAGAGCGCCTAGAGATGTCTCAAGAAGACCATATATTTATGGGAAAGGTCTCAAACTCAGTAAAGCTGCAAGACGGGCATTACAATATCGGATTGCCTTTACGGACCGACGAAGCTGAGTTCCCAAACAACCGCTGTCTCGCTGAGCAAAGGGTCATGAGCTTGAAACGAAAGCTGTTAAAGAACCCACAATTCCATGAGGAATATAGAACACTTATGGCTGACAATCTGAAGAGAGGTTTTGCTATCCAAACAACATCCGACAACAAGCAAAAGGAAGCCAAGGTTGGAAAGACGTGGTATATTCACCACCATGGGGTTTACCACCCTAGAAAGCACAGGCTACGAGTGGTGTTAGACTGTGGCGCTACCTACCAAGGTGTGTCACTAAACTCTCAGCTTCTACAAGGCCCAGACCTCACCAGCAACCTCACTGGTGTCCTCACAAGGTTTCGGCAAAGGGCCGTTGCCTTCATTACAGATGTGGAGGCCATGTTCCATCAAGTGAGAGTACCGGATGAAGACTCAGATCTTTTAAGATTCTTGTGGTGGCCCGATGGAAAGCTGGACACAGACCTCGAGGAGTATAAGATGGTTGTACACATTTTTGGAGCCACATCATCTCCAAGCTGTGCAACTTTCGCTTTACAGCAGTGTGCAAGAGACAACATTGGCAACTTTGACCCAGGGGTCATACAGACTGTCCTCAGAAACTTTTACATGGATGATTGTCTAAAGTCAGTAAAGTCTGAGCAAGAGGCCATACAACTCGCCAAAGACCTCATCAGTCTGTGTGCCACAGGTGGGTTTAAGCTAAACAAGTGGATCAGCAACAGCAGGTTGTTGCTTCTCTCCATCCCAGAACAGATCCGAGCGCAAGGGGTGAAAGATCTAGATCTGGATCAGGATGCACTGCCCATCGAAAGAGCCCTTGGGGTACAATGGTGTACCCAGTTTGATTCATTTGCCTTCAAAATACAGCTTCAAGACAGGCCGCTTACCAGACGAGGGATCTTGTCTATGGTGAGCTCTATCTATGATCCTTTGGGTATGTTGGCACCCGTTGTCCTCTCCGCAAAGCAGATACTGCAAGAGCTGTGCGGATTAAAGCTAGCTTGGGATGATCACATACCTCAACACCTGCAAAGAAGATGGTTGACCTGGCTAGCCGACCTGTCCCAGCTGGAAAACTTCAAAGTTAAGAGATGCTTCATGCCCGAGGATTTTGGAAACCTAATCTCTGCGCAGCTCCATCACTTCTCAGACGCAAGTGAAAGTGGTTACGGCACAGTCTCCTACCTAAGGCTGCTGGACGACAGGCACAAAGTCCACTGCGCGTTTGTCATGGGCAAAGCAAGGGTGGTACCATTAAAACCCATCACCATCCCAAGGCTCGAGCTTACAGCATCAGCAATGGCTGTACGAATGGATACCTTTCTGCAGGCAGAACTTGAACTCCCTTTGATCCCATCGGTCTATTGGACAGACAGCACATCTGTGCTTAAGTATCTGAACAATGAAACCTCAAGATATCACACCTTTGTTGCCAACAGAGTGAGCAACATCCGTACAGAATCTGATGTTACACAGTGGAGGTATGTCAACGGCACTCTGAATCCCGCTGACTGCGCATCGAGAGGCTTATCAACAGCTTGCTTCTTGAATTCAACATGGATACAAGGTCCTGAATTCATGCAACATCCAGAATCGGAGTGGCCACAATGCCCAGAATGCACATTGACAAAGGACGATCCGGAAGTAAAGGTCTTCACTATAAATGTTGCTCCTGTGGATCAATCTGTGAATACAGTCATGAAATTAATCACCTACTATTCTGAGTGGCATCGTCTCAGAAAAGCCGTAGCATGGATATTGAGGATTAAAGCAACACTAAAAAAGGCCTGCAAAGAAAAGAAGGAAACGAAAGGTGCACCGGAAAAGAAAAAAGGAGATTGCAAAGCTCTGTTGTCTGTTGATGACTTACAGGAAGCCGAACATGCCATTATCCAATTTTGTCAATCAACAGAATACAAAGAGGAACTAGAGTCACTAAGGAAAAGAACGGCTGTGAAGAAGACCAGTCACATCCATAAACTTACCCCAGTTCTTCATGATGAGCTAATAAGGGTTGGTGGAAGATTGGTCAGGTCTGCAATGCCCCCTGAGGCCATGCACCCCGCCATTCTGCCAAGAAAACATCATGTAACGACATTAATCATCAGACATGTCCATGAAACCGTTGGACACAGCGGGCGGAACCATACACTATCTCGCCTGAGGCAAAAGTATTGGATACCTAAGGTCAACTCTGCAGTCAGGGCAGTGATCGCAAAGTGTGTCCACTGTAGGAGGTCGAGTGGCGTCAGAGGTACACAATACATGGCAGACTTACCCCAGGACAGGCTGCTACCTGACCAACCACCTTTCACAAACGTGGGTGTAGACTACTTTGGCCCATTTGAAATGAAAAGAGGGAGAACAATGTTGAAACGGTATGGCGTGATCTTCACGTGCCTGAATATCCGAACAGTGCACTTGGAGGTTGCTCATACACTTAATACAGACTCATGCATTAATGCAATAAGAAGATTTGTAGCCAGACGAGGCACAGTCAAGACCATGAGATCTGATAATGGAACGAATCTTGTCAGGGCAGAACGAGAGCTACGAGAGTCTATTCAAGATCTGGACAATCTCAAGATTCACGCCACCTTACTTGAGAAAGGCATATCATGGACATTCAACCCACCTGCCGGATCACACCACGGTGGAATATGGGAGAGACAAATAAGAACAGTCAGACGCATTCTTGGAGCTTTAACACAGGAACAGACTCTGGATGAGGAAGGATTGGCTACACTTTTATGTGAAGTGGAAGCCATAATTAACGATCGGCCTATCTCTAAAGCCTCCAATGACCCTCTGGATCTGGAACCTCTCACACCAAATCACCTCCTTCTCCTCAAAGAAAAGCCTTCACTGCCACCCGGAGTATTCAGCCTAGATGACTGTTATGCCAAGAGAAGATGGCGTCAAGTGCAATACATGGCAGACCTGTTTTGGAAACGGTGGACAAGAGAGTACCTGCCAGAACTGCAAGAAAGACAAAAGTGGACAAAGAAAAGGAGAAACATGGCGGCCGGTGATATTGTCTTAATAATAGATGACTCTGCTCCTAGAAACTCGTGGATCATGGGACGAATCACACAAACCCGGCCAGACAAAAAGGGTTTTGTGAGACAAGTCGAGGTGCAAACCAAGACCAACACCTTGATCAGGCCCATCACGAAGCTTGTCTTACTCCTTGAGGCAAAAACATAAGAAGACCCCCCATACCTCTCTCCCCCCCCCCCCCCCACCATATCTCTCCCCCCCCACCATATCCCCTTCTCTTTCTTTCTCCCGGCCCCCCCCTCTCTCTCACGGACATCGCACACATTACACACTTCGTGGACTGTGAGGCGCTTTTTTTGCGTTTTTGAAAGCTGAACTTTTGAATCCCTCGTTGGGGGGACCTTATGGACCGTGAGTTTTTGCGTTTTTTGAAAGCAGAACTTTTGAATCCCTCGTCGGGGGAACATGGCTGTTAAAAAAAATAAAAATAAAAATGTAATTTAGAATATGAAATCTGTTTCGTTTTGGCTGGCTCCTCCTGATTTTGTTGGTAATTGTACCGTTCTCTTACAGAACAATTAGCGACTTACAAGTTCTGTGCGACAAGACAGCAAGAAGGGTACAACTCTATCAGCTGTGTTGGAGCCAGATTCAGTCCTTAATATTTATTTATTTATTTAGTTAAAAATATGAAGCAATATTGTTTGGAAAACGATTTAAAATTAACTTGATTGATAACATCTTTTATTTGTTATGACTTGGATGTGTGTTGCTTCAACAACGTGGAGGCGTGTCTGGTCCAGCCCATTTTGAACCAGTGATTACAGCACCCTGGTGTGTGAACTCACTTTATCAATGGACTGGTGCGCTAGTAAAAAACATGACACTGGAATGTAAGGCATGCAGCCCAGACGGTTTTTGACCGTCGCAAGCGCTATGGATTTGCAACTTTAGAAATTGGAAACAGGACACCATGCAACGGGAATAAGCCAGCACACCTCCACGTCATCCGGTAGGAACCCATTCACGCTAAACAAAGCTTCAAGTAAATGACAATAAATACTCTTTTCTATAAACCAAACAATTCATCTCAGCTGTTTTCTTACGGAAAAGCGCATGCGCGCGTCAACCAAGGCTGTGGATCTCACAAGCTGAGTAACAATGTTCATCAAAGTGTTGTGTGTTACAGTGTAGGTTAGTTTATTAGGACAAGTGCATGACAGTAAGGTTAGTCAGGGTTAGATTTTTTTTTTTTTTTATATATCATTTTAGATAATGGTTGAAGAAGTGAGTCTTTAGTCGACGGCGAAAGATTGGACGGGATTCGGCTGTCCTAACTGGGATGGGTAGTTCATTCCACCATTGTGGGGCAAGGACTGAGAATAGGCGGCTTCTCTTTGATGACCCTCCGGGAGCTTGGATAGGAGTAGGTCTGAGGCGGCCAGAAGATGCAGAGCGTAGGGGTCTTGAGGGTGTGTAGTTAGAGACCATTGACCGGAGGTAGGCGGGAGCGGTTCCCTTTGCCGCACGGTATGCTAGGTCGAGGGCCTTGAAGCGGATACGTGCAGCAATGGGGAGCCAGTGCAGGTCCCTAAGAAGTGGGGTGACATGGGCCGACATCGGTAGGTTTGAGATCAGGCGGGCCGCTGCGTTTTGAATGCGTTGAAGAGGCTTGGTGGCAGTGGCCGGGAGGCCAGCTAGCAGTGCGTTGCAGTAGTCGAGGCGGGAGATGACTGTTGATTGGACGAGGAGTTGGGTGGCTTCTTTTGTCAGGAAGGGGCGTATCCTTCTGACGTTGCTCAGGAGGAATCTGCAGGTTCTGGTTGTCGCTGCGATGTGAGCAGAGAAGTTCAACTGGTCGTCGAGGACAACACCAAGGTTCTTGGCGGTCGGCGACGCGGTCACAGCTGCATTCTCGACTGTGATGGAGAGGTCGGTCAGGGGGGAGGATTTGGCCGGCAGGTGGAGCAATTCTGTTTTGCTTAGGTTCAGTTTGAGGTGGTTGGTCGTCATCCAGGCGGAGATGTCGGACAGACAGGCCGAGATCCGCTCAGAGATGTGGATATCTGAGGGAGGGAAGGAGAGGAAGAGTTGAGTATCGTCGGCATAACAATGATATGAGAAGCCATGAGACGTGATAATGTTACCCAGTGATTTAGTGTATAGGGAGAAGAGAAGGGGTCCTAGGACCGAGCCCTGGGGGACACCCGTCCGCAGGGGGCGGGTGGCCGACAGAGTCCCTCTCCATGACACTTGGTAGGAGCGGTCGTTGAGGTATGATGTCAGCGCAGATCCAGCCACTCCCATTCCTGCAAGGGCCGCGAGGAGGATCTGATGGTTGACTGAGTAGGCCTAGAGTAGGCCTAGCTGTTAAGTCTACAGACCTAGTTTAAGAGTAGGCCTAGCTGTAGTCTATATACCTTGTTTAAGAGTAGGCCTAGCTGTAGTCTATATACCTTGTTTAAGAGTAGGCCTAGCTGTAGTCTACATACCTTGTTTAAGAGTAGGCCTAGCTGTAGTCTACAGACCTTGTTTAAGAGTAGGCCTAGCTGTAGTCTACAGACCTTGTTTAAGAGTAGGCCTAGCTGTAGTCTACAGACCTTGTTAAATAGTAGTTCTAGCTAATCTACAGACCTAGTTTAAGAGTAGGCCTAGCTGTAGTCTACAGACCTAGTTTAAGAGGAGACCAAGAATAAAAGTGATCAAATAGATTTTTAAGAATCCAGGCACCCTGTGCAGGTAACTTCATAATATCACACCTTTTTAAATCAATCATGTCTATGTAACGCATCACCGCCAATCTCTGGACCTAAAGGTTTTTCTGTGGAGTTTTCTCTCGACTGTAAGCTATAATGGGTTATAGGGATTTATACACTGGACTGCTTAATCATTTCAGTTGCTAGATTCTGTGTAACGCATGCCACTTTCCTCCCAATCCCCATAGCTGTGGACGATGATGTGAAGAAAGTAGATGCATCTGGTAGAGAACAGGAGTGGGGCCTTTTTGGGAAGTCTAAGTCCAAGGTAAGAACGTATCATTGCTTATGTAACGTTTCAGGAGAATTCTCAACGTCAGTCCCAATTGTCTTGCAAGATATGATCCACCTGTCTCAAGAACAAAGCCTGCAGGATTGCCTTTTGTAGGATGGGGAGTAGGGGCCCACAGAGCTCGGATGAATCTAGCTGCTTTTTTGACAGCAAGGCTAGTGGGCTGGCTAAGGGCTTTGCCAGGGACAACTTTTAATGTCTCTGCAGTACGTAAGTGTAGTGGAAACTGGACTAGTGGCTTCCTTTTTTTGGAGGGTGGTGGACATTTAATATTCTGATGATTGAAATGGACACCTTACACCCCATAGGATCTCATCTACACTATAGGAACTGAATCAATGTTTTATTCTCCTTTTTACCTTCATGAAAGTTCTTATGCATATTTCAGGGTGACGGAGACAAGTCTGGATGCAAGGATAAGTCGAAGGATAAGAAAGACTGCAAGGATAAAAAGGATAAGAAAGACTGTGGGGATAAAAAGGATGAGAAGGGCTGTGGGGATAAAAAGGATAAAGACTGCGGGCATAAAAAGGATGACTGCTCCAAGGAGCACAAAAAGAAGAAGAAGAAGAATAAGGAGCACCATGGCTCAAACAGCTCCTCCTCATCCTCCTCCTCCTCCTCCTCCTCCTCCAGCAGCGATGAGGAGAAGGTGGGACATTCACACACACACACACACACACACACACACACACACACACACACACACACACACACACACACACACACACACACACACACACACACACACACACACACACACACACACACGCATACATTCTGTGAAAGATGAGGTGGCAGCTAATTGATAGAAATGCTTGATTTATGCGGCTGGGTAGCGCAGCGGACATTGCGCTCGTCACCAACGCAAGAGACACCGCGTTCGACTTCGGCTGTCGTCGTTGCCTCCGGCTTGGGCCAGCCGTCATACTAACTCAATTGGCAGAGTCAGGGGGTGGAAGTCGATCGGTGGTAATCTGGACGTTGTGGACAGCGACTCCTACAGGTCGGTTGGGGACGCCTGCACAGCAGAGACAGGAAATGGCGGGGGTAGTGTGAGCCTCCCACACGTTACACCTCGCCAATGAGAGTCCGCGCTGGCAGGTGAAAAGATGTGACAGGCTGCCTCCTCGTGTATCGGAGGGGACACGTGATGCAAGGCTTCTATCCTCCCTACAACCGGCCAGTGGGGGGCATATGCGAGCAACATTAAAGACAGGGGAGGGAAGAATTGGCACAGTGGAATTGGGATGGGAGAAAAATAGAAAAAGAGGAGGAAAAAAGTGGGAAAAAAAAAGAAATGCTTGATTTATTATTCAGCGACCTTCAAAATTGGGCAACAGTCTTTTTATCCCTTCAGTAATCGGTGCATGATTTTTGAAGGTGAATAGTCCACAGTCTTACCCCTCCTTGTAGTTGCATAATGTTAATGATTGCAATCAGTAGAATGTAGCTCAACCGGTAACACACCTAGCACGCCTAGCTTCAAAGGTTACCAGCCACGGTGAACTGTAGGGGTTTGAGCGAGAACGGGTCATGACAGATGTGTCAGTTGAACAGGCCTGAACTTTACATTACCTTGTTCACTACGTGTGTCTGCTGCTAGTATGTATAGCCCCAGACCATACTAACAGCCTGCATCCTCTATTTTGTCTTTCCTCCTGTCATTGTGTCCTGTATTTTATTTGCTTTATGGAGTGAAGATGGAGGTATGTGTTTAGCATTGGTCACTAGTGGCTTTATGAGTAAATAGCCCTTCTGTGCAAACTACTGCAGTGAAGGGGAAGCACACTGTCCAGGGTGTGTCAGAGAAACGGGCCCTATAACCTACAGTAGGAGTCATAAAGGAGGCGAGGTTTCATCTGATTGAACGGGACACAAATGCACACTCTAGTTACAGTAGGCCTGTTGAGACCACATAACCTGCACATTGTTATGGCTTATGTCCCCGTCAAAAGTTACAACTAGGGATGCTCGATATTGGCTTTTTTACCGATACCGATATACCGATATTGTCCAACTCTTAATTTCCGATACCGATATCAACCGATACCGATATATGCAGGGTCCCCCCCCCCCCCCCCCCCCCCAAAACTGAATAATTTCAGGTAATTAACATTACATATCTCTTGTCGTGTAATTAACACAACATTATGCATACTTTGACAATAAATAAAATAATAATTTGTTCTTACTTGCTTGCCTGGGTAAATAAAGGTTAAATAAATGTTTAAAAATAAAAATAAAAAATTTGAAAACCGATACCGATATTTTCCGATATCACATTTTTATGCCAATATCGGTAGGCCGATAATATCGGACATACCTAGTTACAACCCATATATTTAAACGGTGACAAACAAATGAACACTGACAAACAAATATTCATGTTTGCATGCCACAGTAATGTGTTTTTGTCATTTCAGAAGAAGCACTGGGTGACCTCTGCCCTTGGGAGTACTATGTTAATGACTGCCCCCCCCCCCCTGCTTGCTTCACTGTTTGGTGTGTAAACATGCTTCCTCTGATGTAATACACATAAAAATGAACATAACAACCAGAATGGATTGCAAGAGTTTTTCCTACAGCTGTCCTCAAGTGACTTGTCTACTTTTGCCCAGAAGATGGCAGTGTTTTTAAAGATTAGTACATTTAAATCTGTTTAGTCCAGGTACACATTGCTGTGGCCCATTTCTCCAAGTCTCTTGCTTTTAAAATAGTTAACATACTTTTAGATTTCTAAAAGTTTGATCATTAAGTGAAATAGATATCTATTTTTTTTTACTCCCGACAACCTACATAGCCTGCTGCATTTTATTTTATTTTTTTCAAATGTTACAAACGAGAAGTGATGATTTTCATCTTCAGTTTGATAGCATCTTGTGTTCACACGGCACATGTGCTCATTTCCCCTCATATTGACATTGGAAGGGTTGGTAAAGCACACCACACAGAAAGCGTGCGTTACTAACTTGTCCAGTAATCAGTACTTCATGTCCTTGGTGTCGTGGCCAGGAAGAATAGCCACAGCCCTGGTGAATGTAACGGAGGTACCGCAGTATATCCACAGAATCGGGGTTCAACTCCCACTCAGGGCGATCCCTTAACAGGGGTCGAATTGACTAAACACAACGCAACAAGATCACACCGGCTACATGAACATACACTGGAGGTATTGGCTTCCAACTGGTTGTTTCTTCTGAAGCAACTTGTGATTTGTGACAGCAGCATAATTCCTATGAAGTGCTGGCAGTAACCAGGGGGAGCAGAAACTAAAGGAAAATGAGCAATGGATAGAGGGAGAGAGCGGGATGGAGAACACTGCCTCCTGTCATGCCCTCTCATCATCTGAGTTTTCATCGCAAAATGGAAAAGAGCTGAGTACGGGAAAAAAGTTTTCCTCAAAGTTGTTTGTCCACATCGTTGATATAATGATGTTAGATATAGCTTGTTGCCAAGAAAGTGTTGGGAGGCCAGTAAGGCTTGCGAGCTGTGAAAAATACAAGTGCTAATTTACTGCTGAGCTGAGCTTGGCTGTAGCGATATCAGAATGGTGTCCATAGTGGATATGATTTGTGTACACGTGCAGAGCCAGGTTTAGGTTTCTGGCTTTCAACCAAATCACACACACTGCTCACAACTGACAACTGAGTGCACATATGCGCACACACAGAGCCAAATAATAAATTGCTTTGAAAATGCATTGTGTGCCTCCCTGATGGTGGAGGCCCTAAACGTCGACATACTGTTTATGCCATGGGGCCGGCTCTATGTGTGTCATTTGTTTAAAGGGTAGATATGTGAATGTATCTGCCCTTTGTACATGTTTGTGTGTACAAGTCTCTTTATGTGCGTGTGTGTGCTCTTGCCTCCCTTCTTGAGTGTTTATGTTGTGTAGCCTACAAGCTGTGTAGTAGGAGAGACGTGGACATGTGAAGGAGGCAGCTGGGATATATACTCTGTGAAGAACTCACCTGTGAAGTTCACTTACAGTGAAATTAAACTTTGGGGGGCGCATGGATGGATGAATGAATGAATGAATGAATGAATTAATGAATGAATGAATGAATGAATGAATGAATGAATGAATGAATGAACTTTATTTAACAGATTGCAGAATGGGTATAATACAGTACGGCTCAATACATACAATTGTTAAGGGGATGCAGACCAGAGAAAGACATTTGTCTTGTTTACATCAGGGTCCCCCATTTTCAATTCATATGGAAATGTGTCTATGTAGACTATATTAGATTGTGAAATGTCATACAGGCTAAACGTGTGCACATTATTCTATTCTATTCTCAAACGCCGCTCCTATTAAGTTGCGCATTGGTTTGAGCTGATGAATCCTGATGAATTGAAAATGGGGGACCCTGATGTAAACAAGACGAAAGTCTTTCTCTGGTCTGCATCCCCTTAACAATTGTGTGTATTGAGCTGTACTGTATTGTACCCATTCTGCAATTAATAAAGTTTTCAATCAATCAATCAGCTGCTCTCTTTGCAATAAGTGATGCTGTGAGGCGCGGCGGCTCGGTGCACTTCTTATTCCCGCCAGAGGAGGGCATGAGCGGCCCTCTTCTCGACTAGCGTCAGCGGTCTCCTGGCAACAGCTTGTTCTCATCTCAATCAGCCGTTCCAAATAGAATGCTGCAGCTCGAGCGCACGCCCGCGACGAGAACCATGGAGGGACAGAGGACGCGCTGGAGAGTCATCATCATCATCAACCTTACGAGAAAAGCGTCAGTCTCGGATCTTTTGTAAGTTTTGTGTCAACTACAGCAAGTCAAGTGCAGTGGACAAGATTTTTCAGATCGTGCATAAACGGACTGGTGGGTGATGGTGAAATAGTCCACCGAACGGTGCGAGGCAACGCTTATGTGGAACGACCAAACGGCAGTGAAACAACGGGGGAAAGGCGACTAAAGAGCGTAAAGAAGAAGTTGTGTGCATAGTGGATCAAAATGCACTGGTTTATATTCGTCACACATTTGAACAGTTCGTTTTATGTTATGAAAATGCCTCTGCCTAGTGCGTAAAAAATCTCGGGCCGCTTTCATGTATGTTATTTCAAGGGACAGTTACTTTACATCAGATAAACTGTGAGAACTTTAATTTCACAAGGAAGCTGGTATCAACTGAAAACGACTTGCCAACCAGTTAGGAACCATGGTGAAGTTTCACAATTCGGACCTATGGATAGCTTGGATGGTCATTTTTTGCATGGAAGGTAAGCATATTATTCTACTTTGAAAACTTGTGTGTGCTTCCCCAACTGCGCCCCCCCCCCCCCTCGGACCCTATAAACCCATACTAATATACAGATAGATACAACAATATTCTTTATTAAGCATATGCATATCTATCCAATTTTACATTATGGACGTGACACTGTTTATTTCATCATTCATTTGGATACATGCATGTGTCAATTCAGTACATTGAGAAGTGGTAATACCTTGACAAACAGCCAAACAGAGGTATTGCAAAACATATGTATCTGGAATTACAATCATGCCAACCTCGCCAATAACTCATACTATAGCTATTTGATCTCCATACTATGTTTGGATCTGCTGACAAATCCCCGGCATTTCCACAGAAACTAAAGGATTTGGTGCGCTGATTTGTGATGACTATTCCAATACAAGTCTGTCTAGCAGACAGAAAGTAGGACTTCTGTTGCGACTTGCGAGTCTATCCATAATATATGTCCGGCTGCGCGTCACTCTGTATTGAGTGTAGTTAACGGAAATCCGACAGAAACATAGTAGTGGAACATTTGGGTGTTTTGAAATAGAAACTGAGCAGACGGTGGAGGGTTGCGCGGCGCCGGTAATCCGCGCGATTAAGAGGAGCATGGATGGTGCATGTGACGAACAGTGACACTGACATTCATTACAAGTAGCAGCACGGTGAAGCAGGCAGCCCCGTTTCACTGGGCGAATTTAATTGGAAGAATGAAATACTGCTCATGGAAATGATAACCAAATTGCTTCCGTCTGTTAATCGTTGACTTCTGAATTTGGTCTCAGGCTCAGCTGTGTGAAAATGCCCCAAATCCGTCCTCTCCTCAGACTAAAATAGAATAGAATTCATTTTCACAATCAAAATATATTTTCTTTCTAAGGGCCGGGGACATCACATAATAATGATACATGGAGATCAACTCCCCTGGGCACTGGGCAGCCAATATATGCGGCCTCATGTCGGCAGCACAGAAGCTTTTCCACTCTTCCATGCGCGGACACACACCAACCTGACGTGTCAATTTAAGTGTCTGTGTCCCACAGAGCGGCGTGTGTGAGATTGAATTTGGTCCCGATTGCCAAGGTGTTTCACTCTGCTGCTAGTTATTTAGCCTGGGATAATACTACTGCACGGAAGTGGTTGTCCTGGCAGGTTCTCACACACACACACACACACACACACACACACACACACACACACACACACACACACACACACACTATTCTATTACACTAAAGTAATCACTACATCGCACTCTATCTAGGGCCTCGACGGCAAAAGTCAACCAGCAAAACAGCCCATTGTTCTTTCTTCAGTAGTGAGTGACGGGTCACCTAAACCCAAACCAGCCAGCTGCTGCCTGAATGTTGCCAAAGCCACTTCAATGAATCAAAGTTAAAGTATGTCTGTAATGAAATTGACAGAACTATTACTGAGAGGGCAGGTTACCCAGCACAATTAGCTTGATGCAAATGAGAAAATATCTATCTTTGTCCAATGCTCAACTGTACAATACACTGAGAGTCAACCAATTTTACCCTAATCAAACGTGATTGTAAATAAGAAGCTATTTAATTTGGTGAACATATGGTGTGTTCCCCCTGCTCTTAAATGGATATTCCATCCATTTAAAAAAGCACATATCCTCCAAACTGGGAGTCATTTCAATACATTTTTCAATCAATTTCTGAGATATTGGAGGGTGAGTGTGTGTGTAGGGGGGGGGGGGGGGGGGTGTAAACTGTGTTCCTATAAATAGATGCATGCATGCAGTGAAGTGAGTGTGTATTGATTGTTGATGCTTGCTTTGGCTGTATGTATTGTATTGACCTCTCTACATGTCAGACAAGACACTCACTCATTACTGTAGATGTACAGTATCTGATGAGTTCATTATGTTAACTGAAGCTATTGTAACATCTTGGCCTATTGTATATCTGCTTGAGAGAGAGAGAGATAGAGAGAGAGAGAGAGAGATACACAATTGACGTGTATCAATTCAGCTTGACCTCTCCTGCTGTGTTTACAGGTATACCTTTATCCTTGACTGGGGATATGAAAGAGACATGTCATCCTTGTGTGTAACAGTGTGAGCGTCCACATGTGTGTGTGGACTCATACATGTAATGGGGCTGACAGAGATGTGTGTGTGGACTCATACATGTAATGGGGCTGACAGAGATGTGTGTGTGTGGACTCATACATGTAATGGGGCTGACAGAGATGGACGTGAGCTGAAAGAAAGACAGGAAGAGTGAGAAAATGAAAGAGAGCTCCAGCAGGCAGCCGAGGTGCTTGCCAAGTTCACAGCAGGTCCCCTCCCAACTTTCATGCTCCGGTTGTGTCCTGCCTCAGCCTGCACACTTTCCACCAGCCACGCATTCATTTTGCATCCCATACTCTCAATTAGCAACGGCCATCTTCAAGATTCAAGGTTCAAGAGATTTATTTGTCACATACATACCAGGGCATACAGTGAAATGTGGGTGGCCATGCCCGCTTTGATTGTGCAATAATACTAAATAATAAAATAGATATAATAAACAGGTAATAAAATAGGCATGATAAAATAGACATGCTAAAGTCCTGAGATAATGCAACACAATGTTAGCTACGAATTAAGGCACTGGGTCCTATGTAGAGTTGTTCCGATACCGATACCAGTATCGGAAATGCCGCCGATACTGCCTAAAATGCTGGTATCGGTATCGGCGAGTACCCTCTAATGTTGCGCTCCGATACCATATGACGTAATTTATCAACAACACTGCGGACGTTGGGCTCTGTAGATATACCCTACTCGCTGAGTGAGCATTATAAAACAAACGTGTGCTTAAACGACCGTGAATTAAAGTGTCAATTGCCATTTTAACAGCAGAGCAGATACTTTCTTAAAATGCCATCGTCCCGGCAGAGCGCTGTTGACGGGGAGCTCTGATGTTATTAGCATTAGCTGAACAGCTAACCGAAAGCTAGCATTAACTAACGTTAAAGGTTTAGCCATAACGTTACCTTGGCTAAAGTTGGGGCTATTCACAAGCAAAGTACAGCAAGTTGGCAAAGGAGTATTTAAGCATTACATCACACGCAGGAGTGGTTTGTGACCAATAAACCATGCCTAGGGGTGGTTGTTAGGCCCGAGGCGCAGCCGAGGGTCGTTAGACCCCCCTAGGCATGGTTTATTGGTCACAAATCACGACTGCACGTGGTGTAAAGCTTTTATACAACTGCCAGATTCATCCAACCTTATTTCTATACAATAAACACACATTAATCGAAGATTTATTGAAAAAACCATCCGCCAGAAAAAGTAGTTCCCACAACTCCATGTGGAAGCAGCTTGAAGTGCATCCAACCAAACTAACACATCCAACTGTGTATTATTGGAATGATTGAGAGAAGTTGCCTCATGTGGAAGCAGCTTGAAGTGCATCCAACCAACTAACACATCCAACTGTGTATTATTGGAATGATTGATTGAAAATTTATTAAAACGTTTTCTTTGCCCTATAGGAAAAAAACGTTTTCTTCGCCCTATTTTTTTATTTATTTCTTTTAGCCTAAACTTAACCAGTTGGAAACCAGGGGTACAGTAATAAAATTAGCAATCAACCAATCAATCAATTCAATAGACCATGCTCACTTAAAACAGCGCTGCTTCTCTCTCAGTCTGACTCCCCCGCTGTTGCAGACAGGAGTGTGTGTGTGTGTGTGTGCGTGTGTGTGTGTGTGTGTGTGTGTGTGTGTGTGTGTCACAGTGTGTGTGTGCGTGTGTGTGTGTGTGTGTGTATGTGTGTGTGTGTGTGTGTGTGTGTGTGTGTGTATGTGTGTGTTTGTGGGTACGCCAGCGTCGGACAGTGTGAGAGAGAACGCTGCAGTCGGAAAGTAGGAAGGAAGAAATTTAAATCAATCAATTAATCTATCAATCAATCCGCGATTTTTCTTTTGTTCTAGATTGAGTCAAGACCCATCAATTACATCATCCAACATTGTTTAAAATACTAACACATTCCCCTTGACAGAATCGCTTCATATTTAGTCGTTATGGTGCTTTCAACATAACCATTTGTTCTCCGCGATCCTGTTTTCTCCCGGAGTGAGCCGGGGAGGGTTATGTGATTTGGTTGTGGGCGGGTCCTGAGCCCAGGACCGTGGATTGTTACCAATAAAGACGTGTGAATGGCCAATCAGAATCGAGAAATTTGCATGCCGTTGTATAATCCAAGTTAAATCACTGTCACCAGTAACGTTAGTTTTTCCATATACCGGTAGCTCTGATGCTAGCTAACCTAGCTCACGGTAACGTCGTCATTGCACAATTGCACGTCCCGTACACAATTAATGACATGTTGCGGACAGCCATATCGGCGACAATGTTTAGCTTTTAGTGCCAAATGATAAGAGTCTGAGGCGGAGTCTCAAAAGAGAATGTTGAATATTTATTGTGCAAAAATCACAACAGAGCCTCTGCTACTAAACGGAGCCTTCTTGTGGAAGCAAGTGCAGCAACGAATAATGTCCGTGTGGAACTAATGTGCCAACAACCTTTCCGTGGGTGAACTCATTGAGATAGTTTTCAATTACTGATACTAATACTAATCTATACAATCACCTGTTGTTGAATAAAACTTTATAGTTATTACTAAAAAACAGTATATAAACAGTAGCTGTATAAAAAAAAAAAAAAAACGTTTTATAATTTATATAATATTTTTTTTATTTTTTTAATGTATGCACTGGTATCGGATAAGTATCGGTATCGGCCGATACCCAAAGCTTAGGTATCGGAATCGGATCGGAAAGGAAAAAATGGTATCGGAACATCTCTAGCTATGTACACTACTATACAATATACAGTTTTTACTCTATATCCTTATGCTATACTTGCTATTTCTAAACTATACTATACAAGAACCTCATCAGTTCTTTCCTTAAAGTGACCTTTATTTTCCTTGTTCCTTTAAAGTGTCCTTTCCATTTTGTTTAAAGGGGAAAAAGACATTCAGATGTGCAGAGTATGAAAGAAGAGAGTTGCAGAAGTTCCGGAGAATATAAAGAGAGTACTAATGAGCTGATTGGTTCAGCTTTGTGAGAAGGACCCCCCCTGGCTGTACCAACACAGAGCTGCTCTCTTCATGCCCTCACTTAACGATTTACCAGACTGCCCCTGGGGTGCAGCAGGGACCAACCCAGCTCTACGATCAATTCAGCGTATTAAGTTGTGGTGGCCCTGAACCTTTCAACTATAGTTGTTGTTTTGGCTCTATGCATAATGATATTATAGGACATTTGAATTCGCTTGATTGCATTTACAAACATGTCCATATACATTGGACTCTCGGGCCACGTTCCACCTTCCAAATACTAGGCTATGTCTTGAAGGATGAATTCAGATTCAAATGCCTTTATTGTCACTTATTTCAGTACTTTACAGCAAGAAGAGTGAAAATATATTTATTGTGGTCCCTCGACTATAGCAGCTTCCAATAATAAAAATACAATCATTTTAGCATATATAAAATAAGATGACTAAAATAAAGATGACTATATACAGTTCTAAAAAGTGTGCAGTGCAATACAATACATTTAGCATAGAATAAAATAAGATGACTAAAATAAAGATGACTATATACAGTTCTAAAATTGATGGAGGGTGAGGACTTGAGCAATAATTGACTGTGAAACCCATTGATATTCTGGACATTTCACGCCTAAATTAAAGCTGAATCTTCGAGTGGGTCCGACTCTCCCGCATGCTTGTTACCACTTGTAGCCCTGGCTAAACTTCCAGGCTGAGATTCTGTAGCTCTAACCTTTGATTCACGTCGTCTCAAATTTGCTCAGTTTTCCCTTTTGGTTCCTTTTTGTCTCTCTTTGTCTCTCTCTTTTTTTCCCTTTTCAATGACGATATTTTCATCAGGTAGTAGAATATAATGAGAGAGAGAGAGAGAGAGAGAGAGAGAGAGAGAGAGAGAGAGAAAGGGGCCGTGTCTCTGAAATGAGAGGGGTAGACTGGTGGTGAGGGTAAGAAAGCCTCACAGCTCGGTGAGCTCTTTAAACATTCTCTGTAATCACAGCTGATCTCCACCACACCGGACTTTTCTTTCACTCTCTCATCAAAGTTGCAGAGAACCCACACCGACGCTCCGTGAAAAAAGGAAACATGACCCTCTGTTTTAAGAATCCCACTGATGTGAAACGCACACGTATAAAACCCTGTGTCGTTTTATCTTGTAAATTTGTTGGTTTGTTTCTTTCTCTCCGTGCTCTTTTTACGCCCGCCTGCTAAAAAGGAGCAGCTGGAATGAGAGTGTAGGACAGATGGAAGTTTCCACCTCGATTATTTTTCACACTAAAAATAGCCTCTCAAAAAAATTAAAAGACCTCTGGGACTGTTTGCAAAGTGCATGAGCATGGGTGTGTGTGTGTGTGTGTGTGTGTGTGTGTGTTGTGTGTGTGTGTGTGTGTGTGTGTGTGTGTGTGTGTGTGTGAGTGTGAGTGACAGAGGAAAAGGACTACAGATGATGATGGGGGCCTTCAGATGATGGTGGCGACGAGGACAACGACCGGGTGGATGGATGAATAAATGATGGTTAGATACCATATTTGGAGGAGAGATAATAATAATAATAATAATAATAATAATAATAATAATAATAATAATAATAATAATAATAATAATAATAATAATAATAATAATAATAATAATAATAATAATAATAATAATTGATCTTCATTTATATAGCACCTTTCATACACGGAGTGCAACTCAAAGTGCTTAACAGAGACATGTCTTCTTTAAACAAGTCAAGAAGAAACAACACAATAACAACAAGAATACCATAATGTCCAAAAAATTATAATAAATTCAAAATAAATAAATAAATAAATAAATGCAACACTCCCAGACATACCCCACGCAAAGGTAAGGAAAAACTCACTAAAACCTAACAATAGGAAAAAATGCACCACAGGCAATGTGGAGGAGAGAAACCTTAGAAGGGCCATTCAAGGGGGGATCTTCCTTCTTAGATGTCGGTGATATTAGTGTTGCATGTTGCATTAAAAAACAGGCGAACAGTTGGTAAGCATGCACCCATGTGTGTAGTGAAACACAGATGAGTGCATGCGATAGCAACTGAACATTTTATAAGATTAAAGATAGAACTGATAGCGGATCTAGTTGAGGCACAGGGGTGCGTCCTCCCGGGACGTTCTACACTCTGTTCATCACTCCGAGACAGCCGAAGACAGGGAGACAGGGGGCGACGCAGAGAGGGTTGCATCCTCCCGGTCATCACGGGACGTCGAACACTCCGGTCATCACTACGAGACAGCCGGGGATAGGGAGACAGGGGGGCACGCAGAGAGGGTCGCATCCTGGGTGGGTGTCATGACTCATCACGGGATGTCCAGCACTCCGGTCATCACTCCGGGACAGCCACTCACAGGGAGACAGGGAGACGGGACAGACTGCTCGCGTGATTGTGATGGGCGAACATAGCAATAGATACACGTGGTAGGTATATATGAAGTAAGCATATTATGTGAATAAAATAGAACAGTCAGTTGTAGAACAGGAGTTGTTTCCTTGTAGGTGAGTGACACTGCTGGCTTGATGAGACTGACCGCGGAGCATGTCGGAGACAGAGAGTACAGATATGAGAGGCTTTCTGTACGTTTTGACCGGTTGTTTCCTTGTAGGTGAGTGACAGTGCTGGCTTGAAAAACTTGACCGCGCAGCATGTCTGAGTCACAGAAACAAATTTTAATTTTTTAAATTGGGATTTTAAAATCAGCTAAAAGCAAGAGTATAAAAATAGGTCTTGAGCTGTGCTTTAAAGCTATCCACAGAGGCTGCCTGTTTTATATGTAGTGGGAGATTATTCCACGCCGTCGGCCCATAGAAACAAAAAGCTGCTTCGCCATATTTTCTATATTTCATTGTAGGCACTTCGAGCAGGTCCGCACTAGAGGACCTGAGGGGGCGGTTTGGAACATATCTATGTAGGCAGTCGCAGAGGTAGGACGGTGCCAGACCATTAAGAGCTTTAAAAACAAGCAAGAGAATTTTAAAATCAATCCTAAAGACAACCGGGAACCAATGCAGTGAAGCTAAAACTGGAGTAATATGTTCCCTCATCTTAGTTCTAGTTAAAATTCTGGCTGCCGAATTTTGGACAAGTTGTAATCTGTCAGTTGTTTTCTCTGGCAGGCCAGAATAAAGTGCATTACAATAATCAAGCCGAGAGAAAACAAAAGCGTGGATTAGGGTTTTTGCATCATCCAGGTCCAGGGACAGATAGGCTCTAATTCGTGCAATATTTCTAAGATGAAAGAAGGCAATCTTCGTGACATGATTAATGTGTGTTTTAAAATTCAATTCAGAGTCAATAATAACCCCCAGGTTCTTTACTGCAGTGTTATTTTCTGCATTCAGGTTACCCAGTCTACTTATTATCAATTATCTCTGCTCACTAGACCCCACTATGAGAACTTCTGTCTTATCCTCATTTAGCTTGAGAAAATTCTCACTCATCCAGCCTTTTATGCTGGACAAACAGGTCAACAGCGGGTCTAGAGCACAGGGCTCGTCTGGAGCTACGGAGAGGTAAAGCTGGGTATCATCAGCATAGAAATGGAAGTTAACTCTGATTGGTAATACGTCCACCCAGCGGCAGTATATACAGGGAGAACAATAAAGGGCCAAGAATGGAGCCCTGCGGGATACCAGAACAGATGGTGTGTTTGTCAGAATCATAATTCGCTAGATTGACAGAGTAGCTTCTACCTGTTAAGTAGGAATATCACCAGGACAAGGCCGTGCCTGACAGACATATCCAGTACTCGAGACGGTGCATTAGAATTGTGTGGTCAATTGTGTCAAACGCAGCCGTTAAATCTAGGAGTAGGAGAACGGATACTTCTTTATTTTCCGCAGACACCCTAATGTCATTGATTACCTTTACAAGTGCTGTCTCAGTGCTATGGCCCCTCCGGAAGCCAGATTGGTATTTGTTATGGACCTTATTTTTCTGTAAAAACGCATCCAGTTGATGAAAAATAGTCTTTTCTAAGACCTTGCCCAGAAAAGGGAGATTAGAGATAGGTCTATAATTACTCAACACAGAGGGATCAAGGTTGTGTTTCTTTAATAAGGGCCTAACTACAGCCATTTTTAGTGAGTCTGGAAAGACGCCTGATTGGAGAGAGCTGTTTACAACTTTAAGGATATCTCCAATCACACTGTCTAAAACCTCTTTGAGGAAGGGGGTGGGAATGGCATCCAAAGAACAGGAGGATGATGACATTTGCGATATGGTTTTGCAGAGTTCCTCTTCATCAATTGCACAGAATGATGTTAGACTTCCCCTGGAGCGATTTATCCTGTTGCATATAGCACCACTAGCGGCATTTGCAGTTTGAGACTCATAATACTAGCACGAATGTTAATAATTTTATTATCAAAAAAGGATGCAAACTCATTACACTTAGCTTTAGTGGCAGCGAGCGACTGCTTGTAGGACTGGGGGGGGGGGATTTAAAAGACGTTCAATGGTGGAAAATAAAACTCTGGCATTTGTCTTATTCTCATTAATAATGCCTGAGAAATACGTCTGTCTTGCCAAACGCATGGCTTTGTTGTAGGCAACTGTAGATTGCTTTAAAGACTGTAGGTGGACAGTGAGCTTGGTTTTTCTCCAAACTCGCTCCACTCTACGACATTCCCTCTTAAGTGAACGCATATGTTCAGTGATCCAGGGTGTTATTCTGGCTTTATGTCTCCTCTTGGTTTTCAAGGGAGCCACTTTGTCGAGAGCTGACCTTACTTTAAAACTAAAATGTTGAACCATATAATTTACTGAGGGAGATTCAGGTAGGGGGGGCGCACATGCCAGATGACTAGGGAACTCACTGGCTGCTGACGGGCTAAAGAAACGTTTTTAATAGTATAGTCTGTACTGTTTTTCTCAAGATCAGGGACAGTCATACTAAAACATAGCAGATGGTGGTCAGATAGCTCCGGCCTTTCAATAATTTTGTCGACAGTGATACTCATACCTCTAGAGATCACCAAGTCCAGGGTGTGGCCGTGTTTATGTGTTGGGCCGACAACATGCTGAATAAAATCAAAAGAGTACAACAACTGTAGGAAGCCCACAGCTTCAGTATCTGACATTTTTTCACATGAAGGTTTCTGTCGCCTGTTTTCAGGGTTCTGTCATAGTTAGTGGAACAGATAGATGGTTCAGCTATTTCTGTTAAAAATAAGGCTTTACTGAGCTTTGGAGGACGATAAATAGTAATTATTAGCACAGGGGATTTACTCTCAAGTATGGTGGCCTGGTATTCAAATGATGAATAGCTGCCAAGAGTCAGAGGTTTACATTTTAAAGTGTCTGAGAAAATATTTGCCAGTCCACCTCCTTTCTTACCCTCGCGTATTGAGTGCATAAAACTATAGCCCGCGGGGCAGGCAGCGGCCAAAGTTACCGCTCCATCAGAGCCAAGCCATATCTCCGTTAGAAAAATAATATCTAATTTCTCATCGCAGATGATGTCACTCACCAATGAGGACTTGTAGAGAAGTGACCTGATGTTAAATCGGGCCATCTTTATCCCATGACCATGACATTTTACTGGACTGTAATATTTTAAAGGTCGGAGGTTTGTCAAATTTGCTTTACCAGATGCTCTATTTTGATGTCTATTGCTAATTATTGTTGGAATGGGATGGAATGGTAGAGGTAACTTTGATGATAAAATTGAAGAAGATATTAGCGGGGCACTATTTTCCTGATTACTAAGGTGCCTAAGCCTGGACTGGGGAGAGAGTTGAAGGGGGTAAGTTAATTGAGTTACTGTAGAACTTGGACATACAAAGCATCAATGTACAGGCTTTTGGAGAAATCAAAAGAGGGCTTGCAATGTATCAGAAATATTCATAGAGAGCAGCTTGGCTCCAGACCTGTTTAAATGTACTCCATCTCTATTGAAGAGGTCGTATCTGTCATAAAAAAGAGTGTTATCTATGTAGGTAATGTTCCAGAACCAGCAGCTTTCCACCAGATGTAATTGGTGAAGGCGACTGTATTTCATATCCCCACAATATAGGCAGGGTAGGGGCCCTGAGATGGCTATGGTCTTACCAGTCTCCCAGAGAGTGTCCATTAATCTATTAAACTCCTCTTTTATCAGCTCTGATGCATCAGCTTTGATATCATTGGCTCCAATGTGAACCACCAGGGAATTAGCACCAGAGTAGCACCTTGTCTCGCAACCTTTCACAGAGACATAGTGGACGATTGAGTCACCTATAATAAGAGTGTCCGAGACAATAGGGGAAGAAGTAGGAACAGGAACAGCTCTGTCTCTGAGAGCTGCATTGACGATGCTGGCAGCGGGAACAGGGATTTCCTTGGTGACGTCACGATTTGCCTCAGCTATATCTAATACTCGGTTGGTCAGTGGGGGCGAAAGCTGCAGCCGGCTAATTGAGGGGACACGCTCGGACAGTGGGACAGAGAGTACAGAGAGAGAGAGAGAGAGAGAGAGAGAGAGAGAGAGAGAGAGAGAGAGAGAGAGAGAGAGAGAGAGAGAGAGAGAGAGAGAGAGAGAGAGAGAGAGAGAGAGAGAGAGAGAGAGAGAGAGAGAGAGAGAGAGAGAGTGAAAGAGTACATAGAGAGATAGAGATAGATAGAGAGAGAGTGTGAAAGAGTACATAGAGAAATATGGCGGCTACTTGGTCCCTTAAGGACACATTTATTTACATTAGACCCCAAAATATTCTCTGATCTGCTCGGTTGCAACTTCAGAGTCAAACATCTGGACCCGCCATCTGATCCGTTCCGTTCAGGGGAGGGTTTGCAGGGTTTGGGCGTTTGAGTTTTTTTCCGTGCAGGTCGTACATTTAATCAAATCGGGCAAATCAGAGAATCATGGTGGGGCGGGGGGGCATGGTGGACAAGTGCAGATGTTACTGATGCTGACTCTGGGCCAGTTTGGCTTTGCACTCGTGTGTTTGGGTTTGGATGATGCTGACTCTGGGCCAGTTTGGCTTTGCACTTGTGTGTTTGGATTTGGATAGGATTTCTCTGGAGAAAGATCTGAACCTGTGGGGGCACAAAGTGTTCAGGAAGCCCCCCCCCCCTGACCAGTATGTGGTGTGTGGGGAGTGGGGACCATTCACTCTCAGGAGGGGCCCATCTTTGGACCCTGGCACCGTGGGCCTGCGGGCGCAGTTGCACTCCCCTGGGATTTATCCCCCTAGTCATCTGATGTAGTTTACAGTTATGATTAGATTAGAGCAGTGGTTCCCAAACCTTTTCAATCAGGCCTCACTTGGGTAGTTGAAAATATTTTCGAGCCCCACCTAACCTGGTCCCCTGAGTAGTAGATTTCATTACAATAAAATAATAGTAACTTAAATAATATATTAATCAAAATTAGGTCTACTATTAACTACTGCAGGTTGCAAATAAATCACTTTTCATATTCACATTCTAGCCTACATGCAGTGACTTGTGTGTGCTTGCTTTCCCTTGCAAATCTTCTCAAAGCGGGGTAGTTGTTTTGAGATTGCCACTCTCAGTTTATTCTCAATGTTCAACTTTGATATATTGTATGATGTATTTTGATTTGATGGAGGCCACTGCAGAAAAGCCAACCTTACACAGGTGGGATGTTGCAAAAGGCAGCAGTATTTCCCACAGTTTTGATTTCGTAGCTGGAGTACTTGTGGGCTCTGCCGCTTGTATTTTAGCTGTTACCAGAAACTTCAAAACTTTTGTTCAATTCTTCTCACAAATTCCTCTCATGCAGGCTAGCGTAATGTTATGTCTCACTCTCTCTTCGATTCCCATTCATTCACTCATTCGATTGGACAATAGCTAGCTAGCCTGGAACACAAATGCTTTTACAATGGACAATAACACCTGTAGTGTCCGCTTGTCGCTCCCCAATGAATCGACAAGCGTCCACGATGCACCCGCAATTAATTATCTTACTCAGTCCCAAAGTTTGTGATGTTGAATGAATTGAATGTCCAAAGTTGCCACAGGTTCTGTTTACAGGGTTTATTGTTGTCCAAAGGTGGATGATGGTGAATGCAGGGTTAAATCAGAACAGTTGTCAAGTGCTCCATTGTCAGTTCCAAACGGTGAGACAGGTATGAAAATGTATCCTCATCACAGGTGCATGGGATTACGGTAATTAGCTAGGCTATTTATAGAAGAGGGGCTATAATGGAGGCGGTGAGCCCTCTATGGCTCAAACATAAATAAGACACTATACTAACCAAAATAATAATAATATTAATAACCAAAACACTCATATGGCCTTTACAACACCTTTTGTGGCAAAACGTATTTAGGCTTCTGAATGTGCTTTATATAAAGAATAACACATGACAGTCAGTTAAATTTAGTTGACATTGGCTTTTATCAGTTTTGGTAGGCTAAATGAATATTATTCTTAATTTCTTTCCTGCGCCAGACCTGCAGTACCTATGCGCCCCACTAGGGGAACGCCACACACTTTGGGAACCACTGGATTAGAGGCTTATCTTGGGTCAATACCTGCGATTCCACATTGGTTTTAAATCTTGACTACAAAAGGAAATATCTACAGCACTGCAATAATGTTTTGCCTCAGGTTCAGAGAGGAATACAGTTCTGAAAAGTGAGGAAGCTAAATATTATTGCTCTCTCTGCAGGGCAGGACACAGTTGTTGATACTTCCTAGGTATACATGTTGTCACTGTAGAACATTGTTGATATTTCCTAGATATACATGCTGTCACTGTAGAACATTGTTGATATTTCCTAGATATACATGCTGTCACTGTAGAACGGTGTTGATATTTCCTAGATGTACATGCTGTCACTGTAAAAAGCTGTCAATATTTTTAGATAGGCCTACATGCTGTCACTGTAGAAAGTTGTTGATATGTCCTCCTAGATATACATGCTCTCACTGTATGCACTTTCTACAGTATTCTTTCTCATTGCATATTTTCCATAACATGTTGTGACAGTTTCTATAGTTCAGGTAGAGAGAGAGTGTCTGTGTTCAGGTAGAGAGAGAGTGTCTGTGTGTCATACCTCAATGACCGCTCCTACCAAGTGTCATGGAGAGGGACCCTGTCGGCCACCCGCCCCCTACGGACGGGTGTCCCCCAGGGCTCGGTTTTAGGACCCCTTCTCTTCTCCCTCTACACTAAATCACTGGGTAACATTATCACGTCCTACCATTGTTATGCCGACGATACTCAACTCTTCCTCTCCTTCCCTCCCTCAGATATCCACGTCTCTGAGCGGATCTCGGCCTGTCTGTCCGACATCTCCGCCTGGATGACGACCAACCACCTCAAACTGAACCTAAGCAAAACAGAATTGCTCCACCTGCCGGCCAAATCCTCCCCCCTAACCGACCTTTCAATCACAGTCGAGAATGCAGCTGTGACTGCGTCCCCGACCGCCAAGAACCTTGGTGTTGTCCTCGACGACCAGTTGAACTTCTCTGCTCACATCGCAGCGACGACCAGAACCTGCAGATTCCTCCTGAGCAACGTCAGAAGGATCCGCCCCTTCCTGACAAAAGAAGCCACCCAACTCCTCGTCCAATCAACAGTCATCTCCCGCCTCGACTACTGCAACGCACTGCTCGCTGGCCTTCCCGGCCACTGCCACTAAGCCTCTTCAACTCATTCAGAACGCAGCGGCCCACCTGATCTCAAACCTACCGAAGTCGGCCCATGTCACCCCACTTCTTAGGGACCTGCACTGGCTCCCCATTGCTGCACGAATCCGCTTCAAGGCCCTCGACCTAGCATACCGTGCGGCAAAGGGAACCGCTCCCGCCTACCTCCGGTCAATGGTCTCTAACTACACACCCTCAAGACCCCTACGCCCTGCATCTTCTGGCCGCCTCAGACCTACTCCTATCCAAGCTCCGGGAGGGTCATCAAAGAGACGGTCATTCTCAGTCCTTGCCCCACAATGGTGGAATGAACTACCCACCCCAGTTAGGACAGCCGAATCACGTCCAATCTTTCGCCGTCGACTAAAGACGCACTTCTTCAACCATTATCTGAAAAAAAAAAAAAAAATCTAACCCTAACTAACCGTACTGTCATGCACTTGTCCTAATAAACTAACCTACACTGTAGCACTCAACACTTTGATGAACATTGTTGCTCAGCTGATAGAGTTGTGCCCTTCCTGATGGCTTGTCGTACAGAACTTGTAAGTCGCTTTGGATAAAAGCGTCAGCTAAATGACTAAATGTAAATGTAAATGTGTGTGCATGCACGTCTGTGTGTGTATGTATAGTGTGTGCTTGTGTGTAGCCCAGGCTTTATGCATCTTTTTTTATAAATTTCTTTACTTAAATTTTTATTTTCAGTTTTGAAACAACATAGACAATACACTTCAACATACAAAACTATAAAGACATAATATAAAAAATAAATAAAATAAAAAATAAAATAGACAAAAATGAGAAAAGAAAAAAGGGTGACATGGGTCCTTTGGTCCATTCTATTTTTACATTGTTTATTTACATTTCCATTTATTTTCCTGTTTCCTTTTCATTCTTCTGTGATGTCGTTCCTTTTCTTCCTATATTCCTCCCACTTTTCCCATTTTGACTGAAATTTCTCCTCTTGCAGCCTCAGCATATGTGTGATTCTCTCCATTTCCTGTATCCCCTCTATTATCTCTGTCCATTGTTCCTTCGTCGGTGCTTCTACCCTGTACCACAGTTTCGTCAATGCTTTCTTGGCTGCTACTAATAGTATCTTAATCAAATATTTGTCTTCTCCCTGAATGTCTTTCTGTGACAAGTTCCCTAGGTATAGTACTAGACCTGTCTGGGGTATTTCATATTCTACAATTTAATTTATTATCTCTCCTATCTCTTCCCAATAGTTTCTTATTTTCTGACATTCCCAGAATATGTGTGTGTGGTTCGCTACTTCTTACCCACATTTTCTCCAACATGGCTTTTGTGTTGGCATGTAATTGCCCTGTATTTCTGGTGTTATAAATAATCTAATTATGTTTTTCCACCCAAACACCCTCCATATCCTTGATCTTGTGGTTGATTGTTGTATTTTACATGTGTTATACCATTCCTCCTCTGTTATCTCTATTTCTAATTCTTTCTCCCACTTTTATTTTATATACAAGGTTGTAATTTCCTTACTGTCCATTATTGCCTGATATAGTGCTGATATAACCCTCCCCTTCCTTCCTTCATAATATTTTACCATTATCTTAATTACCCCATTCTGTTCTTTGTCTCTGTCTTGTTTTATTTCTTTGTTATAGTAATCTCTAATCTGTAAATATCTAAAGTGGTCTCTATTCTCTAGTCCGAATCTTTCTTTCAATTTTTGTAGAGTCTGCATCTCCCCTCCTTCTATCATTGTACATATTGCTGTTATCCCCCCCCCCCCGCCGTTCCCATCTTTTGAACCCATGGTCGTCTATCCCTGGTTTGAATTTGTTGTCGTGTGTTATCCATCTCAGTATCTTGGATTATTTTTCTAGCTTGTATTTCTTTACTATTGTGTTCCATAATGTTTATAGTGAATTTGGTAATTGGGTCTAGTAGTTGTTCCTGTCTTCTGAACAGCTCCCTATCTCCTATTAGTGCCTGCACTTTGAATCCCTCTCTTTTGGTTTCTATATCTTTCCATTTGGCTTCATAATTCACATTGCTAAGCTGTGCTGCATAGTAATAGCCTTCTAAACTGGGTACTGCCATTCCTCCTTTCTCCTTTGGCAGTTGTAGAGTCACATATCTGATCCTTGGTATCCCCCCCCCCCCAAAATGAATCTTGATATCTGTCTATCCCATTCCCTGAATTGTTTTTGTGGTATTAATATACGTAAAGACTGAAATAGGTATAATAACCTTGGTAATATGTTAATCTTAATGATTTCGATTAGGGATGTCCCGATCCGATCACGTGATCGGAATCGGCGTCGATCACGTGCTTTTCAGAGTATCGGGGATCGGGAAAAAATAATTATAAAAATCGGCAGTCAAAAAAAGAAAAATTTTATTCAACAAACATGACCATGTCCACGTCTTAAACTCATACGGAGGCCTTAGTTTTGGTTTTAAATTACATATAATATATCATCATTAATGTATTTATTGTCACACAGAGCAGAATAATTATCCACAACAAACACATTCCCCTTTAATTTTCACCGTTGCAACAAACATTCCCTTTTATTTAGACGCTACACCCTACACGCGAGTCGCGACCACATCACAACAACAACACGTCGCTCCCGAAACACGGTTAATATCCACTGACTTGAGCAGCTAGACTTAATGTCAGAGGTTTGGAACTAAGCATTTTAAAATAGAGAGTCAAGCCAGTTGCAATGTTTGCAAGGAGGAGATTCCGCGTGGAGGAAAAACTCATGAAGCAGCAGGCTGGAGGCGAAGTTTTCAGACTAACTTTTCAACTGGAGGATAACGTTACGTGACTGAGGATTATCATCTGCGTTTCAGACCAGAATGGACCATTACGTAAGTCGAACACTGAATGTATACTAATGTGCAAACATATATTGAAACTTTTAATATTTCTCATATGAAGCAGAAGCACATTTCTCAGGGTGAATGTAATAACAAAAGCCTCCGCTCTCGCGCCCTATTATAGGCAACAGATGGGCTTGTCTCACTCTGCCAGTTTCTGACAAAAATGCGTCAAAATTGATTACTAATGTGAAAGATCGGATCGGAAACGATCGGATCGATAGATATTTAAAATCATATGATCGGGATCGGATCGGAAGCAAAAAAAGGCGATCGGGACATCCCTAATTTCGATCCTTGAGCTGAAATCTAGGGGCATTACTGTCCATCTTTCTAGGTCTCTCTTGATTTTCTGATTAATCTGTGTATAGTTTGCCTCGTATAACCCCTCCACCCCTCTTGTAATGTTCACCCCTAAGTACTTGATCCTGTCCATGTCCCATTTAATTTTGTATTTTTCTCTGATCTCTATCGTTGGAGTGTAGTTCAGTGCTAAAGTCTGTGTCTTCGTCACGTTGAGTCTATACCCTGAGTAATTCCATATTCTGTCAGTAAATCCATCAGTGTCGGAAAGCTTGTGTCTGGTTGTCTCATATATACTATCACGTCATCTGCGAACAGTCCCAATTTATGTTCTGTTCCCCTTAACTCCACCCCTTTGATGTCTTTGGTCTGTCTAATTAGTTGAGCCAGTGGTTCGATGAATACATCGAAGAGCGTCTGCGAAAGACAACAACCCTGTCTGGTAGCTCTCTCTAGTTTAATCCTGTCCGTCAGACTGCCATTTACCTTAATCCTTGCCGTCGGTTCTCTATATAATGCCCTAATTGTTTTCATAGAGTTTTTGTCTAATCCAAATTTCTCCAATACTTTATATAGAAATATCCAGCTTACACTGTCGAATGCTTTTTCTGCATCTAGGCTAACTAATACTGCACTTCCTCCTTCATTTTGTATCTCCTCTACTATCTGCACCGTCTTTCCTGTGTCTGTCTTCCTTTAACACTTTGAGTGCCACGGGGCCGGTGCCCCGGAACCCTGTTGCGTGCCACCACCCACTTCAATGATAGAGCTCTCATTAGAGCTGCCGCGGTATTGATGTTTTCCTTACCGCACAAATTTGCGAAATATTTCCTACCGCCGTGGTTATTACTTATTATTAAAAAAAAAAAAAAAAAATAGTTTGAATGCATTTTTTTTTTTAGTAGTAGTCTACTCTTTATAGCATATAGCCTGCCTCTAGTCTAAATGTCTATCTTTAGAGGATGACTTTGCAGCACGAATATTGTTTGGGATTCGGCAAACGCATTCGTTATTGAAAGTGAAACACGGATTCGAAGTCTCCCCTCTGGTCGTGCGCCGTTCACTCGGTGTCGCGGGCAGGGGTGGTAGCGCCCGGCGGTTACCCCCCCGACCCTTTCTTCCTATTATTATTATTATTATTATAAAGTTACTACTTATGATTAACAAAGGCATTCGTTTTGTGGCATTAACGTTATATAGTTACAATAACATCAGCGTATTTACCGGACCATAGCAAGGCAAGCATTACTCAATTCATATCTCAGTTCCTTTCTTTGCTCAGAGCGTGCCGAGTTGTGCCCATTCTGCTGTCTGTTAATAAAGTTTTCAATCAGACAAGTGTATAGAACGAAAGGCTTTTATTATAACATTCGTTGCAGTAAAATCATTATGCCTCGTTTAGTACTCCTGAGGAGCGATGGTAATCCACTCCGGCGGGGAGCTAACGTATTAGCCGTGTTGTGAGCTCTGATCAATGGCTGACATTCAGGACGTAAAAAACTAATACGCGCTTGCCGATTGGTGGTAACACACTGCAGGACGCTCCAACGTGTGACGCCTCTCTCTTCTGACCAATCAGTGGTCTGCTTTTCTGGTACCCAATAGGGTCGCTTGGAACCTCGACAGAGGAGTAGGGTATATCTGCAGAGCCGCAAGCCCAACGAGAGCAGGGTACTTTATTATTATTATAAAAAACAGCGGTGATGCGGTATTCAGCCTAACTTTGCGGTGGGCGTGATGTAACAGCGATACCACGGTAATGCGGTAATCGCGGCAGCTCTAGCTCTCATATTTGCAAACGCATAAACTATATATCTTAAATTATGGCTGTGTATAATATGGCCGTCGCTTATCAATGACTTGTTTGCAGTCAACATTGTCGAAACGGATTGTTTTTTAATCGGTTAATTTCCGTTGTATACCATTTTGAAAAACGCTCGTTTCTTGAAAGTTTCAGAAAATTTCAGAAGATTCCGTGATAATCGCCCTTTACTGGAATACACTGGAATACACAAAACACGTTGTAATTTTTCGGCCTATTTATGAATAGTTTTCAAATAAAGGCTAGATTATTGATAGTATATGTGTATTTATGCACACTATAGAAGCGGGCTGAAAAATCGATTCTCTTATTTCCTGATCGCACACACACACAGACACACACATACACACATATGGCACACACTGATACATAGGTGAAAATAGCTCTGATTATCCCAAGACTGGTAAAATAGATTCGTTACCTCAGATCAGATGTTCTTATTCCAATTCCTGATCGCCATTCCAAATATCGATCGCGTTTATTGATCCAACGCTGGGTACTGGAAACACACATTTTCCGCTGTTACTTGGATCGTCTCCGGTTACTTGTCTGACAAGTAAAATGTGGAAGCAGGACTTTTTTTCCCCCATGCGTTTCATTCAATTCAATCCAAAGGGGTGCAGTACCATCCGGAGAGACGATAGGGGCCGGTATTTTCCCTGTTCGAGTCAGACAGATCCCCACGTGAGGCTAGATTGATGAAAAATGAATGGAAATCGATAAAAAAAAAAATAACGATCAAAAACGAGATCTCTCGTCTCTCTGGCACTCAACGGTTGGCATGAACTAACGAGAAATCTCGTCGTTGGCACTCAAAGTGTTAATGAATCCGGTCTGGTCTTCATCTATAATATCTGTCTTAAATGTCTCAAATCTTTTGGATATTATTGATGTATACATCTTGTAATCTACATTAAGTATGGACACTGGTCTGAAACTGCTACATAGTTCTCTATCTTTCCCTTCTTTTGGAATTGTAGTAATTATGGCTTCTTTCCATGAAGGTGGCATTGTGCCTTCTTTCATCGTGTGTCTGAATGCTGCTTCTAATATGGGGCTCAGTTCTTGTCTTTTTTTTGTGTAGAATTCAGAGGGGAATCCGTCGCTACCCGGTGACTTACTGTTCTTTGCTTTACTGATTGCATTCCCCACTTCCTGTTCTGTAATCTCTGCGTTTAATATTTCGTTCTGTTCCTTACCTATCGATGGTAGATACAATTTTTCAAAAGATTTCTCTATCTCCTCTTCTCCTGCTGCTATTGGTTGTGTGTAGGGCTGCAACGATTAGTCGACATAATCGACGATGTCGATTATAAAAAATCATCTGCAAGGAATTGTTGCGTCGATTAGTAATTAAAAACAAATAACAAATTATTATTATTATTATTATTTTTTTTTTTTACTACCTATCTTTGTGAAAGTGGCTTCTCAGCTGAAGACTTCTTAGCTTAACATAACAGACCGACAGTAAGTTTGGGGGAACTAATGGGATAACTGGGGATGTTGTTTGGTCCTGACAAGAGTCTCAAAGCAACTCTGAGGTCATGCTCAATGTCCAATCTGTTCCTCTGCTCTGTCTTCAGCTGGACCAGAGCTGAGAAGCCACTTTCACAAAGATAGGTAGTGCAAAAAAAATAAAAAATTATAATAATTATATATATATATATATTTTTTTTAATATAATTGTTTTTCGATTAGTCGACTAATCGAAAAAATTATCGACAGATTAGTCGACTACCAAAATAGTCATTAGTTGCAGCCCTAGTTGTGTGTATAGTTTCTTATAGTATTCTTCAAATGTCTTCTCTATTTCAGCTGGTTCTCTTAGTATTTTGTTTGTGTTCGTGTCCCTTATTGTGTGTAATGTGTTCAGTTTTTGTTGTGTCCTGATTCGTCTAGCTAAAAGTCTGGTCGCTCTCGGTCCTCCTTCATAGTATGTCTGTTTCATGTATCTAGCTTTCTCCTCTATTTCTGTCAGCAGTTCTTTGTTTATTTTTCCTCTAACTTCCTTTACCTCTCTAAGTGTCTTTTGGTTCTTTGAGCTTTGGTGTTCTTTCTCTAATTCTTTCAGTTTCTTTATCAAGTTCTGGTATGTCTCTATTCTGGCCTTCTTGAGTAATGCCGTCTTTGCTATACATTTTCCACGTATTACTACCTTTAGTGCATCCCATAAAATGTTTGGGTCTACCTCTCCATTATCATTTTCTTCTCTGTATCTAATTATGTCTCCTTTTACTTCGTTAACCAAACCTTTGTTATTTAATAGTCCTACGTTCAGTCTCCAAACTGTATTTATCCGCCTACTTTTAAGATTCACTGTCAGATATATTGCGCTATGGTCTGATATGTCCGTTACCCCTATCCTGCAGTCTTCTACCCTGTATCTGTCCCCTGTTGTCATGAGAAAATAGTCTATCCTTGAATATGTTATGTGTGGATGTGAATAATGTGTGTATTCTCTATCTAGTGTGTGCATTTATCTCCATATATCCATGATTCCTAATTCTGCCATTTGTATACTCATATATTTGCTAATGTTTGTCCTCCATTTCTTTGTGCTTGTCGTGTCTATGTCATAGTTCAGTACTACATTAAAATCACCTGTACAGATTAGGACCCCTTCCCCTTCCATCACTATGATATTAAAGATTGTTTCAAATAGATATTTCTCACTTTCTAGTGGAGCATATACATTCACTAGTGTTACCATTTGACCTTCCATTTTCCCCTTGACCATTACATACCTCCCCTCTTTATCCCTTATTTCCCTGATAATTTCAAACTTCACTGTGTTCTTAATTAGTATAGCTACTCCTCTTCTAAGGTTCTGTTTAAAAGAACTATAAAACAGATTCTCATACCCGAATCTTTTCAGCTTTTCATGTTCTTGTGATATTAGATGTGTTTCTTGTAAGAAGATAACCTGCACCTCTTCTTTCTTAAGTTTTGTCATCACCTTATTATTCATACCATTAACATTCAACGACATCATTTTGATACCCTTAACTTGTGTCATATTTCTTTTCCAAATGTTCTCCCGTTCTACCCATGTCACATAAAATAATATTTGTGGTTGTAGCCTCTGCTATCCCTGTCTGATTTACATACATATAACCATAATAAACATTAACATCAACATTAACACTTGGAACTTCCATGGTAGTAGAGGGTCTCAGTCGTATCCCTCTTTCCCCCCGCTGGCGGGTGGGGAGTAGTGGCTCTCCTAGTGAGAGGGCTCCCCCTAGTGGCTAAAAGATGCCCACTATACATGTCCAACTTGTTCTGTGTGCGACCTCCGAGCTCCCGGTCATAAGCTCTGCATTAGTCACTTTCATGTTCCTGTCTATTTGTATTATGTGTCACGTGCAATCCTGTGGTTCTTTCATGTCCGTCTCAATATATCTTTTGAATCTCCATGTCCTTTTTTATAACTTTTGGTATAATTATCTCGTATGTACTTTACCATCTTCTCATTGCATAAGTCATTTTCATGTTTACATTTACTTGTATTGTGTGTGTCACATGTATGCCAGTCTAATGTGTATTGTACTTATCCTTCCTTGGATCACCGTGTCCTCTCTCGTCTCCTCCCTGCTCCCCTTCCCTGTGTCTTTTCGTCGTTCTTCTCAGTTGATCCGCTTTGAATCGGTTCAGATCTCCTTCACCTTCCCGTCCTCCTCTCCTCTTCCTCGTCCCTCGACCCTGGTCCATCTTCTCGCATTCTCCAACCTCTGCATCAGCGTCGGTCTCTCTTCTTCTCCTCCCGGCACCTTCCATCATCATCATCATGTCCCTTGTCGCTTCCCGCACGTCGGTGTACACCTTGATGCCTTCTTTCCAATGGACCTTCAGCGTGGTCATTGGTGATTGAAATCTGATTCCTTTCTCTTTCAAAGTATTTTTTATCTGAACATAGCTCTGACGTTTTACAGCCACCTCTGTTGAATAGTCATGGTCGAAGGTTATCCTCTGCCCCTCCCCTCCATCTTCGTCTGCCAGGCTGCTCTGAGAATGTTTTCTTTGACTTCGAATTTCAAGAAATTAACTATAACTGCTCTCGGTGGTCTGTTTATATGTGGCTTCGGCGCTAGGGCCCTGTGTGCCCTTTGAATCTCTATCTTGTCGAGGTATGACATTTCCAATTCTCCTCGAATTAGGTTGTCTACATATTTGGTCATCGAGTCTCTTTCTGTCCCTTCTCTCAGTCCCCATATTCGTATATTATTTCTCCTTGACCTCCCCTCCAAGTCCGTTAGCTTTTCTCTCAACATGTTTTGTTGTTCGAGCGTCGCCATTAGAATTCCTTGTATGTCTGTATTCCATTCTTCCGTTTCAGCTGTCCTGTCTTCTAACATCCTTATGTCTTTCTCTTGTTCCTGTAGTTTTCCATCAATTGTCTCGAGTATCTTATTTATTTCTTCTCTGAGCTCATCCTGACCCTTCTTTAATTCTTCCCTGAGTCTGTCGATATTGTTCTGGATGTTCTGCGTGTTAGCTTGGATGCTAGTCTGTATGCTAGCTTGTAGCTCCACTACCCAAGTGGGCACCTCTGTTCTGTCGCCCTGCGTCATGCTAGCTTGAATTACCTCCTGCGTCACCTCCTCGTGTCAATAACTTTCCTCCGGTGTTTGTACTTCTTCTGGGGTCGTTTTTCTTTAGCTTTTTCTCGTGTTCATCCTTCCTTTTCTCTTATATCCTTGAATTGTCACTTTTTATTTTGTTTTAGATATTTGAACTTCCTTTTTCGTTGTTCTTTGACCGGGAGCTATTTACAATGGCCGTCTACCCGAACATCTCAAACCGGAAGTCCCGCTTTATGCATCTTTAAAGCAGATGTCTCCCTGCTCCTTCTCACACACAGTGAAGTTCCTCTCCTGGGGCCCTCATTCATCAACGTGTTCTACGCACAGATCTGTGCTTACCCTGTGCGTACGATCATTTCTAAGCAAAGAGTGGGATTCATCAATTTCGATTTGAACTTGACTCCGTGCTTACATCTACGCACAGGTCAGACCAGGCGTACCTGGCGCCCAGTGGTAGAATATATTATTACAACAAGGAAATGAGCTTCTGTGCATAATAACACTGGATGTTCTGTACGAACCGTAGTTCATTATAGTTCATTGTAAAATAGCAACAGTAGTGTAATTATGGTCAAAACCCTATAAATAGCATTTGGAATAATAGATCTTTCTCTCAGAATAAATGCAGCATGGTTTATATAGCGTTATCGGAATACACGGGGTGTAGGCTACTGACTGACTGCGCTCCGCGTAGCTTGATTGATTGATTGATTGAAAAGTTTATTAACAGATTGCAGAATGGGTACAGTACAGTACAGCTCAGTACATACAATTGTTAATTGGGGATGCAGACCAACTTTCGTCTTGTTTACATCAGGGTCCCCCATTTTCAATTCATCATAAATCATAAAGCTCAACTCGTTATTATTTTGCGCAGACCGCAGAAACACGGGAACGTTTTGATTATATTTAAAAGGCTTTACGTTAAACGAAACAAGTGGATTTCGAAGCTGTAAGCAGAATACAAGTCATATGAATATAGTGTTCTTCCCCCTTTTTACTGTATAAGAAAGAATAGAAAACGCATTGCAATGACACCAGATAGTGGACAGACTATGTATATGATGGGATTCAAGTTCGCGTTTTTGTTGATCATAGGCATGCTGTCAGAGTATGATATCTTCAAACATTCTAGAACATTTGTCGTCACAGATCATGTCCTAATAGAACATAGGCTATGGCATGGATCGTGATATTGTGTGGACTGTAATTATTACTGTACCGGTACCACCCATTGTGACAACAGCCTTGTGAGTCCCGCACACAAACATGATGGAATTCAAGTTCATGTATTGAAAGGCAGGCTACATCATACATGCAGTGAGATTCATTGTTCTTGTATATGCTCTCTATTATTGTTTATATAGGCTACCCAATACTGACATCAAAATAGATTGTAGTATGCCTCTAGAAACCATATGCAGCAGGTAGAAAATTGACGGGAGATCCATCGCGATTTGGAATAAAATTGAGGAGAACTTTAATCCCTGGGTATTAATCAAACAACACGGGAAAAGGCAGTCATATTCCAGCGCGGTCTTTATTAGCCGACAACAAAATAGATGCCTCTAAAAATCATATAGCCAATCGAACACAACTAATAAAGGCATTCATATTACAGCACGGTTATAATGACACACAACCAACGCCAAACAGTGGTCAACGAACGGTCTTTATTAGTATTTTGAGCTGTCCAGGCAGAATTGCAGCAATGGTCTTAGGGAGCCGTTGATATCTGACATCACCGTTTACAAGTCCGCCTTTTATTTATCCCATAATACGCGATAGTGTCTTCTTGGTTCGACAGCAGTGAACAATCTTCGTGGAGTTTCTCGGAGTTCCGCTCGGGTCAGTCCATTATTTCACATCCCATGGGGGGTGTTTCCTCATTTTCATGACCATATATGGATAATCATGCACGAGCATTGACGGTAGAACAAAGTGGTATTCATCAACACGGAGGAGCATAGAGCCTGCGTACGCACCGTGTGATGAATCCCGACTTCCCTGTGCGTACACTAGTTCTACATTCCGTGCTTACGTGTGGAAATAGGTCATGTTCTACGCACACATTGATGAATGAGGGCCCTTGTGTTCTGTGATTATGTGGATCAGTGGCTCCCAGGTTTTACATGACATCCCTGGAGATAACAGCATGAGGTGGTCCTACCACACTCCTACGCAGAGCTGCCTCTATGCCTGCAACACACCTCTGCCCAAAGTGCCTTATGACCGTACCAAATCTGGATATCCGCGACCACATTAGTTTGAGAGAAAATATGGTTAACATTGAATTGGGTGTGTATACAGAGTATCACAAATAACTAAAGATTAAACTTATTTTTAGTTATGCAGTGATGTAGTAATCAGATAAGTAAATAGACTTTTATAAAACGTTTTTGAGTAAGGAAATCAATCATTCCTTTATGGCTGTGTTCATCATCGTTTCCATGGACACAGTGAATAAACAAGGCTGCACAGACACAGTGAAATTAAATATTTTTAAAATGTTCAACCAAAATGTTCTTATTAATACAAGAGACAAACAAATATGGGGGACCAATAATATAATATTATTTATTCAATATGTTAAAGGTAAGGTGTTCAAGCCAATCAGCAATACCCACTGAATCATGTGACTTGAGTTGCCCACTACCCGAGCGAGTTGTGGTGCTAAAAAAAACGGCTCTATGGAGAAACCATGCACTCACCTGACTAAAAGTTGTTTCAAACAAAAATTACTGGATGTCATTTAGCCACATCATCATGGCTGTGAGTGTGAGTCTTTCACCTTTTACATAGCTTGCTTTGGCATGGATCGATTGTTTAGATCGCTAGCATGGCAAGTATATTGTAGTCTGCTCCATTGTTCTGACTAGGATTACATCGCTTTTGCCTCCTTCATGCGCACACACTGAGTCTGACGTAGGGCTGGGCGATATGGCCTAAATATGATATCACGATATTTTCTGACCTTTCGGCGATACACGATACACATCACGATGTTTTTCCTTTTTTTCCCAAACAATTCATTATGAGGCTTACCAAGACAGTATTTGAGTTTGCAAGCGAACATTAAAGACAAAAGACTCATGCATTTAGCATTTTTATATTATATATTAGATTTAGATTATTGGATTCTTAGATTATATATTTAGCATTTTAGCCTTTCGTTTTTTTAGATTATATATTAGATTAGATTTAGATGATTAGATTACATATTGTAACTATTTATTTATTTACATGTATGTATACATTTATTATTTGAATGGCTTAAGGCTATATCTGTACTTGATCTGTTTGTTTGTTGTGTTGCATACTTGAAATAAACGTCAATCAAATCAAATCAAACCCCCCCTCTTAAAAACAAAAACCTGTGTTTAACCTAGCCATCTATAAAACATCATGCTTAAACTGAAACAAATGTCCTACTCCCCTAAAGAAAGAAATACATAGCAAACATGACTCAGTTATCCAATAGTGCTGCTGCTTTTTATTTTGTTAAAATATGTTAGTTAATAAGACTAAAAGACTACAATATATATGACTACAAAGGCCAGAAGCCGACTTCATGACTGCTTCCTGTCCTCGCATTCCATTTCCGGTTTTCCGGTTAACGTTACATTTTCAACAACAGATTGCTGCTAATTAAACACTTCGTGGAAACGGAGTAATGTTAACGTTATGTCGAGTTCATACGTGTAGTGTAGTATGAACTCGACATAACGTTAACATTACTCCGTGTCCACTGTTGCTGCCACTGTTGAGTCGCAGATGGATGGTACACTCTGTTAGCTCCGTAGCTAATCCGCTCATAGATTAACTTACCGATAGCAGTACCGTTAACGTCGGAGCTTACTCCTGGGTTTCAGGGGGCATCCCTAGCACCGAGCCACCGCCTCTCTGTCTCTGGCTAGGTGTGTGCGCTTGCGTGCGTGTAGATGGCGTAATTTGGGCAAGTGTGTGTGTGACTGACTTTTTTTTTCCTGCGAGAGGGAGAGGAAAGCATTTAGCACTGCGCTTGTAAGTCTCATCTCAGCCGCGGCGGCCTCTAACGCGAGGACAAAACATCACGATATCCACGATACGTTTAAAAAGTGTATCGTTAATGAACTGTACCCGATATTTATATAATATCGTCATATCGCCCAGCCCTAGTCTGACGTGGATGGGAAACCCGTCTATAGGTAGCACTGGTTAGTTTACTTCCTCTTTGGGTAGAGATGTATGAGAGTGTACATTTGGTGGACATAATGTGGGTTGTATTTTTCATTGCTTTGGACACATTTTCCTTTTTGATGGTTTCAAGAACATGTCTTTAGTTCTAAGTGTAGAAGGGTGGATTATCCCTGCTTGTGGGAGTAGTAGTACACAGACACTGGGTAGTAGGATACTATAGTATTGGACCTATAAGTACCCCTGTCTTTGGCCCGGAACGTCGTACTGGAGGGCTTGCAGCTGGAGTGGATGGGGCCCAGGATTTACTAACCTGGGGACTGGTACTCTGGTCTCCCTCGCCTTCCAAGGCGGTCAGCAGTAGCTCCCCACACACCCTCGCTCCCTCAGTACCTCCGACAGCCCTCCCACACCCAGTGACTGTCAGTTCAATAGTATTATTGGGCTTCCCTTTAAGCAGTACCCTTCCTTGACCACCTGTATAGACCCTTCAAATGCTATTCTGTAAATGGGGTGTAAGGGTTAAATAATTATGCAGTCACAATATTTACCCAGAGAATAAAATAGCAAATGGAACTCAAAGAAGGAGACACACACAATGATCCCGATTAAATCTACGTTTAGTGAAGCCTGGGCAGATTATACATTACAACGTTAATGCTTACTCATATGGCACCGGGTGCTCTTGTTATTAATGTAGGGGAAGCTCTTCCCACCATAGGCACCGAGTGCTCAATACATTAAACCACCCCGCTTGTACTGGGGGAACCCAGGCATAGAACGTAGACACATTGGGAATCTCAGAATCAAACAGTCAAATAAACAAATAACAAAATAACCAATAAATGTGGGCCCACGTTATCAAAGAAAACCTAACCTAAGCCGGCTTAAATTGTTTGGGGTACCAATTAGACACTGGTGATTAGCGTTCACTTCAATGGACGTTGCTGTTGATACACGCGGTACTGTTAGTACTTAGCCAAGATGGCGGACCCACTCTTGTCACCTCTAGTCCGGATGACAAGATGGCGTCGGCGATCCGCGAGCACGGCCAGCAGGTTGGGCGAACAGCAGGCAGTGGTTAGCTGGCAGAGCTTGCTGTATGGCGTCCTCTGCTGGTGGGAAGAGGCGTCCTCTGTACCGTCTGGGAAACGTCCACCGCTGCTGTTGCTGGCTTGCTTCCGTCACGCGAGCTAATACTTTGGCTACCTTAAACACAGCTAAGCTTTGGGTCTCGGCGCACCCTCCTGCTATTCGGTTACACTGTTAACGCAACGTGGCTGGCTATACCACCGGTCTCTTCAGCGCCTCGCGCCCGGTAGTCTACTCAAGTCAGACGGAGCCGTTAGCGGCATGCTACTATACCGCACACAGTAACTACTATAACCCGATAACGTTAGACGTTAGTCTCGTTAGCTTAGACGTTAGTCCTTGGGTTCGGTTTCTCTTACTCACACACTATCGCTGATACTTCTAGGATAACCCGTCACTAGCAAGTATGTCTCATCACCCGTCGCTCGCTCCGGCGGGGCTCTCCAACTTCACTTCTTCAACGGGGCTATTCCAAAGCACACACCCGTTGTAGCTGCGACCGTTCACGGCCAAGTCCAACGCCGAAGAGAACTTCCTGTTCCCCTCACCTCCAGGTAATTCCCTCTTCCTCGTTGCTTGCTTCTCTCCACTGCTCCACCTGCCACCACTGCACTCCGCCCCCTGCTGGCAACCTCCACCGGTCCCACGCAAAGACTGCTCCAGAAAGGGAAACAAGGGCTCAATGTTATTGCTAGTAATCCATACTGCTTCTGGAGAGGAGTAGCACCTCACCTCGTCGTTAGACTGGGCGAGCTATCCAAAGGAACACTGTTAGTCTATCCAAAGGAACACTGTTCCACGTTATACACACACAGGGAAAATAACAGTTAGTTAGCACTACTGAATACTTTGTAGAATATTCAGGCTGCTACATAAGTATAACAGAGTAGTACTGCCTGAAGCATAGTATGGTTATAATAATATCTTCAGATTTTTTGCTGGCTGACTAGTTAGCAGTTACTGTGGTTTGCCTTTGTAGGTAGTACTGATATTAACAGTAAAATATTATGAAAAGAAAAGTATAACTTCATTTTTTTTTCAATGCATGAATGACTTATAACCCATTGTTAAAAAATACTGGTACAGTATGGTAATTTAAATTGTCTGGTGAAATTCATTTTTTTCTCCTTATTTTTCTATTTTTCTCCCATCCCAATTTCGTATTTCCAATTCTTCCCTCCCCTGTCTTGAACATTGCTAGACTATGCCTCCCACTGGTCGGCTGTAGTGAGGATAGAAGCCTTGCATCACGTGTCCCCTCCGGTACACGAGGAGGCAGCCTGTCGCATCTTTTCACCGCAAAAAAGATTTGAACTTCCTGTTTCCGCCGTACCGGCGTCACCCAACCGACCTATAGGAGTCGCTGTCCACAACGTCCAATCCCCACCCACCGGCTTTCCCACCCTCTAACACTGCCAATTGTGTTAGTATGACGGTCGGCCAAGCCGGTAGCAACGGCGAGAGCTGGGCTCGATACCAGCATCTCCTGCGTTAGTGGCGAGCGCCTTGCCCACTGCGCCACTCAGCCGCCCTGTCTGGTGAAATTCTGAATACATTTAGTTTCATTCCATGATTACAAGAATGTTAAATTTATAATAAACGTCAATATATACTTGACTTACCTTTAAAGATACTCCTTTCCTTGTTATTTTGTATCATCTTTTCTGTTTCACAGACTCTAATCTCACAGACCGTATCTTATTAGAACCACCAACATTTACATCCAAATCCCCAGTGTGTGATCTAATATACTGTACCTCTCAATCACTGTCATCAATAGGTCATTGGGGTTACAATCCTGCATCATTAAAACAATGTTTGAATACATGTGTTCATGACAACAATTTCCCCAAAAATTGTGTCACCGTTCAAACCCTCTGGTCTATAAAAAGCCTTGTTAATTGACTTATTTCACAGAATGACTCCTACATTATTCAACTCCCTAGTGTGTGATAAATTGCAACTCTCAATCATTGCCTGACAGAGTGTCATTAGGCTAGATCCCTGGCATTACCAAGAACGGTTGCCGTGTTTATCAATGTAAGCATGGCTGAGCTCAAATCAATGGCTGAGGGAACACAGCCGCGTGCTCCTTACTCCCTTGAGTGTGATTTCAAAGTGTGTCCTAACCTGTAGTGTGTGTGTGTGTGTGTGTGTGTGTGTGTGTGTGTGTGTGTGTGTGCGTGTGTGTGCGTGCGTGTGTGTGTGTGTGTGTGTGTGTGTATGTGTATGTTTCAGTGCCTGTGTACTCACCCCCCCCCCCCCCTTTCCCCACCTCCTGGAAAATACACATTGAGCAAATCCCAAAGGATCTGGGATCCCCTGTTCGGTAATGAGCTCACCACTGTGATCAACCAATCACAAGCCAGCAATGATCCTTCAGGTTCCATGCACTCTTTCAGACTGTCCTTCAGGTCATCATATCAGATATCAGATGGGATGATGATTTAGGGGCAATTCCTGCAAGAGTCCTTTACAGATGGCCCGGTTTTAACGATGCAAACTCAGACGTGTAATGGAGGCGGCAATTGTTCTTGACGAATGAGTCGTCAGGCGAGGACTATGTACAGCACACGGCGATCGCAGGGTGTTTTCAACTGCACTCCCCAGGCTAACGGGGATCTAAGTCATTCATTCGAAATTGATGATGAAATTTATCTACACAAGAACCAAACAAGCTTTGGGAACTTGATGAACCCAGCCGCTGACCCGTTAGGCGTCACGTTGTGTGGGATGACTTGGACACTATGGTCTCACGTGTTGTGGATGCGTGATGTACAAGCGCTCAGTACAGCAGTGTCTGTGCGATCAAATGAGTGAATGTTCCGTCTCTTGCTGGGCTGAAATCACAAGACCACTAAATTGCCCTGCAGGCTCTAAAAATACTCCATGGATAATTTCATATTCTAGAAGAATGTAATTTTGAAAATTGTACATCATTGCACACAGCGTATCATCTCTGCCTCTCCTACCCCTACTTCTCTGCACTTTACTGGAAGCTCCTCTGACATTACTTTTTACTTTGATTTAGTAAAAGGCTCAGAGGTCCAGTGGGGCCTCGCGTGACGTGGTCGGGGCGTCAGTGAAGAGCTTGTTGGCATTTAGCAGTTGGAAGCTGCATGACTGCTGCTGAATTTCCATCATCCTCCACATATGTCCATTCCTCCAAGCCAGCCAGTGGAGTTGATCATAATAATTCCCCTCACATTACTCATATTACAATTTTAAGATGAATCTTTTTCCCCAGCACATTGAGTAGATTGTAATTAGTCATACTAAACTTGCAAAAGCTTCACAGGTTTTCCTGATAATGGTCCTCCTGACACTGTTTGATGATATTGGTTCCAATAGAGCACATGTCAGCAATATATCAGACCAACTAGGCTAGGCTATACAGTATGTTAGCTATAATGTCCAAATAGAGAATCTACCACCACCTAAAGAATGCTTATACTTTGTTTTATCCATGTTGAGAGTCAATAACAGGTAGGCAGAGAGGTGCAATGTAGCGCTTGCTCAACATGAAAAATGTCGGTGGACAGCGCCTGGTGCTGAAATAACAAACAAGCAGTGTGGTGTGAAATTAAAACACCAGTTCAGTAAGTCATTCAAACTTTATCTTTACTTATATATGACTGTGACGGCACCACACATGTGAACAGTAACAATGCAATTAAACTGAAGTCAAATCAGAGCAAAAAAAGCTGAATCCGCTTCAAGAAGATGCACTACATTAGGTATATAAGGAATTACGAGACATTTATTAACTAAATAAAAAATACATTTAGGCTTTTAACCCTCTAAACACTAGACATGTTTTGTAAAACATTAAATATTTTTTTATTTGTTTGTGATAAAGACTTGCTTTATTGTATCGGAATCGATTGTCATCTCAAAATGTTGTGCATCTCTCCGAGAATAGCGGATGTAAAGCATAGAATCTTGAAATAGACTGCATCTAATCCGCTGTATCTATCCATTTATCTCTATGTCTGTCACTATAGCCAATGGAAATGCTAGAAATGGTCACGTGGACTGGGAGAACCAATGGAAAATTCCTATTGTTTCTCAATAGTCCAGTGCGCTCGACAGAAAGGGCCGTCAGATAGACGCATTGTTTGCGCGTAATGTAAGATAGACCGATACAAGAGAGAGGCACTTGTCTCTGGTTTTATAATAAAATGGCAAAAAGACAAAGGTATAATGTTCAGTGCAAATGTGTCGTTTACAGTTTATTATGTCACCTATGCAGCTCGTTTATTTTGTCTTAGTTATAAGGTGGTCTGTCACAGAGTTAAAATATTTTCACTATCAATATATTAAATTAGCCATTGTTTTTGTTGCCGGCCCCCCATACAGTGGCTTGGAAAAAATGTGGCCCTCGGCCAAACTTAATTGAAGACTCCTGCAATAGAGTGACAGAGGAGAATAGGGGAGAGAAGAGACAGATTCACCTGCATTAAATATGCCCAGACTTAATTCATAAACTGACTGATGGGGTATAAAATACTACCCCCCCCCCCCCATCTCTCTCTCTCTCTCTCTCTCTCTCTCTCTCTCTCTCTCTCTAGCCTCCCAGCACATCATGTTAAATACCATCTGCCTTGAGTGAAGACAAACGACATTGCCTGTATGAGAGGTTTTGATTTAGAGATTATGTGTCCACTTTTACTTTTTCTAAGCTTTTTCTACAGTGGTGACATTTGGATGATATTTAGTTGAGAATTTAACTTAACGATCTCATGAATGAAGATGTGTTTTCCCCTCCGCTGTACATCTTGTCTGCACCTAGTTCTCATTTATTCATCACTATGTGCCAAAAAAGCAAATTTTCTAAGTTGCATAATGTGATGTCACTAACGGGTCAAACGCTCCAATATGTGCTGACTTGACACATTTAGCTTCAGCAGACACAGAAAGCTGAGTAGGTATTGACATGGCTTGAAAGACTATACGCTGGTAAATAGCAATGGGTCCTGTGCATAGATCCTTGCGTTCTCAATGAGGGTAAAGGTGCAGAGATGCTGCTAAGATATTATCCGTAGTTTATTGACCAATTTGGTGGAAAAACATATTTATACAAATTGTTATTCAATATAGAATATTTTTAAGGGTTTAAACATTTAAATACATTTAAGGATCTTTCCCTAAAGACTAATCCCTAAAAGCTATCTATTCTACAATATGACTGTGACATAGGCAAGCTGTTACAACAAGCAAACTCAGCATGGGCCAGGACTACACACATACAAGCCATTACGGTGCATGTCTGTCTGGTTAGCTAGACACTAAAGGGGGGACAACTCCCCAAAGGAGAGAGAGAAAGCCACGGTGGCAGCTAGCTCAGTGTGTGTTGTAACTTGTGACACACTGTACCTGCCGGTGAATACGTGTTCACCCGGCTGAATTGCTGAATTCCCAGCTCTTCTAAGTTCCCCTTCATCCCCTTTTTGCATCTATCATCAGTGCTCACTTTCACTTTATGTTTTTCTTTGCCCCCCTCTCTCAATCTAGCTCTGATATTCTGATCACCCAATATCTCTCATTGTCCCTCTTCTTTCTCTCACCATCTCTCTGTATATGTATCTCTTTCTCCCCCCCCCTCTCTTTCTCTCTCCCAAATGGCTTTCCAGGGATGAAGGTGGCTGAGGCAGTGATGAGTGAAAGCATGTAGAGAGAGAGAGAGAGAGAGAGAGAGAGAGAGAGAGAGAGAGAGAGAGAGAGAGAGAGAGAGAGAGAGAGAGAGAGAGAGAGAGAGAGAATAAGCAGAGAGAGATACCATCTGTGCATTGTTACGGCAGACTTCACTTAAGTAGCCCCTTGTATAGCTTTGCCGCTGTCTCATATGTTGTATGAGAGAGGGGAGCACAGGAGGTGGACACACACAGACATGCACGGACACAGCTGGCATGCTGTAAGTCTATATATCTGGGGAGTGAGGTTCCTCCTCCGATACACGCAGAGTCGCCAGCCGCTTCACCTGACAGGCAGGAGTTTGACTGGGAGAGCGTAATGCGTGTGGAAGTTCACGCTATTTACGCCACTTGGATCTGTACACCAGGGCTATTCAACTAAATTGTTCAGGGGGCCACATTGTCAGAAACCCAAGGGGCCAGGGGCCGGACTGCCACGGCGCCTCCCCGTGCTATGAATATATGTACACTTGACACAACACGCAACCACATTTTCACAACTTTTATTTAACTACATTGCAAAAGTAGTATACTTTAAAAAAAAAGTGCTTCATTTATGTGCCACATCTGCAACATCTCCTGCAGAAAGTGCTTCATTTATGACTGTGCAACAACTGCAACATCTCCTCTTCAACATTTCAATATACAAATAAAATAAAAAACAAACAAGTGCATGATGTGCATCTGAACATTCTAACATCAACACTTGAACAAAAAAACACATTTATAGTGCAGCTGAGCTTATGAAAAAGTGCTTCATGTCTGTGCAACAACAGCAAATCACAGCATCTTATTAGCACTTATTGTCCACTCTTAACTCTCAAACATCAGGGGGGTGGGGGGCAGACAGGCCTAGCCTACATACACACATCTAATGAGAGCGATTGCACTTCTTTGACTGGGCAATGGCAGAGAAAGAGGGTTCATAGGAAGTGAAGGCTACCCGCAAACAGTGATGCAAATGCTCATTTGTCAAGGAGGCACGTTGCTTGTTTTAATGGCATTCATGTGAGAGAAACTGGATTCACAGGTGTATGTTGAGCCAAACATTGTTAGCACAGATATTGCCAGCGTTTTTATTTTGGGGAATGTCTTGACATGAATACACTTTATCCAAAATGTTGTGGTGGATTCATTCTCAAGTGCCTGCTTCAGAGCAGATGATGCTTGCATGTCAATTATTTCAAGTTGCAGGAGACCTTCATCAATTGTCCTTTTGTGGAAATAGCAGCTACATTGGCAAATGGGTTGCTCACAAAATGCATCAATTCTCTGGACGTGTCAAATTCATCAAATCGACTTACAAAGTTGCAAATCTGTCATTAATTGAGTGACTTTTGGCTCAATTGTGCGTGTTAACGTTGACATGAAAAGAAAAAAGTAAAAAAAAAAAAATATATATTAAAATAAAATATTTATTTTTATTTTTTTATTATTATCGTGTAATCTTTGGCGGGCCGGTCAGAATCATCCCGCGGGCCGGATCTGGCCCGTGGGCCGCCAGTTGAATAGCCCTGCTGTACACACTCTGGTGACACATTGCGAGGTGGAACGTACATTTGCCTAATCGTGTGCAAGTAGGAATCAAGTGCTCAAATGCATGAGGATATTCGAAACAATTGGGACATTTTTTTTTTTTATTATTTATTTTTTTTAATCTTTCTTGCCCTCCTTTTTCCCCGATTTTTCTCCCATCCCACCCTTCCTGGTTGTTGCGTACTTTCCCCTACTGTTGGTCCGGGAGACCGGAGACTGTCACATGCTTTCCTCCGACGCATGTGCAGCCTGGGGCAGGCCAACCTGGCCGCGCAGGTTCTCACCGGGGAGAGTGTAGCGTGTGGGAGGCCACACTATCTCTCCTCAGTTCCAACCCTCGCTGAGCAGGCGCCCCGACCGAACTGTAGGGGTCGCTATCTAATCTAATGTTGCTGTTCCACACAGACATGCAGCTGAGAGTGCTGGCTATGTTTGGCATTGTTAACATAATGGCGCCCGACCACGGATAAATCCGTGTTTCGAATCCAACGGTTGAGGACCAACCACGGACATGTCCGTGGCAAGGTTGTTTTGGCTTTTATTCCATTCTAATAACCTACTATAAGAGACAACTTTATGATATAGAACTTGTTGAAAATATGGTATCAGATCAGAAAAGTCTTTAAATTACCAGAGACATCGGTCTGTACACCCATCTGTCATAACCATGCTTTCCCCCTTCACAATCAGACCACATTTTTTTCAAATGGAAGGAAAAAGGAATAGTCGCTATAGAAAACCTTTACATAGATGGTCATTTTGCCTCATTTTCCCAACTCCAGCACAAATATGAGCTCCCCCCCACTAATTTCTTTCGATATCTACAAATTAGGAACTATGTTCGTTTAAATATTCCAAATTTTTAAACGTATACACCAATTGCTGTGATATATTCCCTTATGACTACAGAGCCCAATACCAAAGGCCTGATATCCAAGTTTGTAGACTCATTTACAGAAAACTATATTCCATCTACACAATGCTAGATGAGGTCCTGGGAGAGAGATATCCAGGTGGACATTCCAATAGACACCTGGGATGAGGGCCTCCGGCCCTCCGCAGTATCCACTCTTGTTCTATTAATTCCAGACATCAGTTAATTCAATTTAAGGTGATGCATAGACTTCATTATTCTTGTACAAGATTGCACTCAATATACCCCTCAGTCTCACCACTCTGTACCAGATGTAAATCTGCTGAGGGCTCACTGGGTCACCTCTTCTGGTTTTGCCCGAAGCTCCATAGGTTCTGGAGTGAGGTGTTCCAATGCTACTCAAACATCTACACCCATGACTTTCCCCCAGACCCAATAGTGGCTATCTCTGGCTGGTCACATAATATGACAACACTCAATTACTCTGAGATACAGACTATACCAGGGTTAGAAATAAAAAAAAAAAATTCAAGGGCTTTTTTTGCCCCCATTAATTGATTTTCGGGGTCTTTTTTTTTGTATTTCGGGGGCACAACATTTTTATAATGAAAATTAACATAAATATTATAAAACATTGTTGACACTTTTTTTTACAGTCTTCGTCCCTATGTTTGATAACGTAATGTTAATGTCTCCATATATAGGGCTCTACGCTAACCTTTTTCCCAAGGAGCACACACACACACACACACACACACACACACACACACACACACACACACACACACACACACACACACACACACACACACACACACACACACACACACACACACACACACACAATGTGTGACATGGCTTGGTTTCATGTTTTGAGGTACCTTCAATTATCTGTAAATAATACATACATACTCTATCTAAATAGATTAAATATGATTGTCCCTGAGGGCAAGTTGTGTTGTTGTCTTGATATATCTACAAATAGCAGACGAATAGCCGGTTGCCTCTGGATCAATGAATGTCTAATATTGAATAATATTATTAGCTATTTTATTTTTAACATCCCTAATTCCAACAGTCAAGAGGCTTGTTTCAAATTGATACATGAAAAACCCCACACACGCAACAACATCCACCTCAAACACAACAAAAGAACAGAGCATCTCAAGAACTTATGTCATGGACTCTATGGACTGTCAGCTGAACTCGCACCAATGCATAGGGAAATAGTCAGACATCCCAGAATTATTTCATAATACAAGTTTTGAATGGACGTTTGGATTAAAATCATCAGGAAGACAGCATTGGAACGTTTGTGAGTATAGGCTCTCGCCAGATCTATCAATGAAATACGTTGCACGCTCAGCGCTGTGGAATGAAGGAAATGCGCATCGGGATCGGATTTGGATGTTATTCTTTGAAGTTGTGTTACAAATGGAACAGTCTTTCCCCGCCGAACACAAGTTACTTAACGTTGCACAGGTTGCGCTATGTAGATGCTTAGCTTGCTAACGTTAAGATAGCAGTGTAACTTAAGTTACACTATGCATGCTTGATGAAAGCAGAGCTCTCTGTCTGTCTGCGTTGCACCTCTCAAGCACCCTGTAACACGCAGCGGGCCCCGCCTCCCTCCCTCCTTGCATTCCACCCAAAAACTGAATTTCAGTCCAGTTTCTGAACTATTAACAGCGGAGCTGTTTTGTAATCTTCACTCATCTCGCACACTGCAAGTAAATGATTTTTCCGGTTTGCACACACACATATTATTAGGGGCAAATACGAGGGAAATGCTCGCACTGTAGAGCATATATATAATTATATATATAATTAGTAAACTGTCGGGGGCTTTTCTTGCCCCCCCTTAACTGATTTTCGAGGGCATTTGGTCAATTTTCGAGGACATTTGACAACCTTTTCTTGACTATCTAGCTTAAAACTAACAAACAACTACATATACTGTAGATATCTAAAACAATGTGAACTTATAGAGCACTATTTTAATTTGTCTGTGTTTTGTTTTTGCTATGTGATTGTTGTGTGATGTTTCTTCCCTCGGCTCATTGCTCTATAGGCATCAACTAAAGGGACTCTTGATGACCTGATGGTATTTTGTACAAAGACTATAACTGGACTATGTGGACTGAATGTCTATTATAGATATATATTCTCAATATCTGATTTGATATGTCTATGTCTAACACTGGTAAGAGACACGAAGGAGTGACTGGTTGTTTTGTTTTTTTTATTTTAAATTTTAAATTTATTTCTTTTGGGAGGGGGGAGGGTATATATTTTTTTTATTTGTCGCTGTGATGTCTTGATTTTGTCTGTCCTGTCTGCTTTGTTTGTATCTGTTAAAACACTGAATAAAAATTATATCAAATAAAAATAACCTACTCGATGTCACCGAGCAGCACTGCAGAAGTACCCTACTCTTTGAATTCGAAAAAGTGCATTACCGGCCAGATCCTCTTAGGGGCGCTATCTCGATAATGCAGTGTTCCCTGTGGCAGAAGTTGTCTTGTTTTTTCTGGATTTCCAATGTAGTTTTCTGCTAACATGAAGCGATGCCTATAGGCTGTAGCTTGGAATACGTTTTGGGACGCGGATTTCAGTGTGCAGTAAAGGAATATATCATCAGCCAATAATAATAATAATAATAATAATAATAATAATGGATTGGATTTATATAGCGCTCTTCATGACACCCCAGTGACCCCAGAGCGCTTACAGAGTCCATTATTTGTTCATACACAGTCATACCGGTGGTGGTAAGCTACAATTGCAGCCAGAGCTGCCCTGAGGCAGACTCACGGAAGCGTGGCGAATAATCATCGCCTACGGCCCCTCCGACCACCACCAACATTCATTCACATGCATACACATTCATACGAGGCAAGTAGGTTTAGTGTCTTGCCCAAGGACACAACGGCAGTGGGATGGACATGGGCTTGAGCGGGATTCGAACCACCAACCCTTCGATCATTGGACGACCCGCTCTACCTCTGAGCCACGCCGCCCCACAATAGAGGTGGGAATCGCCAGAGATCTCGCGATATGATACTATCGCGATACTTGAGCCGCGATACGATAGTATCACGATACTCGATATATCGCGAATATTGCGATTTTTTTTAACTGCAAAGTAAAACTGTCAACATGTTTTATCTAATAAAATAAAGTTCAGTCTGTTCATCTCACTTCAATCATTTTTATTGCAGAACATGGTATTTTCTCAAGCAGACAGATGTAAACACTGTAATCTGTGTTGCATGTACCTGACAAACTGAACTGTTTGTATTACAGTCATATTCCAACTTAACTGAATGCACATATGTGTGTGTGGACTACTGTACTATTACAGGTATTGAAATGAACAATGCAACTTCCTTATACAAAAAGAATTAATAATAAACTTGGCGTCCCTGTATCGATACAGTATCGCCACGCAAAGTATCGTGATACTACTACGTATCGATTTCCCCCCCCACCCCTATCAGCCAATGGACATATCGATCTACCAGATGGCGATCGATAACTGGGAAATCCTTTGGGGGATCCAACCAGCCCATGGTAAGATCTTTTTCACGTAAATTACATGCTGATCAGGGCTTGTTATCATAGCCAACCACCCGGTCAGCGAATGTGGCTACTGAGGCTAACGCGGTTATTGGTAATCAATAATCAGAAACAACGTCGCCGTCGCCCCCCCTTTCATGCATTCATGGTGGACCATCATACCGATCATATGCAGTTTGAGTTTTAACTGTAGCTTCTGTATATCCGAAATGCCATTGGATTTAACGTTAGTAGCTTAGCGGCCTGTATCTCGCCTTCCAGGAAATATACTAGTCCAAATCCCTTATAACGCTTATATATAAGACGCTATAAAATGAGAACGTATTGATGAAAAATTATTTCTTTAAGCCATTTTGAATGGACGGTTTATGGTGTCAATTGACAATGAGAATGGACAGATAGCAATACTATAAAGTATATATTTAGCTCTACAAACAGCCCCACAGACTATGCAAGTCTGTTTAGAAATGCTGGCCATCTAGAGTGATTTTAGACGGATCCAGGTGGCCCCGAAAGTGTTAACACATTGAGTGCCAGCGACGAGATTTATCATTAGTTCATGCCGACCGTTGAGTGCCAGCGATGAGATATCTCGCTTTTTTTTTATTAGCGTTTTGAATTCATATTTCATCAATCTAGTCTCACGTTAGTGCTGCAAACTCTCTCTGAGCTCCATTGGGAAAATACCGCCCCCTATCGTCTCTCCCTGTTGTACTGCACCCCTTTGGAATGGATTGAATGAAACACATGAGGGGGGGGGGGGGGGGGGGGATCCTGCTTCCTCATTATACTTCTCGGGCAAGTCACTCGAGAGGATCGGATTCATTGCCGAGCCCCAAAACAGCGTGGAATACATATTTCCAGTACCCAGCGTTGGATCAATAAACGCGATCGATATTTGGAATGGCGATCAGGAATTGGAATAATCTTTTTGGAGAACATCTAATCTGAGGTAAGGAATCTATTTTACCAGTCTTAGGATAATCAGAACTTTTTTCACATAGATATCAACGTGTGCCCTATATGTGTGTGTGTGTGTGTGTGTGTGTGCTGATCAGGAAATGAGAGAATCGATTTTTCAGCTCGCTTCTATAGCGTGCATAAGTACACATATACTATCGATAAACTAGCGTTTATTTGAAAACGATTCATAAATAGGCCGAAAAATTACAACGTTTTTTATGTATTCCAGAATATTCCAGTAAAGGGCGATTATCACAGAATCTTTATATTTTCCTGAAAAAAAAAAAAAACAAGCGTTTTTCAAAATGGTATAAAACGGAAATGAACCGATTAAAAAAACAATCTGTTTCGACAATGTTGACTGCAAACAAGTCATTGATAAGCGACGGCCAGATTAGACACATAATTTAAGACATAGTTTATGCGTTTGCAAATATGAGAGCTCTATCATTGAAGTGGACGCTGGCATACGGAGGCTTTTAGCGCTCCGCATGGCTGGCAATCAATGTGTTAAAATACATTGTTCTTGCCCACTTTCCTAGGAGGACCCACCAGCAATTAATGTTTAAAGGGGAACTATCTTATAAATGGCCTTTTTCAGTGTTTAGCATTGTTTCCTAGCTATGTGGACTTATATTAATAGGATTTATGTCTCTAATTCTCATATTGGCGCATTCTTCCAATTCTCCTCTCACAATATTCACCCTCACTGAACTGAGTCATCTGAAAATGTGCATATCTGTGATGTCAGAGATTTCTCAGCTGCATAATAATGTGGCAGTTGATGTGGCCACCAGGCCACACAGTGGTTGGAGCCCAGCCTCAAAACGGCTTAAGATCTTGAGGTCGAAAAATGCTGTTTTTGAGTAGTTGATTAGAAATACAAAACAATGATTTTTTTTTAAAACCTTACAGAGGTGTTCCATAGACTCACAGGAATTGTGTAAAAGTGCCCAAATAGTGAAAGAAATTGTAAAATAGTTCCCCTTTAAGGCATCTTATCTTTCAACTTCTCACAATAAACCTGCAATATTACATGAGAGGTGGTTCTTTCCTTTTATTATTGGCACGACAGTGGTGTGGTCAGGAACGAGGAGCTTAGAGTAAGTTTATTGAAATACACAACTAACAAACAATTAAAATAAATTACACAGAGAGGATGACACCGATAACAGTTGCAGTATTCATAGCACCAGTAAACAGGTCGCCGGTCTCTGCTCTTTATTGAATGAATTAGAAAATGTATGACCTGATCCCTATCTCAAATAAATGTATTCTAGTAAATATGAATGCAGAGCTATGTGGGCTTGCTACCTGCAGACAAATTAACAGAGCTTGCTAACATTATATTCACATTAACAATATCGTTCTTGATGTTATGAATATAATAGGAAGTTACAACATTTGCATCTTTCCATTGATATCCCTGCATGTTATGTGAGTACACGGCAATCTCGTGGTTCCAAATAGAATAGTTGAATCAAGAATCGGTTCTATATCGAATTGCGACCCCAAGAAGCGAAGTGGAATTGAATCGTAAGATTCCGGCCCCTAGCATGCAGCCTTCCATGGGTCTCATGTGTTCGGCTTGGGTGGGGGTTACTGGATAGACACTGTGGATATAAGGGACAGGGATATGATGGTTCACCATCTGTCACTCTGCCCCTTCAACCCCTAATCCCACTACTGTCTTAGGCCATGGTTACACTGGGCTAAAACAGCAACATTCTATTTTCGAATGATTACGTTTGCATGTCCAAGTTAAAAAGAAACGCAGTTTTGGCAGGAAAACGCGTTTTCCTAGTGGCAACGCTCAAAAGGTGTTTTCGTTTTGGAAACTCGCCGAAAATGGTGCCATGTAATTTGCGCGAGCCGGATACGGAGACGTTCTGCCCAATGCCCATGCGCAGTAGAGACCTGCACGGTTATTTCCAGTGTTTACAGCAGAGCTGTCCCAAGTAGCTGCGGCTACCAAAAAAAAGTAGCTGCAGCCCAGTCCAAAACGACAGCAGTCTGCATACCCTTAACAATTGTGTGTATTGAGCCGTATTGTATTGTACCCATTCTGCAATCTGTTAAATAAAGTTTTTATCCATTTCTAATAGCGTTAACGTTACTACGTTAATAGCCTCGATGCTAACTATATACATGGAGAATGCCATTCACATTAGCATGTAGCTAACAACATCAGAGTTATTTTTGTGAGACTAAACTATCCGCTCTTGGTGGTAAATTGTGTTGATGTTGGTTTTGTTTCATCAACAAATGAGAGGCAGAACACACAGTGAATGTATCCGTTTTGTTTATTGCACTTTCTTTGCTGAAAAATAAATGCTACGTTGGCTAAATGGCTCACGCGAGGTATTTAAAGATGGTTGTTGTTTTTTAGCAGGAAGTGTATTGGCACGTTCAACTTTTCTGATTGAAAATGGCCTTCATGTTTGAACTACATCGCCACCTACTGCTTTGACATTGTACTACATGTATATACATCACTGTGCTCAGGAGGCAAAACGATATCTAACTTGCCTGCCATTACGTAGCGTTCTGAAAAACAAAACTGAAACTGAAAACTGAAAACGAAAACTGGCCCTAGTGTAACCGCAGCCTTAAGGTACTCCCATAGTCGAGCGGACTGTACACGGACTGGACTCTGCGGAGGTCCACTGGACTCTTTGAGCTTTCATAGTCGAGCGGATCTCCGCGGACCAATTTCCTACTTGTCTCGTGCCAGTTTACACCAGTTTACACCTCGCGCCAGTTTGTGTGACACCAAGTGGGCGCCGCGGACGTCCGCGCGTCAGAAAATAGGAGCTTCGCACTTGGACTCTGCGTTGGGTCTGCTTTGAGTACCCTTTGGGTCAGCTTTGAGCTCGCGGGAGTCTGCTCCGTGTACGGTCCGCTCGACTATGGGAGCACCTTAAGCTGCTCACACCCTCTGAAGCCCCTAGAACCAGGCCTGGTGGGGAGGAGGGAATCACTCTTCATTATCCTAGATATAGACCTACTGCTTTGTGTTCATAATGTGCTCTATATTCAATGTATCAGTGTCTCATTATTACTTTCTGCCAGTTTAAAGCCCCTCAAATAGGCTGAATCTAGATAGAGGAGGATAGTGAAGCGGACTAATGGGACACACACACACACCATGTCAGTGAGACCTGTGACAATACTGATATCCAGGGCTGAACGATAAGTCGGTGCATTATCCTGGTGCTGTTTTAATGTGTGCGTGGGTGGAGGATCTGTTTGTGTGTGTGTGTGATCTTTACTGTGCAGAAACACTGTACAAAAAAACTGTCATTCCTATACTCTGACATCAGCATGCATATAGCCTCCCCGGGACCCAAGCTTATTAAAACTCTTTAACTCTTTATTTAAACTCAAGCTTATATAAACAGATTTTGTCATGTGGGAACCAAAAAGAAACAGGCCCACTCTCCTGTGCTGCCAATTGAATAGTCTGTTTTGTACAAAGTAGGCCTGTCACTTTAAAAATCGAATTCGAAATTCGTTGCAGAATTGTAGACAATTTCGAATTCAAATTCGAATTTCAGTGAAGAAAAAAAGTCTAATCTATTTTCAAGTTTTGGCAACTTTTTTTTACCATGGTATGTTTGGTATCATTCTTTTCAGCCCAGTCTCACCTATACCTGACCGTTTTTTAAATAATAATTAATATTATAAAAAGTTATATAAAATAATAATAATAATAATTCAAATGCAAATTTCTCCCTTCAAGTTCAAATCTCGTGTTTTTATGTAAATTCGAAATTAAATTCGAAATTCGAAAATAATGTGACAGCCCTAGTACAAAGCCTTCTGCAAAGCCTTCTGCAAAGATTGGGAAGAGGCCACCAGGCGCTGATAGGTTGGCCTATAAAGCCTATTAAAGTTGAAAATAAAAATATGATTATTTTATAAAAAACAAATCGTGTTTTTCTACTGCCAGTCGAAAGACCATTGCACTTCTGTATTTGATTATGGTGACATTCTGTTTTTGTGTGCCTCTCCGTCTATCTTATAACCCCTCAATGCTGAGTATCATAGGGTTTTATCACTGGAGATACATTTCTCAGTCACCATTGTATTTTATATGAACAAGTGAGATGGCCTTCTTTAGCTAAGAGAAGGGTAATGGATTGCATTTGATTTATCTATTAGGCTCTGCTTATGAAACTTCTCTGCTCTTTATTTGCTTCTAATACAGAACATTATGGTACTAGGTCACAGGATTACTTAACTTTAGATACACCACATGTAAAAACTGAGCTTGGCAAAACTGGTTTTAAATAGTATGCCCCATACAAATGGAATGAACTACAGAAAACCTTGAATTTCATTCCATTAGAAGATTTTAAAATGTTCAATTTGTAACTGTAATAGTTTGTCCAATGTGTTTTTATATGTATATATTGTACATTGAAATATACATCTCAGTCTCACTGTGCTAACCTGTATAAATAAAGGACACATACATAAAAAGAAACCAGTCCCAGCCAAACGGGCAATGATGTTTGCATGTAGTAAAAAGTACTGGCTGCTGTGTTGTCATGGTCCAAATCATGTGCTAAGACTGACTTTGTTGCAGATTACTCCCCTCAGTTCCTCTATAAGCATGTGTTGATTTATAGATTATAGATGGCTTTGCTTTTGTGTGGGCAGCAACAACACACACACAAATGCACACGCACGCACGCACGCACGACACACACACACACACACACACACACACACACACACACACACACACACACACACACACACACACACACACACACACACACACACACACACACACACACACACACACACACACACACACACACACACACACACACACACACACACACACACACAAGTAATGCATTTCTTCACAGTGGTCAGAACGCCAGTACTGTGCCCTGGGAGCAGTCAGAGGTTCAGTGCCTTGCTCATCGGCATTTTAGCAACAACAGTGGATGCTGTAAATATTATACCAGCCACCCGTCAGTTGCAGTGGCGTCGCGTGGGTAAAATAACAGGGGAAGCAAAAAAAATTATTAAAAAAAAAATTATTAAATATTTTTATTAATATATATATTTTTTTAAGTCAAGCAGTCACCATGTACACTACAGTATGGCTCGGCGGCCAGTCAAACTTTCTTTTTATTTATTTAACAGATTGCAGAATGGGTACAATACAGTACGGCTCAATACACACAATTGTAAGGGGATGCAGACCAGAGAAAGACGTTTGTCTTGTTTACATCAGGGTCATTAATACTGCTGGAGCATTGGTTCATTTTTGGTCCGATTTTTCCTTGCACGATTTTGCGCGCCGCGTGGGAGCAAATTCGAGACACATATTCGGTTGCAAAAAGGTATGCATATTTGATATTAATTCATATTTTAATATTAGGGAGGCATGGCTTCCGTTGGCTTCCATAAGGATTCGCCACTGGTCAGTTGCTGCTCACAACTGGGATATACCATCCTGTTGGAGGTGTGCCGGGCATCGAACCAGCAACCTTTCTTTTACTTTATTTGATCATACCTCTTTAACCCTGTTGTCTGTTGTTTTACAGTAGTAGAGGTGTCTGCCCGTCAGCATTCCTATTGTCTATCATGAGGTATCATTTCAGTTAGCCTAGCTTAGCACAATGAATGGAAGTGGACATGGTCGGTTAGCCTTCAGGAGAGGTGTTAGTTGGACAATGCCTAGGCTAATTGGCCATGTCCGCTTCCATTGATTGTGCTAAGCTAACATGCAGCCAGATAGCTTTCTACTGAATGCACAGAGAAGAAACTGGTATCTATCTTCTTGTAAAGACGATAAGCGAATTTCCCCAAATGTTGGCGTATTCTTTTAAGCGAGTGACACCTCATCAATTTTCTTTCTTTCTTGAGGTATGTGGGTGCTGTGTCTGTAGAAATACACTGTTGTGACAGTGGTCTTCGCTTGCCTACCAGCCTTTTGCTGTTTCTACAAATAGAGCTTCCTGTGGTGATTTGTTCTTTGTCATACACACGCACACGGCACACACACACACACACACACACGCACGCACGCACGCACCCACGCACGCGCGCACACACACACACACACACACACACACACACACACACACACACACACACACACACACACACACACATACACACACAGTGTCAACAGTCCAATTAACTAGCATCTAGTCAATTTGGATAATTGTTCACAGACAATTAAGGCGATTCCTCCCCATGCGCTATCACAACTGTAATTATGGAAAAAGCAACAATAACCTTGCGATTACAGCACTCTGTCCCGTTGCTCTGTGGGGACGCGGTGCTGGTGGAGATGGTAATTGAGCTGTGTGTTTGTGCTGCTACTGGTACTGTGGATAGTACAATAATGTGATATTGGATTGAGAGACAGAGAAAGCTCATTGACCTGTACAATTGCATTATGTTTAAAAGGTTAGAACAAGTCTTGATTGCCAGCACGCTCACTTGGCTAAGAGGTGGATGAAGGAATGCTGTTAGGTAGAGAGAGAGAGAGAGAGAGAGAGAGAGAGAGAGAGAGAGAGAGAGAGAGAGAGAGAGAGAGAGAGAGAGAGAGAGAGAGAGAGAGAGAGAGAGAGAGAGAGAGAGAGAGAGAGAGAGAGAGAGAGAGAGAGAGAGAGAGAGAGATGGTGGGATGTCATCATAGGGACCTCTCTGGCGGTTCACAAACATATCTCATAATCAATGGCCGAATATCAAGTGATCCATCTTCCCCGGTTTGCAAAAGCTTGACATTGTCCCTTTATTAAAGCTTGGGGATGAAACACAGGGTTTTAATGAAGACGTGATCAATGACTCCATGGGATTGGGCTGCAGGAGCTGCTTTATTACACAGGGGTGGACATGGTCTCATTTGGAACAGATCTCCCAATATTTTGAGGATAATTCCCCCGTTGGAATAAAATTATTGTTGCATTTCCTTTGTTTTTGCTCTTTCACTATTGTAATGTAACTGAGAAGAATAGAGGTGGGTTGGTATATTTTGGGAGAGAGACACAGAGAGCGGGAGAGAGAGAGTTAAAGAGAGAGGGGGGACAATATAGAGACAGACAAAGAGAGACAGAGAGAGGGAGAGAGTGAAAGAGAGAGGGGGGACAATATGACAGACAAAGAGAGACAGAGAGAGGGAGAGAGTGTAAGAGAGAGGAGTAAAGATATAGAGACAGACAAAGAGAGATATAGACAGAGAGAGGGAGAGAGTGAAAGAGAGAGGAGTAAAGAGATAGATACAGACAAAGAGAGATATAGACAGAGAGAGGGAGAGAGTGAAAGAGAGAGGAGTAAAGATATAGAGACAGACAAAGAGAGATAGAGACAGATAGAGGGAGAGAGTGACAGAGAGAGGAGTAAAGATATAGAGACAGACAAAGAGAGATAGAGGGGGATCTGGGAGATCGAGATGTTGGTGTTGTCGGGGGCGGCCTTTATTGCTTTATCAGTGGATGATGAGAGAGGGAGAGAGAGGGGAGAGAGAGAGAGAGAGAGAGAGAGAGAGAGGGAGAGAGAGAGAGAGAGAGATACTTTGGCTATTAGCTAGAGCACAATAGAAAATTGCTTTGTTGAAATGAGGCTAAGAAAGAATAGGAGGCCCCATTGAGACTGCCATCAGTATGCCTGTGCAGTCACAGGAGATGTTATTCACCATTGTTATAATAGAACACTGCTCACATGAAAGGCCTGAATGCAGCCTGCACAAACCAGCGATAGCAGCTACTGTATAACAGATTAAACCATCATTGTGTGTACAGGGCGGGGATACAACTGCAACTGCACATTTTAATTGATCCTGAAATCAAATTTGTTCTGCAAATTTTCTATGCAGATAGGATGAATGACATATGATACAGTGTTTTACAGTCTTAGCTAGAGTCAGAGAGAGAGAGAGAGAGAGAGAGAGAGAGATAGAGAGATAGAGAGAGAGAGAGAGAGATAGAGAGAGAGAGAGAGAGATAGAGAGAGAGAGAGAGAGAGAGAGAGAGAGAGAGAGAGAGAGAGAGAGAGAGATAGAGAGAGAGAGAGAGAGAGAGAGCTACACACAGAGTTTGTGAAGAAGTGTAAGTGCAGCAGGAGTCGCTCCACCGACTTCTTATTGTTATCCAATAAGGCTGAAGAGACAGTATGCACACACACACACACACACACACACACACGCACACACACACACGCACACGCACACACGCACACGCGCACACGCGCACGCACACACACACACACACACACACACACACACACACACACACACACACACACACACACACACACACACACACACACACACACACACACACACACACACACACACACAGGAGGTCCCCAGGAGAGACCAGTTGACTGTAGATGAGAAGAGGTCATTGTGAAGGCTTTAGAAATGCTTGCATGGCTGAGAGCGAGAATCAGCCACCCAAGCAGATTTCATAGTAGCCCAGACACTGAGACTGGAGGTGAGAAGGAGGTGGGAGGACTGAGGCTGAGAAGGAGGTGGGATAACTGGGACTGAGAAGGAGGTGAGAGGACTGGGACTGAGAAGGAGGTGGGATAACTGGGACTGAGAAGGAGGTGAGAGGACTGGGACTGAGAAGGAGGTGGGAGGACTGGAGCTGAGAAGGAGGTGGGATAACTGGGACTGAGAAGGAGGTGGGATAACTGGGACTGAGAAGGAGGTGGGAGGACTGGGACTGAGAAGGAGGTGGGAGGACTGAGGCTGAGAAGGAGGTGGGATAACTGGAGCTGAGAAGGAGGTGGGAGGACTGAGGCTGAGAAGGAGGTGGGAGGACTGGGACTGAGAAGGAGGTGGGAGGACTGGGACTGAGAAGGAGGTGGGATAACTGGGACTGAGAAGGAGGTGAGAGGACTGGGACTGAGAAGGAGGTGGGAGGACTGGGACTGAGAAGGAGGTGGGAGGACTGGAGCTGAGAAGGAGGTGGGATAACTGGGACTGAGAAGGAGGTGGGAGGACTGGGACTGAGAAGGAGGTGGGAGGACTGGGACTGAGAAGGAGGTGGGAGGACTGGGACTGAGAAGGAGGTGGGATAACTGGAGCTGAGAAGGAAGTGGGATAACTGGAGCTGAGAAGGAGGTGGGAGGACTGCAGCTGAGAAGGAGGTGGGAGGACTGGGACTGAGAAGGAGGTGGGAGGACTGGGACTGAGAAGGAGGTGGGAGGACTGGGACTGAGAAGGAGGTGGGAGGACTGGGACTGAGAAGGAGGTGGGAGGACTGGGACTGAGAAGGAGGTGGGAGGACTGGGACTGAGAAGGAGGTGGGATGACTGGAGCTGAGAAGGAGGTGGGAGGACTGCAGCTGAGAAGGAGGTGGGAGGACTGGGACTGAGAAGGAGGTGGGAGGACTGGGACTGAGAAGGAGGTGGGAGGACTGGGACAAGATACAAGAGTTTTATTTGTCACGGCATACAGGTATACAGTGAAATGCGGGGGGTCTCGCCCGCAACGATGTGCATAATACAAGTAATAATAATAATAATAATAATAATAATAATAATAATAATAATAATAATAATAATAATAATAATAATAATAATAATAATAATAAGAGTCCAACCAATAGAGGTGAGAAGGACTGGAGCTGAGAAGGAGGTGGGAGGACTGGAGCTGAGAAGGAGGTGGGAGGACTGGAGCTGAGAAGGAGGTGGGAGGACTGGAGCTGAGAAGGAGGTGGGAGGACTGGGACTGAGAAGGAGGTGGGAGGACTGGACTGGGGTTGGAAGAGAGCACAGTGGCTGGGAGAGGAGGATGGAGCTGAAGCTGTTGCTGGGATGAGGAGAGGAGAGGCTAAGCAAGGTGTAAAGGAAAATAGTTCTGGTCAGAAAACCCACAGTGGCACTAGCTCACTCACACGTTCACTCACTAGTGGTTAGCCAATCTAGTGGTGGTTCAGAGGCATGGCACTTAGTGGAAGTCCAAACCGTGCAAGCAATTGCTGCACTGGACACATCTGGCTTACAACCAGCAAATTGCCAAGTGTTGATAATAAATCTCAGCATGAATAAAGGGGAATATAAACAAGACTTGTGAAGCAGTTTTATGTTTATAGGTGATGTATTTGTAAAGTTATGTTTGCATGACAATTTCAATTGGTTCTGTTGCACCAGTTGAGTGTTATAAAGTTGGATGTTAGTGCTAAATTACACGGCCACTGTTTTGTTTAATGTTTAGGATTAGTGATGCACGATATATATATGGCTGTTTTTTTACACATCGGTATCGGTCCGATATCAAGATAGGGCCGATATGGGCCGATAATAAAAAATTAAATAATAATAATTTGGCCTTAAATAGTTTCAAAATATCAGTCATTTCTGAAAATAAGTTACAAAAGTAAAAAAAAAAAAAATGCCTTTTGGAAAATAGCTCTTTATTTGATAATCATAAAAAAGTGTTTTCTATAGAGATATCGACATCGGTAAATATCGGTATCGGCCAGAACAGCAATATTAATATCGGTTATCGGTATCGACCACAATTTTCACATCGGTGCATCACTATTTAGTATACATATATTGCATAAATATCTACAAAGGTGACATGCACAGGCAAGGCAATCATGAAGATGTTTTAGTAGCCTAATGTTACACCTTTTAATGTCATGATGAATGCCTTGCATTCCCCTCTGCTCTCCTCTCCTCTCCTCTCCTCTCCTCTCCTCTCCTCTCCTCTCCTCTCCTCTCCTCTCCTCTCCTCTCCTCTCCTCTCCTCTCCTCTCCTCTCCTCTCCTCTCCTCTCTCTCCTCTCCTCTCCTCTCCTCTACTCTCCTCTACTCTCCTCCTCTCTCCTCTCTGCTCCTCTCTCCTCTCCTCTCCTCTACTCTCTTCCCCTCTCCTCCTCTCTCCTCTCTGCTCCTTTCTCCTATCCTCCCCTCTTCTCTCCACTCCCCTCCCCCCTGTCTTACTCTTCTCCACCACACTTATAACCGAAACTACTCACTTGTAAAACCTCAATCCAGGATTTTCTTCACCATACGAATCGTATGTGAGGTAAAGGTCACTTAAAAAAAAAACAAAAAAACATAACTGGATGTTTTTGTATAGTAGTTAGGATAGCATAGTGACATAGAGTATAACTGCATAGAGTATAGTAGTGTGCATATGACTCATTCCCTTTTGTATTTTATCTTAGTACCTTATCATGTCTATTTTATTTCTTTTATTATTTAAATTTTTTGCACAATCGAACTGGGCATGGCCACCTTCATTTCACTATATGTCTTGTGTATGTATGTGATGAATAAACCTCTTGAATCTTGTGAATGAAATGTATGTTCTTCAAGAGTTTGTCTTGTAAACATGTTTTTTATCTTAATCATCCTAACTCAAAATGC